>NC_066834.1:5381208-5692572 GCF_001640805.2 Lates calcarifer
ATGAGACAGTAACCACAAAGACTGCAATTAAAGCCCTCAGATGTCAAGGGAACAGATTAAAGCTCAGAGTTCAGAGGCAGAGAGTCTGGCATCATTAGCTATGCTTAATTTATAATCTGTGATTAATAATCACAATGAGATAACCCTCACTCATGGATCTAATGATTAACTTCAGTTAACCCCTCACCATTCATACTTAACCTGAAAGCGTATGCGAATGACTTTACTGTTGTATAGCACCTCCTCTCTCTCCAAATTATATGATCAATACACAAAGAACATGGCACAACTTTCACACACCCAGTTTTGAAGCAGACTGGGGATTTATCCAGCGCGTGAACGCCTCCCGCCCCCCACCCCATGACACAGATATATGACATATGCATGCAAATATGTCAGCATGCATACTGCATACTGTCTATACATACAGTCCACAAACTCTCAGTGGAACAGCTCATGAAACAGCATGTTAGAAGCTGTATAAAAAGCAGCTCAATATGCTACATGTGAGGTGGTGAAGGGGACACTTATTCATTCATTTCTGTTAAGTATTTTTGGTAGCATTTACATGCTCTGATTATAGACAGTAAAGATATCATGAAACGTGAGGAAGAGAGATGCAACAAAGGTCACTGGTCTGACTCAAACCAGGGGAGCCACTGCTTGTAGTTGGCATCTTCACCTCTAAGCTACAGTGTGCCCAAGGTCACTTGCTTTGTGTGAATCAGAGAAAAGTCACAAGTATTTCTGTTTGTGCACCTCCATTTTCTTTCCAAAATGTATTTCTTAAACTTACTGCATGAGATATGCTCAATTAGTTTGAAATGCATGTTATAATAAAGTTGAGACTTCGGTTTTGCCTTATCACCCAATAATTACAGGTCTCCATTGAACAGTTTACAGTGTAGAATGTTTTTGAATGTAAAAACAAATAAACACATATATATGAGTCCGGGCATGGTGAGGTTCATTTGTATGGTTTCATAGTGAGGACATCTGAGCAGTCAAAAATCTCATTATTTTTTAGAATTGAAACTTAGAATTTAAATCTAATTTAATCTGTGGGTCTCAACAACCTCATTAACCTGTGCACCCACCCTGATTCAGTTGGTTCTTATAAAAGCAGATAAAGACAGAGCATTTGCATGCAAATGTGTGACAGACAGGAACAATTCTATTTAATACATTCTATTTCAAGGGTTGTGGGTGTTTTGCATGTGATATGCAACAAACAATAATGCATAAATATTATCATAAGTAGCTATTTATGTAAGAGTTTACAAGTCACATTATGTATGTTTATGAGAAAATTGCCCCAAAGATGATGTGAGATTTAATCTGTATGAAATAAACTAACATAACCTTTCAGTTGTACACTATAGGAGGACGATAACATCTCAGGAAGCCAGTAGGAAGAAATAGGACTGCGTGCCTAGAGTTGCAATAGCGTGAACTGACCAGACCCTCACTGGCAAAGTAGAGGGAAGGAGGATGGGAAAGATTCAAGACTGTGGTATGAGGTCAAAAGAATGAAAAAATATGTATGTTTGTGCATGCGTTGGGAGGTGGGCTCATGTTAGGGTATAGAAAAGGAAGTTATTTAATGGGTAGACTAGTAGAGATCATAGTAAACAAAGGTATTAGGGCTCTAGAAACTGTACATGAGCAGCCTTGGAGCAAAATCTTATATATTAAAGTCTACAACTGCTGCCTGAATGGTCTGAAGACCCCAATTCAAGGAGCAAAAGGTGCAGCAGCACCATCAACAGTGGTACTAGTGGCTTTATGAAACCCACTTTGTTTCCCTCAGGAGTTTAAGATCTCTGCCCTTTGAGAAAAAAGTCAAATTTCAAACTATTCCTTTCCATTTGCTTCCAATGGCTACTTCAGAAGGTTAGCTTGAGAAATATTGAGGGGCTGGCATTCACTCCACGATACACAGATTCACCCCATACCTACTATTTCCCAAGCTTTGAAAAGCTGATGGGACGGTTTATTATTTTGTGACCACAAGCAGAGACAGACACTAGTCTACAGCCATTTTATCTTACACAAAGCAAGCTGTCCACCTACACGCATTCACTCTTGCAGAGAAGCAGTTGTGTTGTAAGAGAGAACAGACAGGGAGAGAGAACTAGAAAGTGATACAAAAAGAACAGCAGGGATGGAGTTGGCCTCTCTGTCTTAGCTTCCAGTTTAGGAGCACTTAAAAGCAACTTTACACTAAATGATGGAAAAGCATCACTGCACTGACCTCTATGGGTTAAAAGTCTGTTGAACTTCTGACCACATAAGTGATCACAGCCACATGTGGTCAGTTGTGGCTTGTTGTTCTTGTGATTATAGCCCGCTAGATATGGAAAGGGCATGTGGTTACCACCAGCAATAAAAAACAGACTATGTGTCCACTCACCAATTCATTTGGTAAATGGACTACGCAATGTTGTATCTAAATGTTACATGAACATCTGATTCAGATTATGAAGAACTTTTTCTGTCCTTCAGTTCTCTCCTTTCTCTGGAAATCCATCAAGAACAGGACATAAAAACCTCATGGTGGCACAAAAGGAAAAGTCAGGAATTACCAAAGTCATGAATGGCCATAAAAAAATCCCATGGTAAATCATCATATTAAATATTGAGGTATTCCAGTCTGGACCAAGGACCAGACCAAACAACAAATCAACGAGGAGACATGCTACCAACATGACAAAAAATAGGCTGGACTGGAGTGAACTAAGTGGATGTGTTATATAGATATACATAATAATATAATAGATAAAGAGATAATCATCTCTATAATTAATTCAGATTTTTGTCTTGGCATCCAAAATCATCCTCAACAGTTTTAAAGGTTTGAGATGAATATTGAATACAAAAAACAGAAACTAAATTTGACCAGTAGTTTACATGTTTTTGCTGGCAAAAATTAAAAAACAAGGTTTATGTCCAAAGTAAATGTGTTTGTGTTTGTACATGCACCCAGATGTTACTGAAAAGAGCCCAGACAACCTGTTTGTGCACAGAATGGGTGTCATAATTAATAACAGTGTGTGGAAGGGGCTTTTTTTTTTTTTAAATGAGTGAGGAAATGGGAAATCAACAACATTTTCATGCAGCAATGTACAATCCTATCTGACCACCACTATTGATTTACTGTAGCAGGTTACAATTAGACTTGATATATATTCCTTGTCACTCCTGCAGCATTTCTTTTTGCAGCATGCATACTAAACCGGTTGTGGTTGTGTACATGTGTTTCTGTGTAAATGTCAGTGCCTGATGTGTATGTACATGTCAGCAAAAAATACTTGATTAAGTATGTGACATCTTGACTTAACAGTGGTTTTGACAAGTCATTAAGTCACTGGCAACTATGGTCTACATACAGTAATATTTAAGTCTACTAGACAAAGCATAATTGTGTATTGCAAATATTTCAAAATGTACTAAATTGCCCAATTAACTAAAATTCTGGGTGTTCCCATCAGTCATGCCACAGTTGCCTGTGCAATCTCTTGAGATAAACATGCTCATGCAAATATCCTTTCATTGTAACTGGACTGGAAAATTATTGCAATTTTAATGGTTAAAAAATATAAACAGACCAACCACTAAACTATGACTATTTTGCTAAGTATGGCCACAGAGCATGATCATGTTTAAAACATATTTGTACCATGCAATCTTTCCAAAGTCATACTTTTCCGCCTGTTTTGCACCTTATCTGTTAAGTAACAAGTTTCAGTAACAAGTCTCCATGTTTGAAAACCAACAACATATGACATCACATCCATTTGTGTACTATCTGACAAGTGACAAGTGATGAAAACAAGGCCAATGGCTAATGCACACAGATATTCACCTCTAATGACTAATTAGGTTGTTTCCTTGAGGTTTGATACTTATCTATAAGGCTGAGGTTAAGTAGCTATACTCAGATCGCTAATGAGTCCAAACACAAACCATACAGTGACTAGAAAATATGTGTAACTGTAGTCACTTTCAGAAGTTATTACATTTGCTTATAAAAGAGCCATTAGATGAGGCTGCTTGGATAAACAAGGAACTTGTGAAGGATTGTTCTTCTTTGGAATAAACAGTTTCAGTAGAGAACATTTAGTTGACTTTAGCTGCTTTTACAAAGACTCATTAACTCTCAAGTGCTGAATACCTGGCACTGCTGAGGGTTGTAGTAAGTAGAAAAAGAAAGCATCTAACAGAAGCTGAAAGGCGACATTTTAAATAAGCCTCAAGATGATACATACGTCGTAAGGACTTTATTAGAACACAAGTACTATAAAGGTACAACAACAACCAAAGACAGGACAAACATTGAGGAGAGATCCAGGTTGAAGTCTCTTCCTAGTTCTGGTAAGTTTAAGGTATCAGATACATTATTGTAATGAGCAACTTATCAGAAAAAAATTTACTTGAATTTTAGGGGGAGTTTGCAAGGTCAATGTGCTGCTCTTTGTAGGCCCAATAATTATGGGTTATTTTGGACAAGTCAATAAAAGGAACTGATTTCAAATTATAACCTGACAAATTTAGGAAGAAAATTATGTGCAGGCGAGTGAAAAACAACCTTGCAAAAATAATTTGTCAAAGAAAATAAACCCTGTGATACTGTGTATGTTAAATGGCCAGCAAAGAGAAAACTGAAAACAGAAAACTTCTACGCTGGGTAAAACCAACCTTTCCATTTCTCACATGATAAATCAACATAAATAAGCAAACACACAATTTAAAAAGTCCATTCTAGGTTGCTTCCTTTTACCCCCCCCTACCATTCAAAATGGGCTGTCACATCTTCTGTGCTCAACACTATTCTGCAATTGCTCAATTAGATTCAACACATAACCTTCCAAACATTACAGAAAGACATCTCTTCACTGTTTTGTCCCTAATTGAAAGGTTCCATTAATTTTTATTGTTTAGGACAGGACGTGTATCAGAGGTTTACAGCTAATGAGCAGACACCTGAGCAGAGTACAGAAATCAACTCATATCATCCAGAATGGTCTTAATTTAATTTTGTTTGCTCTGACCTGCTTGCTAAAAAGTAAAATACTCTCATTTATCGCAATTTGCTGACTGAGGAGACGTGTTAAAGTAGCGCTGACCCTTTGCCAAAAACCAAACTAGCTATTGCCACTCTGAATAGATAAACAGTGGAGCCATAAAGGATATTACCACAGTGAATATAATGTCTACTTAGACAAATAAATATGTGTTTCACTCTCCCAAATGCAGCAAAATACATTCTGGTTGAATGTGTAGTTCCAGCCATCTCTTAACACTATGAATAATATATTTTTTTTTTTTTTAAATAAAAAGAAAAAACAATCATCGTATTTTATTTACACTTGATTAAGTTGAGGTCTGCCAAAAATACAGTGATGGTCTCAAAACAAACTGTTTCCATTCCCCATCCAAACTTGGCAGTTTGTGTACAGGATGGCAGGGATTCTCTTAGAAAACTACTGCAAGAGGCACAAACATCACGAAACAATAAGGAAGTCTGAAGGGATATAAATGAATATTTAATGAGAAAAACTGAGTGAATACTGTGTCATACTGTGTCCTTTTTAATGTTTAATGCTGATCCAGATGCTGCTGCTCTTAAGTGAGATGAAACATGATGCTACATGGCTGTGTTAATAAAAAGACAAGCCCAAATGCTCATATGCACACACGTACATTCACTGCCACACAGGAGCAGCTGCAACTGGGTCCGACTGCTCAACCCACCAGTCGTGCTGTTCCTACAACCTCCACTGGGATGGGAAGAAATGGAGGAAAACAACTAAGAAAATGGATTCAAACAATGTGAAAGGTTTGATTTTACTCAAATGCTTCATGCATTCCTCACCAAATCTAAAATGCAGTAACAAACCACGCAGATGGCATACTGCAGAGAAGGAGTGCTTTTGCATGCCTCCTCATATGATGAGAAGTGTGTTTCATAATTACTGTAAAATAAGACACTGTGTGTGAACACATGGATACACTCTAGGTCATAACCTGAACAGAAAAGAACAATTGTTGGCTGGTGGACAGCCTTCCTTTGCCCTCTCCAGAGAACACCTGCTAGACTACCTGTTTGCCATTTAGATCTGCCTCCATTATTCAACACCTTGACGGTGGAGAACAAGGGTGCACTGGTGTGTAGGGAGGTCTTGTGTGCCTTGAGAGGAGCAGCATAGAGTTGTGACAGGTAGATAACACCTGGATGAATAATTCAAATTGGCGTAAGCTAGCTGAGTCAGTGACAAGACAAGAAAGAAAAAACAAGACATGTGAATAAATCATCAGAGAGGGGACTAATAGACCAAGCACAGGAGAGGACAAGACTGATAACATTTCTTGCTACCTCCTGCTGTACCTTTAATCATTCCAACAACCTTGTACATGAATATTCCAGATCTTGCCAACCATACTAATGTAACCGTTTGGTGTCTCACCATGTACCATTACCATCAGGAATAGTTAGAATAGCCTACCAAAATCTAAAATTGCATTACAACCTTGGGGACTTTGATTCGGCATGTGCTAAAACTGGTAAAAAGGAGAAAGACATGATATGTGAGACTATAGACATGTCTATTCAGATAGAGTTGGGTAATATTTCATTATTGTCATTATTATTAGTAATAGTAGTAGCAGTAGTTCTGGAAATAATTCTGAAATTTTTAAGCCAAAATGTCACAGTCTTGAGTGAGAAAGTTGGGACTGTACAAGAATGGAGGTCGTTTGGACATGTCCTGAGGGAAGGTCTAAATAAAAGTAAAGCTCACTGGAACAATATGTTATGTAATAATAAGTTATAGATATAATTAATAATATATGAAGCACAAATGTTTGGTTATGTCAAAACATATGCCAGTTAATGTCAATAAAGCAATCTCAAAGTACAAGTGCAGCAGTGAGTCAGATAGGTGTTAAATAACTATGAATATAAAAATGTAGTGAGAGCCTGACCTGTTCTTTGCGAACCAAAAGTGAGAGCAACTTTGCTCAGTAATTCTGGTTTTGCATATTGGTCCTCATCAGCCCGCACCCAGAAACAGCCCTCTGACATTTCCTGGGGACGAATCTGAAAACACACATCCACAGTTCAGCATATTTACTTAACACAGGGCTATATATTTTACAAATTATAGAGGCTACAGAGAGAAACTGCATAAGAATATGAGGTGAATGAAGACTATTCCACATGAACTATATGGAACTATATATGAACAATAGCTCTGTCAATTCCTATACAGTATGTCACAGCTGTTAACCTGCCAATTAAAGTAAATATTTATAATATAAACATGTTACCTACAAACCTCTGTTGGGCCAACTGTATAACTGTACTTCAATTAAAATGAAGAAAAACATTCAAGGGGAAGACAGACAACACTGATAACAAACATTTATTAATTTGCCTTGCTTTGCACATTAACATGAAGTACAGGTAGTATATGTAAAGTGTGAAAGTGAGACTCTCATCAGATACATGCATGTATGACATTAAGAAAAGAAAATCTCTATAAATCTCATTTAAGTTCCATTTAGCAATATTTTCAAAATGAATACTTCCTGTAATGTGAAAGGGTCGCTTATACTGTTGATGCATAAGCAACAGTAAATTTTAGCACCTAAAATTAAACTGAAAATTGTCACTGTCAGCCCTAAACTTAAAAAGAGCAACTGGAGCTAAAAAAAAAACTCAGATGTTGTTCTAAGGACTTGGTGGGCCAAAAATAGGCTCAGGAACATTGGACTTAAAATCCAACTGCATTTAGGTGGAAAGTAGCCCAAATGTGTGGCCCTGCATCCATTAGATGTGTCAGCTGATCGTCAAGGCTTTGCTACTGCCAGGTTGTTTGGTGCACTAATCATTAAAATGTTCATTCACCACTTTCTTAAACAGAGTGAACCACTAAAGCAATAGTTGGAAGTCAGAAAAAGTTTCAGAACAGCTTTGTCCCACACATAACCATATGTGGGGGTCTCATACAGCTGTGCCATATGGTTTAGTTTGCTGAACACCTGTACCAATGTACATCTGACATTAAATTATTAATCAAATCACAAAGTGATATCACTTGTGGTGTGAACTAATATTGCTCTGCAGAGAGCAACATCTGTAGAAGTACCACTGGGGCTGCTCTGACAATAACATCTGATCATCTGTTATTTTCAATTATAACTGGCTTGGCACAGAGGTAGGAATTTGTTGTTTAATTCTATGAAAAACATCTGTAATGTTCAGTGCTGCCAATGAAGCTGAAGTTGAGACTGCCAATGAAGTTAAGAGCAGAGAAAAGGCCACTATAAATACCTGGCCTAAATTTTCAGTTTCTTGTCCCAAACTTTTTATTAAAGCACCGTGGGAACATCTCTCCTCATATTGTAGATCATTCACTGCAGAAATCTGAAATTCTACCAGATATTACTCAGAAAATACACACCTAAAATGTACTGTGATCAAATATACTGAAATAGCCTGGCAGTGAATCCTAAATTTGTGAAACTTTTAGCATTAAATTTTTATTCTCTTTGACAATCAACACCATAGTAAACTTCTAATGCATTATATATATACACCGGTATATTAGACTGCATTGTATTGAGATGTCACCCTCATGTATAAAAATGGAGGTGTCTTACTTTGGACCAGTTGAGGCGCTTCATGGAGGTCTCCGGCTTGAATTCCTTTTTAGGCCTGAGGCCATAAGGCAGGGCATTGTGGGTAGGGGAGCCTAGAGCACCCCCAAATCCTAGAGGGGGTGGGGGGGGGGCACCAAATGGTGGAGGCACTCCAGGTGGAGGAGGTGGAGCAGGACAGCCAGGTAAGGGAGGTGGAGGAGGTGGAGGAGGGGGAGTTGGTAACCCAGGAGCTGGAGCTGGGGGATGTGGCCCAGGTGGGAAAGATGAAGAAGATAACGACTGTCGAACATGAGCAGAGGACAGATTCGCAGGTACAGCTCCAAACTGGACAGACAGAGAGATGAAGAAATTTATAAAGGGTCATACACATAACATGCAAAGAAGGCAACACTCATTTTGTGTGAAAGTGTGAATGCTGAAGTTTTGTCTAGACTCTGCATAATAATTGCATCAAAAATACAAATGGTTGCCTAAAATTGTGAAAATGGTCTTCTAACAACACCACTGCAAATTAAATGTCCAGAATGAAGAGGTATTGCTGAGTTAAGTGCATTGCATTTAAAGTCAAGGCTGATTTTTAATATTACAGAATTATAGAAAATGACATTTAGCTTTTATTTGACATTTGAAATCTAGCTGGACTTTGTTTTAGTATGAATGATTATCTAACACAGACAAGATCCAATATTCTTGTCAGTATAGTATCAACTCCTTCATATTCTATTATCTGGGCTGTAGCCACATTTATAATCATTATCAATTATCAAATTAAATACAAAATAATCTAGTATGAAGGACCATTCCCCTAAATTGCCTTTTCACAGAGTTTATGAAGCTGAACAGTCATTTTTTTTTTCCTTTTTAATCAGTTTGAAGGTCAGAAACTATTCTACAGTTGCTGTCTTTTTATTCTAGTTTCAATAAATATTATACTCTGTGATAATTGCTTACTTCATTAGCAGATTTTTCATTTTTTTAGATTGATTCTAGCAAATATTACTATATACAGAATATTTGTTTTGTTTCTAGTATTAGATTTTTACAGAGTGTGGAGCAGAACTCAAGAAAGCCTTCACCCTGATAAATGAAATAAACAGCAAATTCACATTTCAAGGAAAAAAAAAGAAAAATCACTGAATCCAGGAGGGAAAAAATGGAGGCAGATGAACTACAGCATCTGCCAAGTGTGTAGCACAGTATGCTTTCCTGTCTAATACCACTGGGCTACGGATAACGGAGGCGTGTTCTCTCAACCATCCAGCAGAGGCCAAATGCTCATAAACGGTCCAGATTCTGCCCAGAACATACCCACAATGATTTGTTTTTTCCAAAGCTAAAAATCAAATGTTATAACCGAGGCTACAAAGCTTCGTAAATTGTATCATACAGAGCAAATGGCTTATTGATCCATGCACCAGTTTTAGATTAAAGACGCACACTAAAGGTCAGCCCTGGGCCCTAACTCTGCCACCGCCTCTGGAGGGAAGAACATCTTTGCTGAATTAACAAGTGTGCGTGCATGTGTGTTGGTGAGAGATTGACATAGACATGGACAGACAAAGACAGCAGGACAAAGTGTGTGCCACCACTGTTTGAACCAAGGTACTATTTGAGTATGCATTCTGTGTTTGCTCTCTGAAATTGAAAAATTATCGGGAAAATAAAAAGGAAGTTCTCTTTTCCTCTCTGAGTGTGTAGTTATCTTGCTGTGCCAGGGCGTGGGAGCAACTCTCTGGAGTATTGGGGCGGTTTGAAGAGAGGCCCAGAAGTGTGGCTGAAGGGGGTTGTCAGAATAAATTGCTTTTAGAACAATTTCCTCTTATGGGATAGAGATCAGAGAATTAGAAATGGCCAACATGGAGGACTGGTCAGTGTTCTCATTAGACTTAGTGTCAGCCAGCCAGTGAAGCAGCCTCCATGTCAAACCAAACTGCAGGCTCCATTGGATAAGACTCCCCAACCCCATTCCCACCCCTGCCCAGCACCCCAAAATAACGAGAACATCTCATAATGGGAAGTATGACAAGAAAGTTGAATTGCAATTCTGTTTTAGCTTGGGGGGGGGGGGGGGGGGGTTGTGATCAAATGAGTTGTTTCCTCACATCTCTAAAGCATTAACATAACTTTGAAGACACTGAAAACAAAGACATACAGCTAATGTACCTGGGACCTGAAGGCCTGCAGCTCTGCTTGAAGTTCAGCTAGTTTTTCTTCACATTGAACCAGCTGAGCTTGTGCCTCCTGTCTGCCTACAAACTCCTCATCAAACTAAAAAGAGAAACACATATCCAAATTAATCACACAAACACTGATATTGAATTAATGTAACAAAGAATTAACATATACATTATTCATTTAAATTGCTAAAGTCTAATGGCATAATTATTTTATATAATTAACATCCATTTTACCTTGATTACTTTCATTTACTGATTGAATTTCAACCTTTGGTCAAAGACCCCTCCATTAATAAAACCCTTGAAGTACCACACACACATGCCAATCAGTGAGCCCATACTTCTAATCAAGATCTACTGTACAACCTGCTGCTACCCCGATTTCAATTAACCACAGTGGCCAGTCCATTTGACCCAGTTCATTTGACACATACACACACACGCTTGTGAAATCTGTGTGTCTGTGTTTGAGTTACAGTGACAAAGATGAAAAATTGCTGTTTTTGCCAAAACTTTTGGGACAATACATTTGCAAACTTCTGTTTTATCTTTCGTCTTAGCTAGGAACAGAGACATGGACCTAAATATAGCAGTTTGAGCTGTAGCACATTAAAAAGTAGGCAAGAAACATACCATTTATCGACAATGATATGGGAGGAACAAGTTTTACTATATCACTTTTCTCACACTGAAAAATCTAGGGCATTGGCAAAATAGTTATTGACAATAAATACTTTACACCCAACATCACAAAAACATTTCATTTTCTTGCTTATAATATGGGATTTGAGCATTTTAAAGTGATTATTATTTTAAAGCAAGCGGTCAGCCCTGGGCCCTTACTCTGCCACCACCTCTTGCTGAATTAACAAGTGTGCGTGCTTGTGTGCTGGTGGCTAATGCTCACTTTTAGGATGAACTTTTAAGATGTATTTTCCTGTTTTTGGAAACGCATCAGAGACCATTTTATATCCATGCCGTTTTCTATATTATTTCTATATTTTTTCAGAAATAGAAGCCCCCTGGGATTGTCAAAGTATTATTTGCTCTATAATGTGGATGTTTAATTATCTAAATAGATGTTTTTAAAGAGAAAATAAGAATGAATGCCTCAGTGGGTTTTGCTTTGGCCAGGTGGAGATGTAGTGAGATGAAAAAAAAAGAAACGTTTTGTCTTTGTCAATACTTGCCTTCTGTGCCAGCTCAGAAGCTCTTTGTTCATACTCATCAATTCGAGCTTTATCCACACACACCTCTGAAAACAAAAAAGCAGAATGAAAATCATTCATGGTCCTCTGTAATGTAAATAACCAGACAGAAGTGTGTGACTTGCCTAAGAGGTGACTGAAGTCCACATCTAGGCGCTTGCGGTAACTGAAGTCTGGGTCAGTGCCACTACGATGGAGCACAATCTGAGACACACACTCCTCAATGATCTTAAAGTACTGGGGCCTGAGAGTCAGGATAAGTGAGACAAGAAATGCAAGAGAGAGTGAAAAAAGATAGAGTTGCAAACCCGCTAATCATTTTATTTGATTTCATTTCTTGCCTTTATTCCGCTGTGCGTATGAATTTGTAAAAGAGCAGTTATATGGACAGGTTCAGGTGTAAGAGCAACCGAACTGTCTACAGGAAAAGCAGGGTGAGTGAGGAGATATAAGGGAACTGTGGCATATACCAACAACTTCTACAGTTATGCCTGGGCAACCAGCCTGCAAGTCAAAGCAGTTCACACAACAGATGAAATTGGAAACCAACTCACAGAGTATCAATGAATTTTACATATCCAAACAACATCATTAATACTGTTGACATATGAATCTGATCTTATATGAAATTCTTACACGGATTTCTCAGAACACCAAACCTGAATCCCTCATGCTCTCTCAGCCATTTAGAAGACAATGGGTAGACACAGTGAAGGGAAGGGAAAGAAACAGCAGGATAAAAGAGACATCAAACAAATCTTAATTCTTGGGGCTATAATACAACCAACATGGGGCATGTGCTAATGTTACACAAGTTAAAGGTTTTAGTTTCTTTAGAACTAATAAAACACCTACTTATACACCATGTAACCATGTAAGCACTGTTTTGATGACGCTGAGAAATGGGGAGTACACACCTATTAGCAACTGCTGTGTAATCGCAGGAAAAATGTTTGTAGTTGCTCTGTTGAACACACTGATCATAGAATAACCAAGCACATGCCACAATAAGGAAAAGGAGATATATTTGATCTGCTCATTATCTTACAACAATGCCACTGAGAGTCCAAATCCCTTCTACACTAACTCATTAACTAACACTTTGAGTCTTAAAAATAGCAGTTAATCAGGGACACTGCCTTCCACCTCTTCCTAAAATGCTGAGCCTGGATCTGATAAAATGAATACCATGTCCATAATTTTGAGGATTTTGAGGAGCAGCATGATGGAATGAAGACAAAAATATTGAAATGAGTCAAATGGAATGAGGCATGTTGTCAGTCACTTGACTGACAAGCTGCCAGTGTTCTATATATTACCATATATTCTGGACATCAAGAATCCTGAGAATTAAGTAGCTAAAGATCACAACACTAGTCAGTTGCTAGAGATCCAGTACATTAAAAGGATAACATTCAGATATGATAATGCCTTATGAGCCAATAGTGAAAACTATTGATATGAAGAGTATGGAAGTGCCTGAGGAAAACTTCCAAATGTACTTTTTAAAAAAAACTTAGTGCCAACTAAAAATAGTCTAAAGAGCTGCATCATATGGTATGATCATCAGATGTAGAGGTTACAATCCTCACATTTTTAATATAAGATTAATGTAATGAGTGCGATCCAATGATTTGCCCCCAGGATGACAGACCTCACATGCCTATGGAGAATAAATGGAAACTGAGATTAAAACTGAAAAACAAAAGTTATTCCAAGCCCCAAATACAAAATACATTGTTGTGAATACACAAGCACTTAAAGCCACAGGCAACCTCAGCCCAAAAGACCAAAAGAACTCCTGCTTGCATGATGATTGTAACAATTATTCTTATTATTAATCAACTGATTATCTTTATATTTGCTTGAGCCAAAATGTGAGAGAGACCATCACAATTTCCAGAACCCATGTTGACAGCTTCATAAATAAAACAGTCTGATAAATAACTGAAACTATTAATAAATTATCAAATTTGTTGGCTATCATTTTCTGTGAACTGAGCTCCAATCCCCTTAATTACTTTTTTTAATGCCTGTCGAGCTCTGCTCTTTCATGGCACATATGCTGTTATAGCGGCAACATGCATTGTAGTGTAGACCTGGTTAGTCTTAACATTACAAGTATAATCATGAAACAATTAAAATCTGACTTTAACGTCTGTCTAACATAGAACTGTCTGGTAAAATTTAAAAAGAGAAATCACATTCCAAACTTCTTATATACAGAGTAGCGTTCTTAAGGGGGCTCAATGCACACCACCTCAACATTTGGAAAAATCCCAGTAGCTAAGTTACTATCAGACAGTGTGTGTTTTTGTGTGTACAGTAAATATTCTTATGCCATTATTAATGCTTAAAAATAGATGGAACCAGTGTCTGTAGTAATAAAAACATAAAAATGTTAACATTTCAGATGAAGAAAATTAATCAGACAGAGCCAGAGCTGTGAGACACTTCAGGTGTTGTTTTAGGGTGGGAGAAAACTGCAGGTGATGCATTTCATATTCTTCAGATTAGAGCACCATCTTTTGATCAAGCTAAGGTTTAACTCACACCCAGCTGTGAGTGAACCAACATAAAATAAGCCTTTGAAAAGTACCATTAATAGGAGATGAGAAATACTCTGGAGCCATGGCTGTTGTAGATGGCTTGGAGATGAAAGAGACAGCATTCTCTTTGTTAGCCAGTGTCATTGAGAGGATTTAAGGCAGAAGGAGTGAGACCTCCACAAAACATAAGCTCTTCACCAGTGTACATCATTAGCACTGTTCAAAAGGTGCTTAGCCATTTGCTTGTGTGTATTTGGCCAAGATGTGAGTTTAAAATACCATATGACAGTTATCATTATCATCACACCAACCAAGTCACAGGCACAAATGGAGGATAAATGAGGGGAGGCCATAATGAATCCAAGATAGAAACGAGGGATAAAAAACTGCTTGCTTCATTACACTTTAGATAATTAATGGTCTGTGTATGTGTGCGCTGTGGATTTTTACCTGACCAAGTAGTCATTGCGTATAAGCATCAGGTGCTGCAGTATGGAGAGGAAATAGGGCTCTGCACTGCTGTCCTTCACCATGCTCTGCACAATACTGAATACATCCCCTGCATCAGTGCAGAGAGTCAAGGATCGTATGTCAATGGAAACATAGCATTTTCACATAAAAGTAATAATATAAAAAAAAAAAAAAAAAAAGAAATGAAAGATTTGTGTATTTTTATTTTTATTTCATATTTTTTGTTATTTTAGTATCTCATCATGGATAACTACCTTAGCAGTAACATTGAACTTTTCCAATGTATATCAGCCACATTAACTTAAACAATACAGTTACATGCTTCTCTTTGTAATTTATACATTTTTTTTTTTTGAGAAGGATATTCCAGCTCGCTCTTGATGTCCTCCAGCCTATGAGAGAACTCGATCATGTCCTCTTCTTTGTGCTCAACAAATACCTTTAGCTGAATGTCAAGCGCCTCATTCCTGATGGTTGTCAGTTGCTACAGATAGAGTGAGGTAGAAAAAGAACAAAAAGTAAAAAAAGAATAAGAATTAAATAAAAGAATTAAGCAAAATAAATCAGAAAGAAGGAAAGCATCAAGCTCCAATATTCTAAATGCAATTACTCATCATGATGATAACCAGCTCCTCATTTTAATTCATTTGTTTCCTTGGCAGCTACATTGTTTACAACAGATAAACATGTTAGGTAGATGGTATAAAAGCCAGTAGGAAGATTATTAGCCAAGGCACTAGAAACATTATTGGTTTCTTGGTGCTGGCACAGACGGAGGACGTGCAAACTGTCCTCTGTGTTCCATAAATTATTTGCTGGAGCAAATCTACAATATTTCACTGAAGTGGACAACTCATTTAAATATTAATACAAGGTGAGTGTGAGTTTATATTATGTGTCTATGTGTGTGTGTGTGTGTGTGTGTGTGTGGGTGTGGGTGCGTGGTCCTGTTGTGCTTACCGGCAATATCTCTTTCAGGCCACAGCGCATAAATTCATTTCTGATGTGCAGCCTGAAGTCCAGCTCATCAGGAGATGTTACCAGTGCATTGATGAGCTGCATGCATGCCACCTGCAACATGAAGGGTAAGCAGAACAAAGAGACAGAGAGAGAAGGAGAGAGCAAGAGGAGTGAGAGAGAAAACCAGAGAAAGAGACTACGGACTTCTTCCAGAAGTTGATGAAAAGCATGCCGGCATGCATTCTAAATGAGTTATGTCCCTAGGAAGCAGAGGACCATAACTAATGCATGTCTATTTTCTCCAGTCACCAACTAGGGGGGCTGATTTTAATATTAATGCAACAACTGCAGACCCGTACACACAAAACTAACTAACAGTCAATTTAAGGGCAAACTCGCTCTTTTGGAAGCTGTTTTTCACTCCCGCCTGAGTTTGGTTTACTGCACAGGGACCGCTGCATCCTGTGACTCTTCAACTGCCTGAGCAAACACAGACAGAAAAATCAATTATTGATCAGTAAAGCAATCCACTCGAGCGTCAAAAGAGGGTATGGCAATGCTAGAGCTCAGGACGGATTTTCAGATGTCTTAAGGTTCATTGTCAGTTTGATAACACACTCTTATTTTTGTCATGGCACTGAAGCTTAGTAATTAGCTGTCTTGAAGGTATCAGTTTAATATTATAATATAGATTGGTAACAATACAAAGTGTCACTGAACTTTTCCTTAGTGTGTGACTTGGGTGCAGTGGCAGTCAAGAAACCACTACCACTGTTAGATTAAAAGATCATATCAATTACTTGAATGATTTCCTACCTTCCCCCTATCCTTTGGTTTGAGTATGAACAAATTCATTTTACGTATCTATATGTATCTCCAGCGAGTTTTAACTGTCTACATAAACAATAACAAAAGACACAGGGTGAGCTAGAAAAATTATAACAATGTCTTACATAATTTTCCATGAGTAAAAGATCACAATATAGATGCATGTTAGTATTTGAAGTCTACAATTTCATTCCAGCTCATATAAATAAATATAAAATATATATATAGTTAACCATCTACATTAGCCTCAGCTTTGTATAATATAGTGCCAATAACACCAAAGTCAATTACAAATACTTAAAGACACTAAAACTTTAAGAGAAAATACTAGCATCTTTGATTCAGGTGGTCTCACCTGTGCCTATTTACACTGACTTGCCCAAAGCTAAAGGCTGGTCGGGGAGGCTGTGTATAAATGCAGTTGAATAGGACAGAGAGCCTTTGGCCACACATTGCCATGGTTTGGATAACAGTATCAGTGCTTTAATAATGTAGGGGGATAAAAGGGATCTGCACTGTGTATTTGGAGGAGGGAAGGAAAAACAAAGCATCAATAAAACACAAGTAAGGTCTTATAAACTTTAGATGCCTCCGTATGGATCAAATTCTAGCTTCCAGTGCATCCCAAAATCCTGGTTTTCATTTCAGTGTAAAACATCTTCCCTTCTCTCACTATTGCCTCCTTACCTCTCCCCTATAGTTTTGCACCTGTCAAAGGTCGATACAGCAAACTGAATGCAAATGCTACTGATAATACTACAGGGGGCAAAACAGATATCATCTTTTAATTAAGTTTAGCATTGGTCATTGTATGGGAATAAGAAACAACCAAAGGAGCAAATGGTTGTACATACTAACATTTTGGGGGTTAGATACTGAATGAATGAATACGATCTTCTCATTCCTCAGCTACAAATTAAAAATGCAGACAACATACTTTAATCATGAACTACATTGTTGTGACACAAACCAACACGTTCTGTTTAAAACAGCCGATATGCAATATCTCAAGTATCAGCAGGGAGATGCTAAATCTGATGATCGTGTCCAGAAAGAGAGGCATGTGTAGGGGGAGCACATAGGATGATGAAATAGACAATGTGAATGGACAGCTGCTCTATGTATAGGTTAGAGAAATCGGTGGTTTTATTGTTCATTTTGTTTTGTTCTGTTTATGTTTTATTGTGTTCTCTTGTTAAATTTTCTTCTTCTTGTATTTCTTTTATTGTACAAGGAAATAACTACTGGCTCCACAGTAATTACAATAAAGCTTGTTTTACAACTTATAACCAGACATTCCTGTAACTTAAATGTCATTACAAATGGCAACTCCAAATCATGGAGGATCTTCATCTATAACTGAGCAACTAACACCACTACACAATGATTATGTTCATTACTGCCATTGGTAAAATCAGATTAGCAGGTTGTAGACTAGTGTTAATGAACCAATAGTTAATGAACACTGGACATGTAATAATACGAGTTACATAAATTTGAAAAATAAAATACATACAAGCAACATATGGGTGTGTCAGTGTTGCCATTGTGACCGGATCTGTGATGTACAATACTAAACACTAAAAACAAGATTATAACAAAATAATTTTTTGACAAAAAAGAGGAGCAGACCAAAGAATGTGTAAGTGACTAAGAGACCCCAAAGACCCCTGAGAGTGATATGTTGAGATGGTCACTTCCCACAGTTATTCCATATTTCATTTCAGAGAAATCTGAGTGAAACGGTGAAAATGTACTTTACACTTACTTGTAATTGAACCGAGCGATCACGTAGTCCTTGCACAATTGGACTGAATCTCTCAATGGCTCGCCATTCGCCTGCTGTGGAGATGGCCTCAAGGACCTTCTCCAAACTAAATGAGAACATGAAATGCATGAGCGAACAATGGGGAAAAAATGAAAAAATACATTCATTTAAAAGGGATTTTGACCATAAGCGCTCTCCTGTTCTACTGTATCCAAGGCACCTTTCTTGTCAATTCAACCCAAGTGGATGGATTTTTCCAAGTGATTCAATCACCGTGAAAACATGACTAGAAGACAATTGTGATTCAAATCTAAAACTGAACTTTACAAGTTCATTAAATAATTATTTCAATAATTCATTAATTTCAATAAGAAAATCAATGTACTTTTTATATTTCAAATAAAGCTTATTCCACTGACAAATGCTAAAATGACATTATTAGAGTATCTAATTTGACATTGCAGTCACTTATAATCACCCAATCCACTTTCTTGTACTATAACAAAAACAACATATGACATAATTTCTCCACCAGGTGCAATACATCGATCAATATATAATATGCTGGCACCAGTACTGTGACACTGACACTAACAAAGGAATGTATTACATGCCCATCTTTCCATTTCTCCATTCAAGGAGAAAGAGGACACTTCAGCCTTTTGAAAAGTTTTGGCTGTTTTACTATGTTTTACCATGCACCACAGTAGGCCGTGCATAGCCCAATGCTTTTAACTGACAATAAATACGAAAAGGTAAATATAAGCTGGGACCATAACTTTAAGTAAAACTTAAACTAAGGGACGATTTTACTTTTGTGAAATAAAAAAAAATGTCTTTCAACATTAGAAAAGCAGTAAGACATAGATGTGTTGACAGAAGAAATGAAGCCAGAGCGTACGTGTTCTCTTCGCCCACAATACAGATGGCTGACAGCAGCTTTACCACGTCAGTCATCATGGCAGACTGGGTGGGATCAATGGCTCTTGCCAGTAAAGCAAGACTTTTCTCCTCCCCCAGGATTCGATCCAAGCCGTACTGCAATAAACACAGACAGAAAAAGTGATTACATAGATATGCTATAATTCTGCACCAAGAATAAAATGTCACATGAAATGCTGAAACCAAGTCTTAGTGGCCGAAGAACGCAAGAGCAATTCAAGCAATATACGTACCTACACTTCAGATTAAGTCTGAATGATCAAGTGTCACACATAAGGTTAACAGCGATTTTAGTTCCATCTATAATGCAGTGCATGCAATTCTATTCAGAGATCTGGCCAGGCACAAACTTCTTGTACAAATTAACTTGGCCACCAGAAAATCTGATTAAATTGCAAGATCATTATTAAATAGATTGAGAATAATGGTCCTGTATGAGTTTTGCCAAAGAGTAAAAAAGCAATCTTGTAAGAACACCATCATTATAAAAAATAATATTGTATTGGTAATGTCAAGTACTAGCATGTGGTAACAACATTGCACAATGAAGAGAAAACCAATTCAACAGCGTTTGATTTTGTTAAAATAAATAAAAATATAACATAAAATAATTCATTAAAATTAATTCTTTGTAAAGCAGTGAAAGGGCTTTTATTTATATTACCAAAGAAGGCATCAATAAGGCATGTTCTTTTCTTAAATTCACTTTTGTTATTTGATTTGAAAAACAATTTTAAAAACACCATACATTACAGAACATTTTAATCATATTTTCTCTTTCTCTGTTCAGTGCAGACTTCACACTTTTGAAGAGGCCATCGGCTAACCAAATTATGTGTTGTGTATTCAGATTTCGTCCTTGTATCTGGATGGTTGTATGCAAATAGCTAAATTGTGTGATTACTTTATTTAAAAAATGTTACAATTGTTTCATAAAACATAATTAATTCATTAATTAAATTAAGTACTCATGTATGTTTGTGATTAAAGAGTCAGGGGTTGCTGAATTTCCAAAAACAAAATTAAGAGGAACAGTGTGTAAGTCTCATGTATACATGACATCTTTTTTAAAATAATTTCTTGAGCAGCTGTTTTTATACTTATATAGCAGATCTTCTCAAGTAGATAAACAATAAATACTGACGGACGTTTAGGCACTATTAAACCATTATCTTTTCTTAATACAGTTAAGTTGCTCAAAGGGCAGCTTCACAGTGTAGCAACTTTTAGCACTACATTATTATGCCTCTGATGACAGACAATAGAAAATATGCAAGTTTGTGGCTTGCCGCAGGAAGGCAGAAGAAGAAAAGGCTGCACTGACAGCTGGCAGAGAACACCTGTCTTCTTGGCATTGTGGGTACATCCTATCCCAAGATGCCTCTCTAGCCAGGGAAAGGTCTGGGCTAACAGAGAGGCCTACGGGTAAATGCTGGTGTCTGGCGCCTGTTGAGACACAGGATTACATGAGACCTTACAGCACACTTTGTGCCAGAGTGGCTGTATATCTGTCTCCACTGGGTTTTAGCTCCATGTGACAAGATTTTTTTTTTCCTTTGTAGCTACTTCAGACTAACAGCACAAAAGCAGGAAACGCTGAGGCATTGTAAAATAAAGTTAATTCAAGAGAACACTGTACAAGTAGGGCCTGGGCAATAATTCAATATTATTGTCTATTGACTCTAAGTGGAATTATTTTATCACAATATGATCATATTATTTTATAGATTCACTAAATCCTGTTGCTTAATTAAACAAATTACACACACAATCTGAAATTAAATTATAACAAAATGAGTTATGAAAGTGTTTGGAAAATCAAAATCTTCCACACTTACTAACAATGATGGATTGTACTTTCAGGTACATTAAACGGGAAAGGCCAGCTGACAGCTTCTCTGAAGAAACATCATTTACCAGACATAATAATGTAACTTAATTTATGTCTGTGAGAGACGCATGACATCAGTTTCTGTAAATTTTCAATTTATTGTCCAACCCTACATTTTATGTCTTCATATCTTTTCAAAATGGCATTTTGTTTCTTTTGCCTCTATAATTGATTTGTTCTCTGTAGCAGATAATTTGTGTTAACCGGTCATCTGTGTCCCTTTATGATACTCCCGAGAACTAAAGAGTTGCTGAAACTAAGTCCAGAGACACCGAGATGGAGACACACTGTACTGTGATTTATGGTTATTACCTTGTCCGATAGCATGCCACAGCATTGAAATAATTAGCAAACCAAGTTGTGTTTCTCTTGTGCTCACTTTTGCAACGGCATCTTCCTGAGCCATTAGAAAGTACTAACTCCAGAATTGGGACTTTTTGCAGGCCAAGAATTTTAGACCTGTGCAAATATGTCTGTGACAGTGTCCTCCAGTCTGCTTCAGGACTTTAGTATAACTTCCCTCAGTTAGCTCCATTTGCTGTGATGCTTCTCTTCTTCTCAGTTGGTCATGAGCCCTTGGTAATTGAAGTCCCAGAGGCTTAATTTGGTAATTGCATGAAAACACCAGATGTTGATGTGGCTGGGATTAAAGTTACCCTTGGAGATCAGACTCAAAATACAGGAAGTTGTTTCCTATTACATTAAAGTAGGATTTTCAAAAAAAATTCCGACTTTGGGGATTCCTTGTAGTAGTAAACCCACCACCCAACCTCCCCCCTCAGTCATTCATCAAAGGTTAATCAAAAAGCAAACACTCCTGATTAAAGTTAATGTGGGCTATTATGTCCCAAGACATTAATCACAGCAATTAATCAGATTAGTACGTGTTTACTGATTTTCAAAGACTGTATAATCTCTCTAACTTTCCAAAATTAACTGAAAATACACTTCCTCAGGGACTCCCTAGTTTTAAAGGTATAAGACAATAAAATTTTTCACAAAGTGAATGGGCAATGGGCAACTTACTACACAACCTAAATCAAGAAATAGCCACTTGGGCTTCCTCACAAAGACATGTATTGTCATTACCTTGTTGTTCATGAAGGCTTTGAGACATTGGACAACTTTATGTTGGTTCTTCTTGTCAATCTTCTCTTGCCTAGGGGCACAGGAGAGTAATGAGGAGGAGTTGGTCTCTAATGTACAGCATGAAGACAGCAAACTGTACACATACTGTTTGGAAATGAGTCCACATTAGATAAAGAACTGGAGAGAGTAAAAGCCACTCAGAAAAAAATGCAAGACCGTGCTGATGATAGAAAACAATTTTGACTCTGACAAAAGCCTTCCATTAAATGTACAACTGCCAAATATGAATGCAATTTTTGTTATCAGTAAATTCGGAAAATTGGCATTGAATTACTTTGATAAAATGACTCAACAAGGAAAACTGAAAATTACCAAAACCATGCGACTTTCTTTGTTCTGTTGTTATTAGTTAATATTGATCCTGTGAATGCTTAAATAATTACAGTGAGATAGATGGGAGTCTATACAAGAATACACATGAGTGAATGCATAAACTTACTGTTTCTTGAACAGCAACCTCTCCAAAATGTCCAGCAGCAGTCCAAGACCCTCATGCCCGAAACTCTGCACCCAACTGAAAAAACAAACATTTAATCAATATCACAGCAGTGCAAGACTGACAACTGACAGCAACACTTTCATACTCATCAACCACTGTG
Source organism: Lates calcarifer (assembly GCF_001640805.2). Classification (NCBI taxonomy): domain Eukaryota; kingdom Metazoa; phylum Chordata; class Actinopteri; family Centropomidae; genus Lates; species Lates calcarifer. The sequence goes on from NC_066834.1 coordinate 5,404,415, forward strand.
GAAACCTTTAAGACAGAAAAACACATGTAGAATTCAGCACTTCGTGCTGAGCAGAAGGGCTGCAGTAGTAAATATAGTAGTGCATGACCCATAAGAAAGACTGCACTAAAATATTGTAGGAAGAGGGAAACAACAAATGGAAAGCATACTTACATACTAATCGATAATGAACTTTTGAGGACATATCCATATTCCAGAGTATAGTATGGCATAAATCTAATAAATATCCACAATATATCCACGGCAGCAAAATGTAAATCAAAACCATATAGTTAACAAATCTGTCACAGAAATGTACTGTACGGCAATACCAGACAGGGACATATCAATATATCTGGACAAATGGGGGACTTTTACACAGCCAAAACTATTTAAATCAATCCCTACATACAAATGTCTTCAAAAATATAGTTAAGACATGGATACAGTACCTTCAGTACAAAGATACAATAATGCTAAAACAAATAGAATACTTGTTAAAGGCCTTGATGCAGTGGCATTGATCTCCTGAGAGAAGACAGAAAAATGCTATGCAGAATAAGTCCGGTGCCAGGGGACAGAATTAGATTCTTATGGAAGTTACAGTTATATGAAGCAAGTGACATTTGTGAGTTGTAGCTCTCCGAAGGAGGTTAAGCAAGTTCACACTGCTCCATCAAATAAGCAATTGAAAGATCGAATTTTTCAGCCGCTTTTTATGTGAAAGTTGATTTTAGACACATCCTATGGAGAAGGTGCCTTTGATGGATCGCAGGGACTGTTGCCTGTGATTAAAGTATTACTATAGAAAGCTTAGGACTAACATATAAAATAGATTTTGTTTCCTTTAAAAGGGCACACTTCTTTCCATGCAGCAAAGGAGCTTTTCTTTGAAAAAGCCAATGACGTGCATGCCGACGAATGAAGTAATTTCTATCCTACACTAGTGCTATCAGATGGTCGACATATTAGAGCGATAAAGAGGATGGAACATTGTTATTACTACAGTGATCTTAATATGGTGTTAATTTAGTTAGTCAACAGTGCTTTTTTTAAATTCAAAGCTCAGTTATGGTAATTAGGCAGTTTATTAATCTAATGTTCACTTCCAGAGGACAAAATAATGACCAGATAATATTTCTGGGTAAATGCATACATTGGGATATACTTATTCACCATAAAAACTAAGAACAAAGTTTCATCATATTTCTCAGCCCTTCTCTAGATTATTACATAAATCTGGGGAAGGTTAATTGTTCTTTGAGGTTCTAATGACCTCTGGCCTGAGGCCACTAAGCTCTCTCTGGATCCAAATATGATGTTGAAACGCTGCTGTCACTATGGCATTTATTTACATAAACCAAAGGCATCTTTCAGTCTTCCTACTTCCAGATTATAATGATTGCTAAATCTGTGCTTAAAGCGGATGAAGGAACAAGGGCATGTATGATAGTGGTGCACAGCATAATAGAATCAGCAGGCTTTGCCTTATGAAACCAACTCCATTTCTGAGACTTCTTGGATAGAATCAAACACAATGGCAATCATGATAAAACATCACTACTTTTCCTTGATACTGACAAACCATATCCTGGAGATCCAAGGTTGTCACCCAAAAGTGACAGTGGAGAATGGGACAAAGAGCAGTTACTTAAAAGAACCTGTTTTATATCAGGAGCACAAATAGGAGCAAATATTATACTGTGGGTTTGGATGAAAACCTTTAGGTATGCAGAAAACAGACAAAGACAGGGTGAGTGAGATTGTGACTGACTGCACCTCCCTCCTGATTGAAACTGAATAACATCTCTCAACATTAGCATTCACCATTTGTACTGTTCTAATCAACAAGCGGCATGCCTCCCAGCATCAAATCTACAGAAATTCTCAAGGTGACAACATGAAATGGGAAGCTGTTATCTGAATTTAATTTCTTGAAAGGGAGTAAGGAGTTCTGGGTGGATGTGTGCATGAGTTTATTTGTCTGTTGTGTGACATTGTTGTGCCTGGTAAAGAATGGTGACAAATAGGATTTTTTTTTTTATCAAAAAACAATGGAGAACTCTTAACAGATGGTGGGTGCTTATATTGTTTGTTTTGTTTTGTTTTATTTAACTTACATCCAAAGTCCTCTCATCTCGACTGCAAATAGGTGACAGGTAATTTTAACTCAACATTTTTCAAAACAAGAAAGAAAAAAAGAAAGAAAAAAGTACAGTGACTCAAAGAAGTGTTTCAAAGAAGGGGAACAAATCATGAACATGAAATTTGAATGAAAGTTAGCAGGTAAAGTTATGTATCTATATCATTATAGTTAGCTGGTGAGACAAAGTGTTTGAGTCGAAAAATCTAGTGTGCACTCATGAGCACTACACACATGTAACCATGTCATGTACACTAGAGTTGGACAATCATCTGTATATTCTGACTGTCACTGAACATCAGCAAATCATTTGAGACATCACAGCTCAGTAACTACAGTACTTACAGTTTCAGTTTGCTGGATATGCTTCATCTTTGCTGAGAATTACAGCAAAAGTCTAGGCCATCTTGTGCATACATTTTTATACAAACAACCTCATACTGGGGATAAGAGATCTGGGCTTTCTGTCCAAACTATTCCCTGTGAGCTGAAAGCTAGGACTGTGCAAGTTGTGTAGGGGAAAATATTTGCTGCTTTTGATGTATTAGACCCTCCATGTTTTGAAAAATAACAGAGTCTGAGGTATTGAGCATACCATTGACTAAGTTAATGGTATGTTTAGTTAGGTCAATCATGTACCACAAATGGCTGGTAAGTAACCATGATGTATCAGGTTTTAATATAGTCCGTGGTATTTTGTTGTACAAACAAACAAAAACAACACTAATCTTAAGATGCCTAACATAGTGATTTAAGCATATACAATGGAAGTGGATGTTTAATTTATTAATACACAGGCTCTGGTCCTTAACTGCCTTCCACTGACAAAAGGAGGACAAAAGGCAGAAAGGTACTGCAGGTTTCCACATCAAAGTGTATAACTGTGTGTGTGTGTGTGTGTGTGTGTGTGTGTGTGTGTGTGTGTGTGTGACAGGGTCAAGAAAATGAGGGAGGCTGACAAAAACTGTCACGACCACGCTGATGAAGACAGGGAAGGTGCTGCCAAGGTATCTAAGGAATGAGGCTCTCATGTTTGAGAAAAAATTCAATTTAGCCTACACTTCTCACTGGGCCATGGCCCAGACCATTCTAGTTATAGAGTAGGCAGGGCGGGGGTCTTGACAAGAGCTTCATTGAAATGCATAGCTCAGTGGCAACTGCATGCTAGTTTTTCATCATCAGTAGGTGAGGCAGAGAGCAAAGGAAAATAATCAGTTGATCTATAGCCAGAATTATTGCACAGGAAACCAACAGGCCTGCAAAATCAGGGTCTGCTTCAAGTCATCTACCTTGAAACACATGAGTGAAAAGTGACATATGTCAGCTTTCAAAGGCTGCTAGTAAAGGAACTTCTGTATTTAGAAGATCGCAAAGGCCTGATGCCATTCTGCAACATCTGGAGAAAGTCTCATCTTCAAGAGAGAGAACAATCAGGCTGAGGCAATAAAGTATGTAAGGGTGTGTCTGTATCATGGCAGGAGGTAGGGGAAAAATAGGATGCGTCAGATTTCAAAGACCAAAAGGGGCACCTGCTGCATCTGCACCAGGAATGATAAAAGTTTGCGTGTTTAATAATGCGATACTCTATTCCTTATAATATATCATTGTTTTGCAAGCATCATTGTTCAAATCCTATTTTATGGTGCAGAACTTACAAATACATAAATAAATAATACAATTAAAATTGAAGTAGATATTAATTAAAATGTTAATAACTTGCAAAGAGGAATCAGTAGTTATAATCATATACTGACCTGTTTATTTATCCTTGTGCAGTTAAGTGGTTTGTATTTGACATGCTGTCTGTCTAGACTCTAAAATGATTAAAGTATTTTAAATTCTGTCTGCCAATCTAGCATGCTCTGGCAGCCCTTGGGTTTCATTAGTTCCTAACATCTGGCACCCCTCCCACATCCCAAATGAGAAACTTCAATCACATTCTCTGCCTGAATGTCCTCAATGTCTGGAGCTGTGTTGTGTAAAAATGATCTGAAAACACTTTCTACAGCTACAGATTTAAGTCTGACTACTACCTGTTAGCACTGTTATTGTCAGTAGTCATTTGGCATTGTACAGACAGGACACAGAGCAGAACCTTCACAGTTTACACAGGTCACAGCAGAGTGGACACAAACGGTTGAGTCTATTTTGCCTTTACCAATCAGTATTAACTGTTATTTGTGTCCTGTCATCCTTAATCCTGTCTACAAAGCTTTGTTTGGCTCTGTTGTTTTTCCCCATCAAGGAGACTGCTATCAAGTTCGTGCCCTGGAACCAGGACAGTATTTTCCCCTCACTATTAAGATGCGGATGGACAGTGTATGAAAATAAAAATTCTGGGTCCTCATAATCTTGAGTCTTGTGGAAATAATCCCTAAAATTTCAATTTTTTGTGGCAAAACTATCATGTTTTTGGTCAGTCTTCCAAAAATGTGGATGGAATACTGTAAACTACTTTCATATATTTACACAATATAATAAACAGTAATTAATGCTCTCTCTGCGATTGGAGGCATACTGTAATCACACCTCACCATCAACAGATGCAAAAGCACCATAGTAATATTCGACAGAGGGCTATCACCTCAGAAAGACACAAAGAAACAGATTGAGGGAGAGAGCATTAAAAATAAGGAAAACAAATTCATCATCCCATTCCCTTGGAAACAAAAACAGTCATAAATCAAAGAGAAAAATGAGGCACCTTATCTGGCTAACTTCACAGCTAAGGTAGCTTGACTTCTAACGGAGTCTCAGGAGAATGCCTCCAAGGTTCCTAGGCAGTGCAGCACAGTGTTGCACTCCGCTAAAGCGGTTATGAACCAGAAATAAAAAATTTACTTTAAAATGTTGTCCTGAGCATAGCAAGTTAACTGACTACAGGAGGGTTCTCCAGGGAGAGGAAGAAGGAGGAGGCTGAAATCATAGCAATGTGGGACACCTGAAATAAAAATAGAGGAGGTCATTTCATGCAGAGAGGCCTGAATGACGCCACTCTAGCAGACAACCACTGACAATAACAATGCTTATAATATTTAAGCAGCAAATATCTCAAATGTGGTGGCTTGTTTATATTAAGATTCTGTATTTGAAAATGTTTTATTATAATTATTTATAATAATAATAATAGTTTAAATAGATGCTTTCAAAACAGACCATAGTTGCAACAAACCAATTAAATTATTACTTAGTGAGAAACATTGAAATGTATTTTAAAAAATACACATTTGTGTACAATAAAAAAAACTCTACAGTTTTGAATTTTATAACATATACACACATGAACACATTTTACCTTTAACACATTTGTCTGTATGCCTTCCTCAAACTTTGAAATCCAATAATATTTCACAACACATTAAAATTATTTTGGTAGGTCAAACTTAAATGACCCTGTTGGCCCTGGAATCTTGTCAGAGGCAACTGACATGTTACTGATAATAGAAAACATTATAGTCTAAATATTTAAATTATACCCTATATAACAATAAGTCAATGAGTATATAATTTCTTAATGAGAGAGAATAAAGGCATTTGCGTGTATATTTTGTACTTGACAATACTATGAGCATTATTAGTTTAAGGAATCCTGGATCTTTATGTGCAAACATGGGTGGCAGGTGTGTGAGAGACAGGAGGAGCATCCAAGATTTAAAAACATCGGTGTAAAGAAGAGGAATGCTAAACTGTACCCTACTGTATAGCTAAACTGAAAAAAAATAAATCTAAGGCCTTAAACCTGAAGGTCAGTTTTAATATAATATCAAAAACCAATTTCCACTTGTTTGTCAGATCCATTTATCAAATCCATTTAATACAATTACATCCTGTAGCCTTGCTGGTCCTGTGGGCTGGTACCATGGCCTCTCCTCACAAAAAGGGAGACAGAGCTAGAATAGCTAAGGTGGGTAAGGTATACAGGGGTCAGAGGCGTGCGTCACAGGGTGACGCTCTAGAGCTGAAGGAAGTACCAAACTACTTCTAAGTCATCCTGCTCCACCAGAAGGAACCTGATGAGGGAGCATATAAGTCTGTCAGCCTATACAAGCAGAATGCAACTACCTGATATTGGGTGGAGGCGATGAGTGAGAGTTGTTGCTATGGCAGTGCCAAGAAAGTGATAGTGAGCAGCATCCAAAAAACAGTGGCGGACAAAATCTCCTCACTGCCAAACCAGTACCACAACTCAGGACTGTAATGGTGCTATTAGATTGCAAGTGGTTACCACTGTCAGGACACCATTTCTAGCCAAGGCAGATTTATGGTCAAGCCAAACTATGTCATTATACATGAGTCTGACTGTCCATTTTATTAGTGATAACTCCATCAGAGCCCACAGGTCACATTTTCATTAATAATCACACTGATGAAGGTCCCATGAACAGCAAAGTGTATGCATAGAGTATTGCTATTTACGCTACAGTTTATAGGACAGCCATGTCTTATGGCAGCTAATCCAGCTAGTTATGATATATATTATTTATATGTTAAATACAGTATTACATGTGTTAGATAGATACAATAGTGCAGCCCTAACTGATCCATTCATAACAGTAATGTGATTCATATGGTATCTAGCACAAATAGACATATGCAGCAAAATAAAGTACAAAATGCGACATGCAGATTGATCTTGTAATTTTGAAGATAAATACTGTATCATTCGATGGAAATTTTTGGGGTTTTTTTTGTTTTTGTTTAAACCGGGCCTTAAAGCGAAAACTCCCTCTGTATGGTACTACAATAAAGGAGATAAAACAAACCATGGTTGATCAAAATAAATTTGTTTTTCTATAAATTCTTACTATAAAGCATATTGAAAATTTTACCTGCAGATGACATTTTCAATTTTATCATTCTTCCAGCTCTGAAAACCATTCATATTATTTTAATCTTACAAATGTCTCATCTTAATCACCAAAAAGGTCAAGTGACAAACATATATCTCATCTTATTTACTGTTAACAAAATTAAAACTTGAGTATGTTTCGTCTAATTCACGCCTTTGGCCGTGTTTGTACATTTTCACTAATGTCATCAACTCTGATGAAAAACAAAGTGAGGCTCACAAAAAGTGGATTCATTGTGATTAAAAGCACTAGAAACTAATTTTTCTCTTGGCTATCTTGATAGGGCTGCAGTGCTCAAGAGGTTCTAGAAAACATAATGAAGTCTCAGTTCTTTTACTCCTACATCCATGTGCCGTCACTCATCCACTACTGTGTTAAGTGGGTGGTAGACAGCAGCAGTGGGCGGGAGAGCTTTCACATGCAAACTCAAAAGGATGAGCCTGGCAGTAGGAAGGCTTTATGAGCCACAAGAAGGCTCAGACCTGGTAACATATGGTGGTTAACATATAAATAAACAAATTTTCATTACTGACGCCGAACGGGTTCAAGGCAAAAAATATGGGAGACAAGTAGGAATAAGAGAGGGTAGTCATATCAATCCAAAAGGGTGGCTTGAGGGATTTAATTAAAGGGCTAAAATATAAATACTATGATAAGTCAATGCAAAACTTTCCAGTCAAATATCTAAAAACATTTCATCCCATTTGTACAATTTTGACTTTATATTGTAAAGCCAGTATAACAATTAATGTACACAGACATTCAGTTTACTATAGATTGATCAAACATGTACATTGGTAAATGAAAAATCTCAAATATGATGGGCTAACAGGTGTCTATTAGTTGCTGGTAATGGACAGCATAGACACCTACAAAGAGAGAGCTGAGTCTGTCTCTGTGACAGAGTGCCAGGTGATGCGCAGTTGCTTTGGAAAAGTGCAATAATACAATGCAGCAATAGATGCAATGCTATTTTCCATTGCTGTATTTTGAATGTGCATTCGATACTGAGTGAAATTTCTCCTTATTCTTGTGATTAAACACAGATTTTAAAAGGTCAGAATGCTGCCCATCTAGTTGGAGTTCAGCTTTAAAACTGGCATCTCATATGAAAAAGGTTACCCACTGACCACTGGCATAGACTATTGCCTCTAGTTCAAAAGAACACCAAACAGAAAAGATCAGGGACAAAATACAAGACGAGAGTCCATAAGATGATGCAAGACCACAGTCATCCTCAATCAGCTGTGACAGCGTGACAGAACTAGAAAGGCATTGTGTAGAGTGTATAGAGGCACTGTGATCTTATTGTATACATACTATGCATCCATGACATCAATCATGAAATGTCTTACTTAAGTAAATCATATCTGTGTGTGGCGATAGGAGGTGGTGGAGTTTTAAAAAGTCAGCGAAGACTAAATGGTTGAGCTTAGCTTTTTGACTGCCTTTAAAGTGGCTCTGGCAGAGCATATGATAATGTGAAACAAACTTGCTAATCCCCAACCTCAGACAGAGAGAGCCCACAGCAACAATTTAAATCTAAGAGAGGGAGACAACCAAAACAAGACTGCCATGGATCTGCCTGTCAGTGTGGCTTAGACACTACCAAAGGAACATCCCATCCCTCTTCTTACAGAGACAGATTTACTGGCAATAAATATACATTTACTTTGATTAAGCACTGTGACGCAAAACTGACCATCCCAGCCAGATCCTTAAAAAACTAAAAATGATTGTGCCCAGATAGTGAACCTTAACATACAGGTATGCATACAGGAAAAAAAGTGGTCAGTGATGGGAGATTAACAAATAGACAGTGTGAATGTTAGGGATTAAATGTGAAACTTACATAACTGTCATTTCTTATTAAGTATTTCTCTGATAAAAAAAAAAATACTGACAAGGATAAACACTGCAAACAAAATCTGCCAAAATATTTAGGTTAACAAATGAGCAGAGGCCTGGCTGAGGGAAAAATTAATTTTAGGAATACTGCAACTGAAATGAATTACAGTGAAATTGCATCTCTTCAACATAGTGGTGATTTTTGTAGGAAGTGCTTGTTGTTTGGCTGCTGAATTGGATTTGATAAGACTGCAGAAAAGTTTAGGACAATATGCCCTCCTCTACCATGCATTTGTTTAAACTACTGAACCATAGAGGAGAAGTTACATGGTCACTCAGAATTCTATTCATTTTTTTCCACAAACAACTCAGGTAGCTGACAGCTGGAGCACCTCCAAGGTTTTAATATGTAATCCACTCTCCTAGTTAAATGACCAACACAACAATGAGAAACTCTGGTGGAAAAAAAAATCTGCATTACTATGAAAAGTCAACCTCACAGGACTATGCATTAAGTCAACAAAGACTCCCAAGAGTCATGGCAGTAAGAAACAATTCAAACAATCTTAAAAGCCTGTTGCTCTGCTGCTTACAGTGGGCTGAGCAAAAGATCATATTTTGTAGGACTCCATAAATGTAAACAGTTTAAAGACAGTCACTCAGATTAAGAATGAATTCAGTAAGCAAGCTATGTTGTTTTGTTCCTGATGACGCATTTTCAATTTGCCACAACTATGATTCACACCTTGGCCTGGAATGTATTCACAGTCACATACCTCTGAGGTTTGCAGTATGTGAGCTGCAGCTGTCCATCTTGCTGCTATTTACTTTCTCAATGTCTGGTTTGAATTATTTAATTTAATTATATTACTAACTTAAATGAAAACAGGAAGGAATAACATTTTGAAAAGGGAAAACTAAGATATACACAAATATTTAATAGAACATGGTAAATGATGGTGATCTTGTTAAACCGTCTTTATACTGTGTAATTACTAACAAAAAGAATTACAAAAGAGACAACTGTGAAGTCACTTGTACAAAGGAACGTCCTATTCCATTGTTATAATCTTGAACTATACCTGACAGGGTTGCTGGTAAGGGACACACGCAATGAGTCCAGACAGGCAAACAGACGTTCGTCCATCACCCCTGACTTCAGCTCTCCCAGGAATTCCTGGGGAGATATCTGATGGCTGTTTCTCAAGGTGCCCTGGAACAAAAGGAGATAGAACAAATCTTTTTAGTGTAGCTATTAAAAAAGTGATCAAATCAACGTAAGGCCAAAAAATGTTAAAGTCAAAAAAAGGTCAATACACTGACATAAATACTGTGTCAACAACTTTTAACAGCAAAAGCATAAATGTGCAAAAGTGCCCATTACTGTGCACCTGTCCCTTTGTCATACTAATAATCCCAGAGAGATGAGTATGTATATGTTCATTATCTTCAATGTTTTTTGTCTTCATTGGAGATATAGCTATTTGAATAATTAGGAATCAGCACAGGTCCAAGTAAGTAAAATTGAGACATTTCTCAGGGCTGTCAGGGTTGTGTTGGGCATTTGTCAATTGACAGACTTAATGATTATGTGAAAAAAAATTAAAAATAAATAATCTTATATGAAGCCAGAGGATAACATATTGGGTATTTAATCACATCACAAATCGAAAGATCATTTTCAACCAAATTTGTAATGTAAGGATGATTTTTCCAATGTAAGTGACAGGTTTTTCATATTCAGACAGGAATATGGAACTCCTTTAACAGAGAAACAGCATAGACCAACAAGTTTATTTAATAGCACAAGAAGAAACTAGCTTTTTCTATCAGGGAATTGCATCCAAATTAGTATCTGCACAAACCATGCAATTAGATGCAGAATTGCCTTCAACTGCTGCTGTACCATGACATAACATATGGAGGTATATCAACTGCTTCTATAACACAATGTTAATCAGTCAGTAGTAGTTTCAGTATACTGCAGAGGTGCAGCTATAATCAATACAGCATGACAGCACCAATGTGCGTCAACTGTACATTAGCGGATGTGTGACAGTGACGTTAAGTGGATTTTCTATATTAAGTAGAGTCTGGCCATTAGTTTGAGAGCAATAAACTGGTAACCACTGAAAAAAAATATATGCACGGTTCACTGACTATATGAAAGTTACACCAATGTCAGCCTCATGCAACAAGCAAAAACTGTCAACTGTTAACAACTATATTATTCTCTTAACTTGGAAAACCATGGAATGGGCCCTTACTAAATGTTGCTCACTACTTTCACATGTATCTCCTTACATAGTTTAAAAAGTTTCTGGCAGCCAGTCTTCTATTTCCACTATTTTGTTTGTGTTTGTATCTGAAAAATATTTTCTAAATTAACATTAAAAAGTTACAAGCAGTTCAAAAAGTTCACAGTTTAAAAAGTTCAGTGATATATTTGAAATTAGGCAAACATTTGAAGTGAAGAAAACAACATGTTTTTTCACTACCTAATTTTTCCAGGCTTTTGGATCAAAGCCAGCAGCCAAACATCCTTAAGCCCAGGGTTATGGATAAACCCAAATACTTGCTCCTCTGTTTTCTTTAATATGATGAAGTCAAGTCTCTTAATTAGTTTCCAAACATTCAAATATTTTAAACCAAAATGACACATTTCACAAATAGCACATTACCAAAGGGGCACAGAATCTAAAATCTTTTCATGTTCATTCAGAATTTAGTCATCACCACAGAAATCACAAAGATTAACTGAGACAGCCATCATCTTTCACACTGCAATGTTCCATAATGTTTGATCACCATGTCAAGTGTCACATATACAGTAGATTTGTATTGTTTTACTCTTTATTTGTCTGTTGTTCTTGCATGACTAAAAGTTTGCCTTGTTGCCCCCTGTCCTGGCCCCAATAACATGTACCATTAGAAGAGGGCCTTTATAAATGTACAGCTTTCAAATTGAAATGTATCTGACCATAGCTCCCCTGTCTAACAACAATCTACATCCATCTCAAACTAGTGAATATCCCTGCATATAGGTTTTCATTGCCTGGGAAGACCATTGCAAGACACTTAAAGATGATGTTTTTCTGAATTTTTGTAAAGAAAAAGCTGCACTTTTTGGTTTATTCCTTTACTATTCAGTTTATCAAGCCAGCTGCACAAATGCCAAAACGTCGCATATTGTTGGGTACGTTTTTGATTCATCAAAGGCCTAAGAAATCAGCCTGCATCACTATCAGCAGGAATAAATAATCCCTAACCCTTGCAGGCTGCCAAAACAATGGAACTATGCCCAGTCTCTCCCCCGATACCTAAAGCCCCAATCTATAATATTCTCCCAAACATATAATAAAGATAAAATTTGTTGTCAATATCTCACTCAAAAATCTTACTTTAATCTTTAATCATCAAAAATAAGTGTTATAATGATCACAGGCACCTCTGTGTGAAGAGAGGGAAATTATTCACCCATGCAGGCAGAGTCAAATCTATATGTGCATGCTGAATGACAGCCAGGAGAGCAAAAACACCATTATCCCTTCAGCTTTAAGTCTCCTGTGATAGTAAGTGACTACTGAATAACATGGTATCCAGTTTGAACCTCTGGGAAAAATGATTTCACATGGTGTATGCCCCCGACCTCTAATGAACTTCACTACTGGTTTACCTCAGTGAAGCTCTGCCTCAGCACCACAAGACATATCAGTGCCCTCACCTCCCAATCAGGTAGTAGTCCTATGAATTTTTCACTCTTCAGTGACAACAACACCACCCTCCGGTGTAATCACCATGGCTGAAGTATACCCATTTTGCTCCACTCCCAGGTTCACTCTCAATTACAACTCTTTCCTGGTGTCACCAGCCTAGGCTGACTCATGCCTCATGTGTCGCTTGCTTTGTCATGAGTAAGTGGAACAGCAGTTGCAATTTCACCATTTCCAACCATTCCCTGGCTGCACACCAGCCCATCAAGGATGCGAAACCATCTCCTATCTCCTCAACTATCCCCTTTACTCTTTTGGTCCACTGGTCAATCGCTTCTCCCAAGAGATAATGACCAGCCTGTTTGTTTATCAGGATCACTGAGGCCTTCATCAGTGACACAACCGTGAGTGCTGCTCATGGCAGCAACAGGCACATCTGGGACATCACTTCACCAGCAAGCATGTGGACAGCAACAGTGAGATAAAGTCAAATTTAACTTTGAACAAATATAAAACTTTGCACATCAATGTTCTCTCATCACATCCCCCACAGCCATATGGGAGAAATCCTGTCTATTCATTCACAGTGACTTCCACTTATTTCTCAAATCACTGTCCCTGGGACAATGATGGTAATGGAGCAGCTTTTTCCCCATTGTTGCTCATCTCAGTCACCCATTCAACTGGGATCTCCATGTTTTTCACTTCACAACAGGGCAGGGGAATGGAGCAGGGCCACAATGTCTCAATCCCTCTGTCTTACTGTGCTCTCACTCGCACATACTCTGCTAAGACAAAGCTCTGAGCACCCAACCACCCACCCCCCACCCCTCAGCTACACCGGACACTGAGGAGAGGATACAGAGATAACAACTAACAACGATAACAACTGACACTACACCCAATCCACGACAAGCAACGCACATTTTGTCTCCTTCCTGTGGCAAAAACCAACACTGCCTAAACATTATGCTGTGCCTGCCGCTGACAGAAATAGTACCATTTCTGTAACAGTCCAACACCACTACATCTGATACAACCAAATTCCAAGATAATATATCATGTACTATAAAAACACATTCCACTAATTATACTGAAAAGTGACAAATTTGCAACTACACCTAACACAAATGCATTTATTTTTAAATAATCATACTACTCTGCCTGCCAGGTGAGTGTAATCACGCAATTCAGTTGTATAATGTGCATTTACCTTGTTGGGCTGTTGTTTTTCTTTTAATGATCCACTCCTTCAACAATCAATACCTTTAATTGAGGTCTTAGCCACAAATGGAATTTGGAAAGTAGTATACCACAATTTATGCTTGATCAGTGTTGGGACAGTGAGCCTCTTTCTTGTGATTTCTGATACTAGCTGATTAAAGTTTGCAGAAGCTTGCTTCATACTGAAAAAGTTCCTCAGTATGGCTGGTTCACATGACATTTGGTACAGAAAGTCTGGAAGGTACCCAATGAGTGAGGCAAATTAGATCGCTGAAGGGTTCTGAACCCCATCTGTTCCAATGGAATTTCATGTGCAGAACAATTGCAGCAACACTTTTAATAAACATATAGGCATGTGAGTACTATATCAAGACACAGCAGATTTGAAAACTGTGTGCTATCTTGGAACATAAGGAACTGAACATTGTTTTAATGACCACTGCTTTAATGACCAATTATTTCGCCCCCATGCTTATTAATATACTATATCACTCTTAGTGACAAGCTATATGACTAAGACTAAGGAGAGACATGTATGAAAATTCTTTCAAGGTGTTTTAACACCATTTCATATACAGCAGGGGCAGTGCAGACAAATCAACAGAGGGGTCCTCCAAGACGTAGAATAGTTATTTCAAGACAACTACTGCTACACAATAGACTCGGGAAAGGTCAGCAATTATTTTGTGTAACAAAATACATGACAGTTATTTCTCTACAAGGCTATCTACCAAATTTGCGAGCCACAACCACACTTGATTATGTCAGCAAGGGACATACATCAATTCAGAATGTAGTATTAAAGGTTAATTGGCAAAACAGTCCTGTGGGTGAGAAGGGTGTGTCAAGAAATTGTTTTGAGTTTTTTGGTGGAATACCTGACTCAAGTCAAACAAATTTAATTGTCAACTGGATAAGAGACACCCAATAACAAAAACCTTTTAACTGGTTCAACTGTAATAACAGGACACCTGCAACATAGGGCGTAGGCATTACCTTGGGTGCAAAAGGATCTGATAATGATTTGAGAGGGTAAATTATTACATGAGAGCCAGCGTCATTAAGTAATGGTCAATGATTTGACCATGCCATTGTCTTAAGTGATTTAAGAACTGAAAGCTTAATAAATCCAGCCTGAGTATCTTACAAACACTGCCACAATATATTACCTAAGTAATCACAGACAAATAAGTGCCATATATTCACATGCTTATTTTCACAATTATTTTATTATTATTTTTCACAACTACACTAAATATCCAGTTTACCAAATCTTCTGTAGCTTTTGTTAAAACATGTGTACTGAAGAATTTTAATTTGTTGCCTTTTGGCCAGTGCCACATTATTTTATCATGCATGTAAACAAATGCAAGCATATAAACAGGCTGGTCCCTATGGTAACTGGAGATAGACAGCCTAAGGCAACTTTGGAGGGATGTCTGGTTATAGCAAATATAATAAATGCAACACTTCTTTGCAAAACACTGTGCCAACGTGTCAACCAGAAAACCTTTAAAAAACAAATAATGTAACAGGGAGTCAAAGTTTTTTGCAAAACAATGCAAGGTAACTTGAACTGTGATTTGTTAACTACAGCTGATTTAAGTTAGAGGGAAAGAGGTTATTCTCAAGTTTCTGTTAATATCAAATCAACAAAAAAACACCTAAGGTAGGCGCTTTTGTTATTATTCAAGCTAACTATCACAGACTCAACCCATACGAACATACTACATATTTAATGGAGTATTACTTGCAAATTGTGGTCTTTCAGTAGAATTCTATTTTTAAGGGTAAAAGAAATCAATGTAAAGCATTGGCCTTTTTTTGGTCTTGTAGAGAAAGAATGTTCCATAGTTTCCATTCCTTTGGAGATTTCATTGTTTTCTCTGAACACTCACAGTCACCTTCTATCAAGATCCGTCTGTCTGCTTTGAGAGTAAAGAAAAAGCTTAGGGCTCATTGCTGAAACTTTGAAGAAGGACCAATCAACCATGGCAAACTCACATACACAAAATCTAACCATCTTCCAGTGCTGAGAAATGATACAAGTGAATAGAAAATCTCACCCGCTTTTGTTATGATGCACTATTACTCAAAAGCATCTACAATTTACATGTATCAGGGTTCAAACACCATCTTACACATCAAATTCAAGGGCTTTTCACAGATTTTCCAGGCCGAATTCCCTCAAATTCAAGAACCCAACACAGAATAGTTTGAGACACAGCCTCAAGTTTAATTACTGCTACAAATCTAACTTTTATAATGAGAACTATCCAGCTTTACAGAAGCTCAACAGACAAAAATTAAAAAGAGGCTTAAATATGTGAACATTTCTTAAATGTGCTTTGTTACGGCAATAGCCAACTATATGGTCTCTTGCACACAGTCAAGTAGGAAATAAAAAAAAAACTTTTTTCTCAAATTCACAAGTATTTCAAGGACCCAAGGGAACCCTGATGTATGTTGTGATGCAGTACCACCCATGTTATTATTACGCAAGGTAATGACATAAATATTATCATCCTAATAGATCCTGTTTTTGAGATTGAATAACCAAATGCAGTCCCTCCAAAGTCTCTCTCAGGCCCATGCAAGATATAATTTTTCAATGAAAAATACAAGGAATGATATGTGTCCAGAGTAGTGTCAAATATACATTCAAAAACTCACAGTTTTCGAGGCAGTAAAAATATACTGGATGACCATTTCTCTCTTTGTGTTGAGGTCCTTTTCTCTCAGAGGAGTCTTTTTTTCCTCATTCAAGTTCATGTCCTCCTGAAAAGAAAAAAAAATATAACAGAGAGAGGATGAATCTTTTTTGAAATTACAATCTGTGTTTTTAGATTTTAGCACCTTTGGAGAGAAGACTCGCTTTAGTGTTTCCATAGTGTTTCCAACATTCATTATACAATACATCATCAATACATCATACAGCATCAGCTTTAGGCCATAGTGTTAATGTAGACAGCTGCTTCCATCTTTATTTTTTTCCATTAATTCTGAGAATTGAGTCAGCTTTTCATCTACCATATTTTGCAAAACACAAAACAATGTTGTGGCGAGAGAGCATTAGAGAATTAGACATTATTGTATAAGGTACAAAAAAATTTTGTCTTCCAAAGTGTGTTTTATTAGTCGCTGTATGTAGCCTTAATGTCATTACAGGAGTGTCTACGTGTTGTCTACATAAAGTATATCTGGATATAGTTAGCCCCAAAAGTCTTCCACAAGTTATCTTCTAGCTCATGCTGAGTGTTTTGGTTCCATAGAAACAAGTAATAAATAAATTTCAAAGAAGTGGAAATCATCTTCCAGCGCTTTCATGGCAGAAATGGAGTGGACACAGTCATCGGAAAATCTTTCTGTGGTTCTCAAACCAACCACTAGGGATAGAGCGATTATCGGCTGGGCAGATTATCAGTGCCGATATTCGGCATTTTGACGCATATCTGCATCGGCAATTTTTTTAATCCGACAGCCGATAAGAGATCAATTTAAAACGTGGTTATTTTGGCTCTGATGTAGGCGCATCTCTCTGTCTGCAGTCACTACGCTGTCTCCAGCATTATCCCGCCCACAACACCATTTGATTGGTTACACACAGAGCCACGGCAACAGCCAATCAGCCGTGAAAGCTGTGCATGCACAGTGCTCACACACACTGAACAACTCAGCTTTTTGCAGCACAATCTGGTGCTGCTCATTTGGGACTACTAATTGATTTGAGACTCACATTTCTGTGCAAATTTTATTTAACTTTTATTTACTTTATAAAACTTCAGGAAGCTATTTATTTATTTATTTAAAATTTCTGTTTTTTTATAAGAGATGCTGCTTACCCTGGGAACTCCCTGCACTTTTTGTTTTTGTTTGAACTTAAAACAAAGATAAGTGAAAGATAAAATAACATTTCAGTTATATTGAAATTTTGGAAACTTTATTTACTGTAGAAAACTTTAGGGAGCTATTTATTTGTTTAAGTTTTCATTTAACTTTAATTATGCTGATGAGCCTGGGAGCTCCCTGCACTTTTTGTTAGAATTTTAAAACAAAGATGTCTATCGTCCAAGATAAAAAAAAAAACCTTTAACATGTTGCAAATCGGAAAAGCTGTTTAATAAACATATGCTTAAAGGCATTTAAACAAAGTTAAGTGTTGGAGTTTGTATTATTCAAAATTTTGACGCCAATATTTTCACTTTTACTGTAAATAAATATCGGCTCCAAATATCGGTTATCGGCCTCCTTGACTACTAATAATCAGTATCGGTATCAGCCCTGAAAAAAACATATTGGTCTATCACTACCAACCACATCCAGGAACTTATATACCAGCCTATGTGAGTGTGGGTTTTTTGTTTGTTTGTTTTTTACCAGTCTTTATTTGCGCTTATTAATTTCTTTATTGTTATAAAAAATTGAAACTAATTCAAACAATATTCAAAACGTAGTGACTGTCATGTCAGCTTGTTTTATAGTCTTTCTAAGAAAATGTTAATGATGATTTTGTTCAATGTCAAAACAACATACCATCATCTTTTCAAACAGAGCCAAGATCTCTTTTTCCGAGGTGATCTTTGATGACAGTTCCTCAAAATGATGTGAGGTGGATGATGAAGAAATAGACCAGTCATTAGTATTGTGTTTAGAGTGCGATAAGGGTGGCCGCTCCTTCTTACTACCTGGGATGCGAATACTTGCAAATCTGTCCAGCTGTAGAAACAACAAAGAGAATACAATTACAATAGGAAAAACTTTTCAGTGCCAAAGTTGATATACATGAATGTTAGATTATATTTGAATGGTTAATACCCAGAACAGAGTAAATGAAACAATTAATGTATTAATGAGTGAGGAAAAAAAAAATATTAGTGTGAACTGTGTGAACAAAGCACATATACAGAACATCTGTTAAGCACTATCTAGATAACATATAGAGCCAACAAAGACATTTGTTAGTGAGAAAAGCAGTCAGTGTTCTGTGACATAAATTACTCTAATGTTTGGCAATGAAGACCAGTTTCATTGTCACTCAAAATAAGCAGATTAGATGGCTTTAAATAAAGTGATGTTAGATGTTGCAGAGACTGACAACCAAGAGAAAATACACCAATTTCTTAAATCTTACCACATCATCTGTGATGTTTTTAAAGGGTAAGTGCTACAGGTGGGAAACAGAAAAAAATCAGGACACATAAAGGAACTGCATTAAATAGCACAGAATATATGTTTTTAGCCCTACAGCAGCATATAACCACATGATGCTATCTATGCACATATCTTTTATAGCACTGGAAAAATTTCACAGATTAAATCTCTGTTGTTCCTTTCTTTTTTTAATGGGAAAATATGGTGCACTCTGAAAGGATAAGGAGAGTCAAATGTTAACATTGTCTTGTCTTTACTCATGTTATACTCATTATGAAATTCAAAAACAGTTATCAGCTATAAGAATGTTTTAGGGTGCTAATATTCTTAATGCATGAATACTGGAGTAGTGAGCCAGGACAATAGATGTAGAGCACCAAAAATGTGTCACTGTCCTTATACGTCCTGACCACAACGTGCTTTTCAGTATTTTTTCCAATTTTAAAGGACAGACATAATTATAAGACAAGAAGAAGAAGAAATACAAGAAATACAAATAGTCTTACAGGTAAACCACCAAATGCCATACCTGGTGGAAGTAATTCAGCGACAGACCTCAACATCCTAGTGTAACAGTGAACCATAAACACATCAGTGCTTCATCTAAAAATAGCAGGGTACTCTAAAACAAGTTCAATAGGACTGATATCTGTGGACTGTACTGACAATATCATGAACAGAATTTCACCAGTGATCCTTTAGATTACAATGAATCTGCTGTGATATTAAGGTATACAGTGGGTATCAAGGCTTTGGTCCACAGGTATTAAAGGATCCAGAGTATGCCTGCTGAATGAAGCCAAAACTACTGCAATTTTCCAAAGAGCAATAATCACCAAACCTCGTTCCTTTTGAGGACATCCAGTGCTACAGTTTTTTAAATGTCCAAGTTCAAGCGTCTTGTTAGTCAACATCAACAACAGTAGTCATTAAACAAAAATTTTCTGTGAAGTCTGCAAATTATAAAGAATCCACTTGCAGTGGAAAAGGCTGGCATTTGGTCAGTTGTTATCTGTGCGCACCAGCTACCTCAGTGTCTGCTGAGAAAGTTTTCTCTGCTGCTCAAAATTAAATAGCTAATATATTAAAAGGTAATAAACTTTTATAAATGAGTAAATGAACTTTAGTCAGCACTTCAGCAATAGGGAAAAGCCCATTGGTCGTACTTAAAGCTAGGGGGGGAAAACAGCATGAGAAAAAGCATTAGCCACCAGTTTTACTCCTACTTGTTAAAAGTCTTTGCCATGCAGTTCTGCCAAGGCAGAGTTTGAGGATGGATGCGCTGAATAGTGTAATAAAATACAGTAACTTATGCCTTCTGTTTTTTCCTTGCAGGATTAATGGTATGTGACACAAAAATTGTAAATACAAAATGAATGAATAGACATTTTCGTCATCAGGTTCATCACAATGTATTAAGTATGACACTCAAACTTTTGCCACTTATTTTACACAGTCAAACAGTGCATAAGCATCTTTTTATGCCAGCTGTTGCACCCCAGTGTACGACAGTACATGTCTCTACAACTGCAGCTTGTTTGTGTGCCTTTTTCATATGTAGGACATATTAAGGAGGCTATAACAACATCAATATGTTTACGTGATGCTAGAGTCCCACTGTTGCATCTCAACAACATTAGCACAGCCAGACATAACAGCCAGGCTGAGACCTTAAACTATATTGCTAGATATTCATATTGTAAGCAGTTTGCATGAATTAAAAAAGGTACAATTTGGTATGCAAATTAAAAAATGTCCTGCAGCTATATAAGAATTATTTACAGTGGGTGATGTTCAAATTGATAACAGAAGTAAATCAATTAGTTGTCACTTACAAGCAAAGATTTTTTAGGTTTAATTCTTAAATGTGAGGATTTCCTTCTTTTCTCTGATTTCTATCATTGATGATTGCATGTCTTTGGATTTGAGTCTGTTGTTCAGACAAAACAAGCAAACTGAAGACCTTGGACTTTCCAAAACTGTGATGTTTGTAATGAAAAATCTTTAGTTGCAGCCCTACCCAGGAGTTAATTGGGATTTGGGTTCTGTAAATAAGGAAGCAACAACAATTCAAGGCCGTCTCTCACTACTCAACTTAAACTGCAGACAAGAGCAATGCCTCACATGCACTCCAAATGAACAATTCCAAGGCTTCCAAACAGAGTAAGCAAAAGGACCACAGGGAAATTTAAAAAAAGGCTACCAATGGGAGCAAAGGAGTGCATGGGACAGTGAGACAAGCTAAAAGGAACTGACCAAGTGTTTTATTTAAAAAAAAAAAAAAAAAAAAAAAAAAACAATTGCTTGGTAACTAAAAAAACATCTAAACAATCAAAAACATCAATTAACATTGTGGCTTACATGAAGCAAGGGGCAGTAAGTTAACTGGCATTGCCTCTGTGTTTACTAAGTTTTTCAAGATCTCACTATTGGCAATCTTTTGTTGTAATGGACAAAATAGGATGGCCAAACAACAGTAATTTGTAAATGTCAGTGAATTCATTTTACTTTCCGCTATCACCCTGTTCATTTAATTAAACTGTGATAACATCTTTTTCAATTAACTGAGACAAGTAACAAACTGCTCGTAGAGAAAACACTGGATTTATAAAGCACTGCACATGCAATCCACAACAGAGAGGAGAGGTACACATAGAAAACACCAGACCCAACTCAAATTAAGACAGCATCCACACACGTCAGATTTTGAAAGCTTTATCTCTCAGTCTTTGGACGCAGAATTAACTACACTGCCAAGTCTGTGTTTGTCTGTGTTAGGTCTTCAAGCAACTGCACCCACCCAGAAAGGCTGCATAAAGCATGTTGCCTTCAGTGGAGCAATGGTATTGCACAGTATTAAGTACTAGTGCTCAAGAAGCTAATTTTTAAAGATTTAAGTCTTTAAGAAGTTTAAATTTACACTGTTCCCTGTCCAGATTTCTGTGGGTCATATTGGCTTTTTTTAAGGTTGACAAAGTAGGCAAATGAGATGTCTCACTGTTCATGTTCACAGTTGCTTATCTGACCACCAAATCTCAGTACTATTGCCTAAGAACACTAAAACCCTCCCCAAAAATGGGTGATATAGAACAAAAATATTAAGCATCCATTACATTAATGAGTCCATAAAACCTATTCAGAGCTTAAACTGACAACCAACTGATTTTGAATGTGACAATGAACAGTCCTTTTTTACCCTACTGAAGGAAGCCAAAAATAGTATCTAAAAAGAACATTAACACAATGCATTCACATATTCTGTTCCATGTTTTCTTCAGTCTTATAATGCTCTGCCTGTCATTTAAGTGGCCTGCAATGGTATATCTACTTTCTATCAATTATAGTAAATATTGTGGTATTGTAGTGCCACCTATTGAGGTGACAGTAAACTAAATAAAGCAGTGCTGTTTCACTGTGAAAACTATTTACAATGTTTTTCAGTTATTTGTTAGAATAATAGTTATGCATTAGAAATGTTAGACTGACCAATCTGATGAGTGAGAGGGTCTGAGACTACGCTGCACCATAACAGGTACATGATATGGATGTATCCTCTAGTGAGAGTAAGTAACAAGATGTTCTTTGGTTGTGTATTTCTAACAGTTAAACCATGAGAGGAGCATTTTTAGAAATCCAAGGCAACGTGGCCTCAGTGCACTTAGCTCCTTTTTGGTTAGTATATTAAAACCAGAAATAGAACAATAACGAACACCTCTGTCACCCTGAGTGAAAATGTGCAGTTCAACTGAGGTAAGATAACGCTTTCAAAAAAAAAAGTGCAGCCAAGAGTCAAGAGTGCAAAAAGCAAATTCAGTATATTTTCTGTTTAAACACAACTCTGTGTTGTAATGTTGTAATCTTTTCATTTCAAAGAAGCCACACACTGAGTGTGTGACCTGAACAAGCCTTGCACATGCTTCATGGAAGTCCATTTGCCATTGACTGAGCGCTAGATTTCCTATGACCTGAAAGACAGTCACATACATAGTTGTATTATTGTTTAACAGTCTGACTGGCTTAATCTTAAACATCCTCTAACAGCAACTATTTATTACTATTTTGATAACAGTATTGTTGGTAGCACAGTAGTTGTCTTCATCTTTAAGACTGTAGCTACTTATTAGTACTTTGAATGCTCACAGTAAAATGGTTAATTATCAGAACACTATTTCAAAATTCCTATTAAGAGGTTTTGTGTTTTTATACTGAATTTATCAAGAGATATTCAATTATCAGATGTTTGACAAGTTCTGTGGCTGGTTGCCAAGATTCCACAGTCTAGTCAGTCAATGAGAAAGTCAGACACACTCATAAGATGCACTACCTCTGTAGTCAGGGAGAAATTTAGATAAATGACCATCACAAGTTAACACGAAGCCCAAGGCAATTCCTTCATATCGCTTAAATTTGTGATACCAACATTAAAAACCCAACGTTTTTAATTTTCACACATTGTATATACAACGTGCATACAATATGTCTGCATTAGCCCCTTTCAGACAGAAAGTGCAATGATACAGGTCAAACAATGGTTTGACTTTGCAGCCTCACTTTCAACCAGCACTGAACACTGATCTTAGTGGCTGAATAGGTGCTTCTATTAGGGATAGAAAATGTTAGACATTACGCCAACAGCTCATCAGCGGGAGTGGATAATAACAGTCTGGATTGAAAAACCATTCCTGCACAGACCTTTGCTACAATTGCAGACTAGAATCTCTGAACAGTGGTGACAAGGAATTAACTTGTGGTAGCACTCTCGTAAGAATGGGGTCAAACGCGGGTTGAGCGTTCATTAAGTAGATCTGTGTCATACACAAGTCTCCTGTCTGAAAGGGGGATAATGTGTGTGTTGTTAGCAGAAGCCTGACAGCTTTGAAAATGAGACCCCTAACTGAGAGCCCTAATAATGGCAGTGTTTCGTTCAAATAGCTAACTCTCGCTATACCTCCCAGAAGAATACAACAGATAAATATATCACAAACAGAACGTTGGTCAGTTTGTTGTGGCAGGAACATGGATTAGTGTAAGAGCTAAACCCTGTGCTAATTTTAACCTTTTGATTTCCCACCTGCAGAGCAAAGACGACGAACAGTCAAGGTCACTGTTTTTCCTAAATGCAAGTGAGTCTTGACATAATGTGTCAAGTACATTACACAGACAAAAACATCACCTTTGTCATACTGCTCTAGTTTCCAAGACATGATCAAGCAATGATTTAAGTAAGTGGGCACAGAATAAATTTACATACTTTTCAAGGTGTGTGTGTATGTATTGTATCCATCAGGGAAAAGAGAGTTGACGTTGTGCCTAGACAGGAACCACACAGCACCACGTATCTGTCATACAGCCAGAATGAAAGAAACGTTTGTATTTAGTCTGCCATACTTACAAACTTTGGTTTACGGTCTCCTTCATCGTAGCATGCCGTGCTGTGGTGGGAAGAACCTTTCTTCTTTTGAGATTTACTGTCTCGTCCGGATTCAAACCGCTGACTGTAACTATCCATGTTATTAGCCTAATGACTTCTACACTAGCTGGTAGTAATCAAAGACGTCAACCTAGCAATGACTGAACGTTAATACACACCCCAAATGGTGCAGAACGACACGCTGAATTGTCTATTACATTACCATTCGTGTCTTGAATTGGCCGGAAAAAAGTTTGTCAGAAGCAGATAAATTAATACATACTCTCCTGTCTTCACTCCTGACAGTCCGTTTAGCTAGCTAGCAAGTTTGCTGAACTATCATTCACTGGTGGCTTTACTTAGCGCTAATCCAATTTATGGACTGGCACGTAATGCTTGAATTTCCGCTAACGGAACGAATGCGGCAATTAGTACAACCGTTGTTATCACCGGACAAATTTTATCCGGTCATGAACCGAAAGCTATATAATCTTTACAAGTAGGTGAAGCGTTAGCCGGATAAATTTATGTGGCAGATATTTTTTGACAGACGCGCGCAAGGAGGACGTCAGCTCCGCACGTTTAATCCAACCAATAGTATGTGCTGTGACACAAAAATAGAATTCTCATTGGTACAACCCCCTCTGTTTACAGTAAAAGGGACATTTCATTGGCGGAAGAGAGCTGTCAATCACATGTACCGCCCATTAAGGTTGTTCGTTTTACCTAGCCTGGGTCACCCGTAGGGCCTGG
Source organism: Lates calcarifer (assembly GCF_001640805.2). Classification (NCBI taxonomy): domain Eukaryota; kingdom Metazoa; phylum Chordata; class Actinopteri; family Centropomidae; genus Lates; species Lates calcarifer. The sequence goes on from NC_066834.1 coordinate 5,429,486, forward strand.
GTCACCCGCTTTTTTTAAATTTTGCTCTAGTGTTACATGGATGAGCAAAACATACATGGCTCTTTATCATATTATTATTCACTTAGACTTAGACTTAGACTTAGACGGACTTTACTGATCCCTTTGGGATGACTCCCTCGGGGAAATTACATTTCCAGCAGCAAATACAGACAGAAAACAACACATCACACAGGGCAGTACAACAACAGTTTGTGAACGAAAGACAGGGCAGCATGCAGGACAGTTCGCAAACGACACAGAATATAAATAGAATAGCAAAGAATATAAATAGAATAGAATTAAAAGTGAACGGACTCTGTATGGCATTGTCATAAATAAATATAAATATGCTGAATGCTTGTATAGTATACAGATAATTTTAGGAAAACTGGATATTTTAGAAAATGCTTTGCCCTTCTCCCCATCCTACCCCATCAAGTTATCATCTCTTGCAGGCTTTTATGTGAAGCTTGGAGTAGAACAATCTGGTGTTAGCTAATGGTGATGCCCCTTTTTGTTTGTTTTCGTTTTTTGGAGTTTTTTTTTTTTTTTAAACCTGGGTGTTATACTGTCAGTCTGAAAGCACTTTATGCTGTTGGTTTGCAGCTTTGTTTGGCAATTTAAAAGTAAGCCTAAAGCTACAGCAAAATCCCAAATACCTTGTCTGATGCAAACACCAATGAGCTGATGTGATGCAACAAACAGAAACTTTTGTGAGATCCCTCTCGCCCTCGACTCAAAACATAATTTGCTCCCCAAAGATATACAGTATCAGAGAAGGTTCTTCAATGTAAATCCAACCAGAAACATTTTTATCTCTCATAGTGAAACTCATGAATTACAGGAGGATATATTAAATGTGTGAATAATTGACAGTGAAACACATGATATCAGTGGTTGCTGTTGGTGTTTTGCATGCCGTTCTACAGTTGATGTGTTATTGAGCAGCCAACTGAATAACTAAATAACTTTTTTCTTGAGGACAGTTATGTTATGTAACCTAATGATGGCAATAGGTTAAAAAACCATAAATAGTGTTAACCTTTCCATTGCCTTTATGCTGCCACACAGCTGGGAAAATGCCAATCCTTCTTAAAACTTATGAAATGGAGTCCACTGATAATTAGACATGTGTAGCCTATTGGCAGTTACAACTTTAACAGCAGTTGGTTGTACGTTTGATTGATACGTTGTCTTTTTTTAAGAGCATATCCTTGCCACTGGCAAAAACAAGAAGCCTGCAGTATATACTTGGCAACCAGACAACAGGTCAGAGATTTCAGCTGTCTCCTAACTCATGTAATTTTCTCAAGTGTTATGTTTCAAGCATCAATCTTTTGCAAGTGGAGCAGCAATTCAGTATAATTATGCTTCCTATTACTATGTTAATATACAAAAATGCACTGGACTGAGACAAATTCTCACTCATAGATAAACTGACATTCAGATGGAGATTTGTTTAAGCATGGCTTGTATATGAGTTGCAGTCTGTTTTGCAGAGAACAATTACTAATCATTTGAGATATGAATGTAGAAAATCTTGACTGCAAAAATTTTCTGTTAAGCTAGGCCATGAGACAAGAGGATCAGTAAGGGAGATATTACCCTCACAATGGAGCTTTATTACTGAACAAGTCCATTTCTATTGCTGGGTCTTTTAAGTAAAAACTGCTACAAAGCTCATGAAAGCTGTATTTGGATAGTAGGCACAGTTTTAATATTTCAGTGTGCATATACTGCCATCTTGTGGTATCAATTAAAATTACTATCACTACATTTGAAGTCTGTTTTTTTTCACTGATAACAACTATGACATGTATCATTTTCTTTCATAGATCTTATACATGTATCTTACATGTACATGTATCTTATAATACAGTGTAATTTGTCCTTCACAAATTCATTCACAACGCAGACATGCTTTAAAAATACAAGATCATTCTGAAATGGATAGCTGATTATGCTTCCCCAAAAATATCGAAAGTAAATTCTAATTACCATTCAATTGTTTTCATCATCAGAAGCATCTCAAAACACAGATAAAGCATTTCAATCACCTTGGTACACTGTATGGACAAGACATGTCAATTCAGAAAATGTGTGCTATAGCACCATTTCACTGAAAGAAAGAAGCAGTTAATAGTGTCATATCAGATACTTTATGAGCTTATCAATAGCACAGGTGAAAACTGTTAATTTGTAAAAAAAAAAAAAAAAAAAAATTTAAAAAAAAAATTGCTTCAAATGACCAAACCTGAAAAGCACAAATATTAATTTCCATTCATCTCAGTTGAATGTCTTTTCTTTTAATTCTGTTCTCCTAGAGCCTACCTTTGTTGGGTTTGTTTGTTGGGTTGCTAATGGAGCCAGAGGTGGTCGCACGTGGGCCCTTTGTCACCAGTCATCTTGACAGCCCACACAGACTTCTAGAATGGCTAGCTAACTGTACCAAAACGTGTGGCCTAAAGCTTGGACCAAGATCTGGTAGAGGTGGACTCACTCAACTTAGTTGGGATAGCTTCTTGAACACATAGGTCTACCTAAAATTTAAGCAAATGGTAGATTTAGATTTCTCCCCATTTGACTGTTCTACAGCCAAAATTGCACTATGAACAATGTAACAATGGGCATTATAGAGGAAAACTTCACAAACATAATATTTTTTCCTTCTCTATGTGTCAAAATATTAGTTAACACAGTTCTGTAATTTTGTAATTTAAAGTACAGTACACTGAGTTAAGTCCTCCCACATGCATTTTCAACTATCTTTTCTTTTCCTTTTTTTTTTAAATAAATTACCTATGAATATACAGAATGATAATAGTGGTGCACACTGATTGTACACTGGATTACTTCTAACTGTCAGTTTGTGCTCAACATTCTAAGCATTCATTATTGGATATAAACTTCATTTAGATAAAAGGAGTTTTAGTTTGGGGAATCCAATGGGCACCAATTAAATTCTGAAAAATGCACAAACATTTTAAATTACTGACAAAAGGCAAGAAAGTTAATTTCTCTTGGGAGCCAGTTCACTTTGTTGACCAGATTTGGACTGGGATTGGCTTGTCCCAAGTAAGCCTGTACTGGGGAAACACCAAGGGGTAACTGGAGGGACTGAGTGTCCTCATAATACAAAAGCAACAATTCTCTAATTCTCTGAATTGGCCGTGAGTTCCACTAACAAGAGGCTGTCCTTTACCACTGGGAGTCTAACAGTCTTATCCACTGAAGCAGTCCTATCCACTGATGCATCTAAACCGGAGCCCTTTATACAACACAATCGAATCTTATATAAACTATGTCAGAAACGAAACAGAAATATAAGAAAGTGTTTTGACCCTCTCGGCGCTCCATACTTGTGGACGCATCTTGATCGGTGACGTATGTAACGTAGGGTCGTTCGGTCCTCACATTAGCGAGCTTTATCGGTATTAGGATAAGAATAATGCATTACAGAATCAGATAGTCGTTATTCACATGTGCTCGTTGTAAACCTACTGTTGTCGTTATTTACACATCTACTGTTTGGACGAAAATGACCGATTTGACAGAAACCCTGACGAAAGAGGGCTGGTAAGTAGCATGGTCGCTAACGTCAGTAAGCTAGCTAACTTAATGAGGTGCCAGATTGGCTTTGGCCAGTAACATTAATTACCGTGTCATTAAATTTTTTAGCACGGGTTCCTAAGCACACAGACCACTTGAAGGTGTGGAGACTGTGGCAAGGTTATGTGTTTACCTGAAGCTAAACTAAGGCTCACGAACTAAGTAGCTGGCGAGATAAATAACGTTAGCTAAGCTAGCTAATATACACCTAGCATTATATTAACATAATGCAAACTCTTGACGCCACAGTTTGTGTTGATGGTTTAGCAGCAATAACGTTACATCTAGACGTGGTCAAAGAGCAGCTCAGGCGCTCATCTCAGCTAAAGTCAAAACTTAGAGTGCTATTGAAAGTCAGAACTTGCCTGCAGCGCGCATCACTGGGCAATCTCTATAACGCAGTACTGATTGTAGTCCTCCTTCATATTTAAAACCTCTAAGTATGATTATTTTCCCCTTCCCTTTGTTCATTTTGTGAATTTGGTAAGGGGATGTTACAGGAGTGTTATCTGTCGGAGGCTAGAATAAACTCAATAATTAGCGTTTTGTTATACAGAAAAATTCAAAGACATCTATCATTGCTTCTGTGGTTGTCTTGCTTTTGGTTTAGGTCTTAACTGCATCAAAATTAATTTATTTTAATTTATTGAAATAAGTTTTAAGATCAAACTCTACGTGGTTAACTGAATTGTGCTTGAAACATAAGATTTGTCCACCAACGTAAGACGTATTGTGATTTAACTGCCATGGGTAGATGCCCTGTTGAATCTTGTAAATGATTAAACATTACTGTGGCTAGGCATGCTCATTTCATCATCTTCCCTTTCCACCTTGTATGTCACCTCACAGGTACCTCAGTGATGAAGGCATAGCAGAACTGAAAGGATCTGCAGAGAAGATAACACACAGTGACATTATTCGTATTGCACTTGATGTAAGTCTTGATCTTGTTTCACATATGTATTTTTTCCAGTGTAAGCGGAGTCTGCTGTGCATGTAAGCAGTAGTGTGCGGATACTATATTTAACAATGGTTTTGCACTGTAAACTGTTATGAGATATGGTAATGAAAAGTTATATTTTAAAGTTTATTAGGTATACATTGTTTTTCAGATGTATACTGACATATACAGCTACCATACATGCTAATGAAACAGACATCTATCAGCACACAATTTTAAACTGGTTGTCAATTTTCTTCTTTGTGAAGGTATTTTTATTTATTTTATATATTTACTAGTGTAAACTAGACTTGTGTGAAAAACCTATTATGGAGCCTATTAACTCTGTCTGACTCTGTCTGTCCTCAGTTGCCCCAGCATTTAAGATTATCTGATGCCTTCACATCAAACTCTGTACTTTTTCTTCTTTGATCAGCCAGTTCAATCTAGTCCATTGCCTACCTTCCTATTTATTTTCATGGTATTAAGAAACAATATGTAATGTAATTTCCCTGAGGGAGTACGTAATTTCCCCGACGGAGTGATCCCAAAGGGATCAATAAAGTCCATCTAAGTCTAAGTCTATGCAGCAATGATGATTTATTATTATTATTACAATTAATAATAATACTAAATTTGTATGTTTAAAAACCAAAAAAGGTTAATAAAGACAGACAAGAGACATAAACACCAAAACTGTTGTAAGTAAAGAAAAGCTGCTGTCATAGAGCCTGAAATGCATTTCTATAAAAATGTGAGTTTGAAATCAAATAAACAGTAGTTGCATTTAGTGCAAAAGCCTCAACCTTTAAGTATTGGCCTGGTTTGCTGTTAAAAGACCTCAGACTGCATGTGGACTTATTAGTGCACACCTGGTCAAACCAACATGTAGTATCTATGGGCTTGAGCTTGTAGGGCCTTAAAAACAGTCAAATCTGTAAACTAGTCATAAAATTAAATTGATTGGGAGCAGTTGCTGCTTTGCTAACAAAACTGTGATAGCCCTGTTTCCTTGACCCTGTTAAAACTCTTGATGCAGCATATTGAAATAATTGGATTGTGATTGTGTTTAGAGAAATTTTATTGAGACATCAATGAGGTAAAGATGAGATTACTTTTTTCGGTTTATTGGGGAAATGAAAGACCTGCGTTTAGAGATATTGTCTAATGCAGTAAAGCAGGATTGTAAAAAGGATGGGTAAGAGACCCATTTGGAATTGGTGCCCTGATGCAACCAGCAGAAATCTGAGAGATGTTTGCAGTATGGAGAATTTTTTTCTGTTTTGTTGTTAAAGGTTAATTTGATTATGATCAGATTGTACACAGAGATGAATATAAATCAGTGCTACTGTACTGCAAGTACTGTGGATGTGCCTAATGGTACACAGGTGTGTTTAGTACTTGATTCAATAATGTGACATTCCTATGACTGACAAGTGAAATATGTATTTGAATAGCATTAGGTAGATTATTTGTATTGTGAGGCACAATAGAGTGACAGTTAACACTGGAATGTATTTGGAGTTTGTATTTTAAGGAAAACTCTATTGCTTAATTTATGATGTGCCAGGGATAATGAACATTCCAGGTATAATTGTTAATTCTTTTCAACTAAGCAGTATCTCCTTTGCAGAGTGATCTTAGGTCTACTGGAAGGAAATTTCTACCGTCTGATGTCAATAGTGGAAGAACTGAGAAGGTGAGTGGTATAGAAAATCTTATATGGCCATTTCAGTGCCACATTTATGAATCTTGTGGGAAATTATGCGCTGTGGTCACAGTTTTTTTTACAGCTGAAAGTCACTGCAATGCAGGCCAGGTTACCATTTGAAATGCAGTTCTTATAATTGCCACTAGATGGCCCTAATACACTGACAAACATGGATCAAAGAACTGCTTCATCACCTGTGAAACTGGAGCTAAGCAACTGGGGAGAAAAAATGTTCCAAATATTGTTAGAGGATTAAAACATGTAATTAAAACATGTAATTTTTTTGTGCGCTTAACCCTGGTTCCCTTTAGGCCCAGAATAAGAGGGACACTTTGCTCTGGTCATGCACTCTGCCCATTCTGCTTTTAACAGTTCAGTTTTAACAGCTTCTAATTTTTTTTTACATATTACAATTCATACAGATTGCATTTACACATTTAATACATTTCTTTTCACAGAAAAAGAAATCATTAATTAGGTTAGATGTGATAATTGCATTTGAATAAAATGGTGCCTGTGAAATTAAAGGTAAGCCATGAAGCAGTTCAAAGAAATAACTAAACGTGTGCTGATACAGGTATGCTAAATGGAAAGGATTATCTTTATGATGTCTCAGTTTTTGCACATATTTCACTATTGCAATCCTCCCCCACATGCTGCTGAGTTGCCTTCCAAGCCATAATTCTTTTGTCATCTCTTGCACCTGGCCAGTTGGAGGGTCCATGTGTTCTCCAGGTGCAGAAGGTGAGGAACATCTCAGCTCCTAAAGACCATGAGGAGTCTCACGGTGCACCACGAATGCTGCGCCTGCAAATGACAGATGGGCATACCACCTGTGTTGGATTGGAGTATAAACACCTGTCTAAGATCAGGTACCTATAGTTTTGTTGCATTCAGGAATATATCAGGTTTAGTGCAAATAATTGGATGTATTGTAATTGTTTGGGAAGTTAATATCACTGTTTAATACTAGTAAGAAATAACGTGAGTTACCTTGTCTTAAAAAAATAAATAATTGTTTAAAAAAAGTATCTCTAGGAGCTATGATGTAAAGCAGGGTGTAATTTAGCCAGTTTCTTATATAATCAAAGCAAATATGTAAGATTCTGCACACCCTTCTCCTTCACCTCTGTGTCAACACTCTCACCCCACCACATGCCTCAGTTTTCCCTTTATCTGCAATTTCCACGTGGTGGCAGCTGATCTAACAATTCCCAGCCTTAATTACATCTCCATCCCAGCAACGGTGGCCTTGGTGACTGCTGCCATGGTGACTAGCCAGTCTGTACAGGTGGAGTGGCCAGAATGTGGGCCTTGACTTCCTGATGGGGAGAGAGGAGAGAACAGAACAAATCCCCTCTTTATGAGCAGCACACACACACTGGCTACCAACAGCGGTGGTTAGTGTTTCTTATGAAAGTGTCCGCTTTAGTGTGCGTGAGGCCATAAGTGAGTGGCAAAGAAGGATGAGATGGATTACAAGACTGTTCAGTGTGTGAGACTGTAGATAGAGGGATGACAATTAAATACTAAGTAGCAACATTGATCAGAGGGTGAATAGTGTGTTTGTTGGATTTAATGTATGTGCTTGAACAAGATTGAATTGAGGAAAGAGACAGCCTCACTTCTGCATTTGCCGCTATCACGAGGCTGCTAGCATCTATCCCAGAGGTTTGCAGTGAAATCCCTAATTGTTGCTTTGGCATTCGGCATCAGTAGCTGGAAATCCCTCTAAGTCCCTGTGCTTTCCTAATGAGAGAGGCAGAGGCCTTATCAGGCCTGATGAGATAGAGGGGCTTTTAATTTACCATGAGGATGGGTGAGCAGCTGGGATTATTAATAGTCTCTCTTAGCCTCGCCACCCATCCCCTGGCACTGCTCCATGTCATTTATTTAAAGTGGTATGAGTAAGGCAATAGGGTGTTGGGCTTGGTATATGCAGTTATAATATCTGAAGCCCTTGAATGTGTTTGACATTGAACAGTAGGTTAAACATAAACATATAAAGCATTCTGTCATAAATATATTTTTATTGTTTTTTTGTTTGTTTTTCAGTCTTAATACTCCCCCTGGAACAAAGGTAAAGCTCCTTGGTACAGTCCAGGTTAAAAATGGTCTTTTGCTGCTTGATGACTCAAAAATCTCTGTCCTTGGAGGAGAGGTTGATCACATGGTAGAGAAATGGGAACTACAAAGGGTGAGGGTTGATTTTTTTTGTTATGATGGCTCAGCTACTTTTGCCAAAAAAAAATGTTGGTAATCATTTTAAAGGCCACTGTCAGTCTGTTGTTACTCTTTGCCAGGATTATATATTTTTTCTTAGTTTTTAAGAATGATCTCCCTTTACCAACCTGCAGAGTCTGGCCAAACACAGCAGGAGTAACATTGGAGCAGAAGGTGGACCTCCTCCCTTTGTGCCATTTGGTCAGGTGAGGAAAAATAATATTTATAATAAAGTACCTTTCAAAATAAAAGTTGCAAAGTGCTTCCTTGATATTAATGCTGGAAGAAAATGATAAACCAGAAACAGGTACAGAAACTAACAAAAATAATACAATGAAGAAATGCGATTTAATGAAAATGAGGTCTCCGATGTGACTTAATACAAGTCAGGTACTGTTGAATAATAATAGCTTGCAAATGTATGCGAGTGGCCAAACACAGGCCTGGCTCCAGGAGTGGGCCTTGATGTTCCTTTTCTTGGCGATGTTCTCTCTGATCTTTCTGAGGTGATTGTGAGAATCTTTAAAATGCATGACTGAATTTTAATTTTGCTTTGCTAATTTTGTCCCACATGCTGCAAGTAGTTCAATGGCAGTTTGTCCCCTCTCAACAGTATGTCATGTCATGCAAGTGTTGTATTTGTACTACAATTAAATGCTGAGGTAACTGTTACAAAAGGTGAGCACAGATTAGACGTAAGACAGTAAGCAGGCCTCTAAACATCAAAAAATATATATATACTCCAAATATACTCTTCCATCACATCATCAGATTGTCAAACAATTGGTATACATACAGTATTAGATTTGAAAGGAATAACAAAATGCCTTCAGGAAGTATTAACCACCTTAGTCGTAATTGCTCCTTTAAAAAACACAACCTGAGTCAATACTCCCCTGGCAGGGATCCCAGTCTCAGAGTGGAATACATCCATATGAGCCTTGACACTTGGATTTTGGGATTTTCACCCACTCTTCATTCCAGATTTGCTCCAACTAAGTTGGATGAGGAGAGTTTGGGAATTATTACTAAACGTTCTCTACATTTTCATTGTAACTGTATTTCTTATGCTGGGTCACTCCAGGACTTGGTGTCGATTGGATAAATATTACCCTCTTCCAAGGTAATTAGCACGCTAAAGCAGATTCTTTTCAAACCTGTGCTTGCATTTCCCTTGGCTCTGTGTTCTATCATGTCAATCAGTTCCACTTCTCCCAGCTCCAGCTACTCAGAGGCATACTCACAGTATGAAGCTGCCACCTCCATGCTTCACAGCAGGAATTTTTAAAAGTGAGATGAGTTGGAGGGTTTTTACTGCATATTTTGTTTCCCCTGAAGAGTTTAATTTAGTGTACATTTTAAGACAATATAATTGTTTTTGCCTTATGCTTGGAGTCAATAACATTTTCACTAGTGTTAGATACACTTGAGAGCACTGAAAGAAAACTGCATTTAAGTTTTAGTCGCCATATTTACCTCAATTGCCACTTAACCTTAATTATAACTAGGCATGCACTCAGGTTTGATTTTATATGCCTTTCAGAATCTGTTTGCCCTGTGCCATTGCTTTTGCCTAATCTACATAGTTCATGGAAATTCATCTTTGGGAACTGTTTTCTACTGAATATTAATAAAAATAGTAAACTGTCTGCAGTCAGGTTTGTGAAGTGATGCCAGAAGTCTCAGTAGTGGTAGTCTTAAAACCTGAAGAGATAAAATCCAAAGTATCTGCATAGCTAGGTAACATGAGGTGTAATTGTGATAATGTCTTTTTTTATTGTAATCAGGGTGAACTATCTTCTTAACACCTAATGCATTTGGCATCTATTTTATCAGCTTCCCATTTTCCTTCTCTTCTGATAAGTCACCTCTGGCTGTTTAATCTTGCTGCCTATCACTTTTCCTTGCTGTGATCCTCAAAACAACACAAAGATGGTGAACCTGGTCATAAGCAGAGGTCATTGCTCCAGTCAGTTACTGAGCTCTCTGACTTAATCACCACTCTCTACAGTTATGAAACCACTGCAGGAAGTGTTGATTTTTCATCTCATTCTTTCCAAGTCACAGTTGATATTTTTGAAACTCAATACAGTTCACTGCTGAGTTTCAAAACATTAACCATGAGCTGGGAGGCAGCTGTGGGATTTGGGTTGCTATTGGTTATTGCAAGGCGGCACGGTGGTGCAGTGGTTAGCACTGTCGCCTCACAGCAAGAAGGTTCTAGATTCGAGCCCTGGGTCGAGCTCGGGGCTTTTCTGTGTGGTTACGTGTTCTCCCTGTGCCTCTGTGGGTTCTCTCTGGGTACTCCGGCTTCCTCCCACAGTTCAGAGACATGCATGTTAGGTTAATTGGTAACTCTAAATTGCCTGTAGGTGTGAATGTGAGTGTGATTGGTTGTTTATCTATGTGTTGGCCCTGCGATCAACTGGCAATTCGTACAGGGTGTACCCCGCCTCTCACCCAGTGTCAGCTGGGATAGGCCCCAGCCCCCCCGCACCCCTTAACGGATAAGCAGTAGAGATAATGGATGGTTATTACAACAAAATCCTTAAGTATAATTTAACACTGCAGGTAACTTCAGTATAGCTCTAATGTAATTCTGCTAAATACCTCTGTTGAGTGAATTAATACTTCTGAAGGGACTATACACTATTGAGGGGGATCCCTGAGAACACGTTCTTACTCTTTCTATTTATAGAAATGTGCAAGGAAAGATGAAGTAGATGGCAGAGAACTCGACCAGAGGAAGACCCTGCAGACTCACAATGTGGTCAAAAGTCCTGACGAGAATGATGAGTTTGAAAAGCAGCGGACAGCAGCTATTGCTGAGGTGGCCAAGACCAAAGAGGTATGTAACCCTTACCATGGATCGGTGTCTTCATGTCATCTTATGGAAATGGTTGTGGTAAATAAAGATTACTTAATTTTTTATGTAGTATTTTGTAATTGTGTATCATAGACTCAATCTATTATACTATTAAACTATACTATTATTGTCCTATGCAACAAATTGAAGTAATATCAGATATTAGCCCATAATTTCCCACCTTTAACATTGGACATTTGATTTTCAGCACCACTCTTTTTGCCATGTTAACAGATTTTGCTGTTTCTCATATTGATTGCAATTTGTGCAGACGATTTCATTTGGCCTTCCTTTACAAACACATGCACCTGATTGGCATTCACCTTAACTTTGATTGCCTTTGACATTCAAGTAACTCTTCAAATTAAGAATCATAATTACATTGTGAGCTACGTGTACTTTACAGTTTCATCCAATCCTACAGCTCTATTGATCCTAATGTTGTTTTCCTTGTTAGGGTCCCCGCACATTTGGAGGTGGAGGAAATGCAGGCAGTAATTTATCCAGCACTGCTTCCTCCTCCCGGGGCAGAGACTCATACCAGCAGAGGAGGCGAGAAGACAGGGTTGAAAGAACTGAAAGCAGGCAAGATGGAAACTACAGAGAGCTGGTGAGAAGACAAACTTGGTCCAAACCTGTAAAACAACTTAAGCCCTGTGTTGAAGTGATGGTTTTACCTCACATTACGTAAGCCTTTATTCACTTTAACAAAGCAATTTAAAGGCTGGAACTTGATCTGCGTTCTTTTTTGTCTGGATTGAAGTCTTATTTCATGGCTCATAGACTGGGCAAGACACTGATTATGAAATTGTAAAAATCTATCAACTGGAGGTCTGGTCAGGTTTTCCAATCAAGTGGCAGTCAATTTGTCTAGGTTTGTGTTGTCACCTGCCAGTGTGTAGGTGGAACCCAGTTTAGCTATGGGCTAAATAGCATGGAACAAGATATTTCAGTGTTTGGCTTTGGAATGTGTCAATGATGGTTTGAAACTTGAATGCACACAAACTCAACCTACAGACTCAAGTGATAGCCTTGTCTTCCCCACTTACAAAGGGATGTTCTTTGTGGATCTTTTCCTCCACTGTCCATTCAATCTATTTTTCTCTGTCCCATTGAACCTTATTTCTGTGTCTAATATTGCATTGCACACTGTGTGTAGGTGGATGAACGTGCTCTGAGAGACATCATGGAGATGGGCTTTAACAAAGAGGCTGCTCGGCAGGCTCTAATGGACAATAACAACAACCTTGAAGTGGCACTGAACAGCCTACTGACTGGTTCTTCTGGTAGCAGACCTGGCCCTGTGGTAGCTGAATCTAACAAGCCCCAACCCAGAGGTTCATACAAACCCATACACACACACACACACACACACACACATGCCTGCTGCCCGCTTTGGCTCGAAAAATTGCCCCTGAGCCTGCAACTGTTTCTACAAAGTAAGAGTGAGATTGGGGGAGTGATATGGAGGTCCTTTTAATGCAGTGAAAATCACCCACAGCCTAGTTAAAGATACACAGTGCCGGTTTTGCTCGTTTTAGTCCATTTACCACAAATTGCATACGCACTTTACTGCCAACTGTTTTCCCAAGCACACCGTAAGGTTTCAGATGGATACTCTACCTGAGATCATTGTTGTGTATTTGCTTCAGTACTGACAATAAACTTGGAGCAACTTGAAACTTGTTCCATCACACTGAACTACCTAACAACTGACAAGACTTTTTTTTCTTAATCATATGGCACAAGAACAAGAGAGGCTGTTTTTAAAGTTTTTATTGTTGCTGTATACATGGGTCCTCTGAGCCAGCTATAGAATATTAACCTTTTCAAATTCATGTAATCTGTTAAATTGATGTTAATCTGTAAGTGTATATTACTCCCTGTCATACATACCTAAGACAATGGGGACTAAAGAGCGTATTCATTCAGACATCCAGTTTCTTTGATCAACCTTTTCCTAACTGGGTCTACATAATTTTGTTTTTCTGTTCCTCTCAGCCAGAGGAAGAGGAAGAGGCAGGTCCAGAAATGACGATGAGGAGGAGGGAGGAGGGGGAAGGCCATCTGGACCAAGCACTCTGTTTGACTTTCTGGAATCTAAAATGGGTGTTTTCTCCATTGATGGTGGGTGAACTGGACCAGATTTCATTCTAAACTGCTTTGGTACCTCTTGCTGGTCCACAAACATCAAGCTTAAAGTTTTTTTTGTCTGTTTTAGAAAGAAACACATTCCATTTTAAATATGAGAGGAGTGATGTTGGTATACTTTTTCTATCCAGTTCTTAACGTAGGCAAACTCATGATTGGTTTCAGACAGATGGCTGTCTGGCTATCATGAGCTGAGGGAATTAAGTCATGTTCTCTGAATGTCTGAAATCAGTGCTGGTGTAAAGACTAATGCAGCACTGGGCTGTAGATGAAAGTGGGCATGAGATTTTTTTTTATATCCTGTATATTCATATATATTTCAATATTTGATTGTATTTGACCAAAGATGATGTGATTTGATAATATTCTGGTCTTTTATTCTGTGATTTTTAGTGATTGTCAATCATAGAATAATGGTATGTGGCACACGGTAATGTGGTCTTCGGTTATTTATCCCAGTTTTGTTTTGCCATAGTTTTTGATCGCACTGCTCTTTTTTTAATTTTTTTTTTTTTCTCAGAGCCAAAGAGCCAGGCATCTCAGAGACATCATGAGAGTAAAGTGAATTTCTCCAACTCTGACTCCAAAGACACACCTCAGTCCAAGTTCTCCTCACATTATGAACATAGGCAACAAAGGAATGACAGACCACCTCGGTTCCACAGGGACACTGATTTTCCCAAACCTGGCCAGGAGCCTCTCCCTAATAGTACAACATCCCAGACATCAGCTCAAGCCCAGCAGTGGAAGAATCAGGAGAGATGGTCACGAGGCACATCAGACAAATTGCATAATGACAGGCGAGAGATGCGAGATGAGCAGATTTTTCCTTCCTCCTTCACTACTACTTTCACACGTTCAAAAGAACCTCAGCAGCAGATGGAGTTTAGTGGCTCTTACCACCAGCGATCCAGAAATGGAGATGGTGGTGGCGGGAACATTGCTGGACCATCTCACAGGAGAGGGGCGAAAGACAATGTACCCACATCTAAACTTACAATTTCAGCAGCCAGCGAGGTGGATGGAAGAGGAAATACTAAGTGTACAGACAGAACTGAACAACCCAACAACAGCAGGAGAAAGGGGAAGCCTGACCGACCAACCTCGGATCACTTTGACCGACAAAGGGATGGTGGGCCACCAAACTTTAACTCGAGGGGAGGAAGCTCAGGGATGTCCCAAGAAGTGGGGTTAACATCTCGAATCATGACAGGAGAGCCCTGTCATTTCCAGAATGGAGATATGGAACACAAAAGAACTGGGCCAATCAAGCCAACAAACTCATCTTGTCCCCCCAACAGGGAGCCTCCCCCCAAGAAAACCACTTATAATAACTCAGGACCTAAAAGAAGGTCAGGACAAGGCAGAGGTCAAGGTCCTCGAGGACCAGAGAAGAGTCATACCATGGAACATGCTTGGAAACCTGGTGACCAGTGCCTGGCACTGTACTGGGAAGACAGCAAGGTATGTCATTCCTAGTTTGGTGACAGGGCAATAACTGACAATTATTAAATGTGACATGTAAACTGTCTACAGACTCTACTACAAATTGGACAACTGAGACCCAAATTTGATTAATTTCATTAAAATTAACAGCTAAATCTGTTATAGTGACAATTTGATGACAGACTTCCAGAAATGTCAGATGTTTTTTTTTCTCTTTGGCTGAAGCTTGTTTGACAGTTAACATATTAAATGATGTCATATGATTAGTTCAGTTGTAACAAATTTTCTCACAGTCATAGTGTTGATAGTGTCTTAGATTTGTTTGTCATGTTGTAATTAATTGACATAAATTTGTCTCTTCTTGACATATTGAAATGTTTGAATTAAAATAATTAGATTTCTGTTTCTGTTCCTGGCTGTGTTTGTGTGTGAAGTTCTACCATGCCAGAATAGATGCTGTGCATCCATCAGGCTCCACGGCTGTGGTTGTATTTAGTGATTATGGGAACTGCGAAGAGGTCCTGCTGCATAACATCAAACCTGTTGCTGCTGATGTATTGGTAAGGAGAAGGAAATTGATAATACAATTCATCATGCAACAATTTATTATTTTTAAGGAAAGGATGAATGACATCTAATCTGATTACCCACAGTAACATCACAACCATATCAAATGTACAATGGCAGGAAGAAGATGATGGTTACTACGACAGTTCTCTAGAGTTTCGCCGTGGGGGAGATGGACAGCCTAGACGAACGAGACCCACACAGCAGTATTACCAGCCACCCAGGGCACGAGATTGATGTGTCTGCGTTTACACTGGCAGGTAAATAAATATGAGATTATGTTGTCACTGTAACAGGAGTCTTGAATTATAGAATAGACATGTGAAAGTATAGATTTTACAAAAGTCTTTTGAAGGCATCTCTGCAACCTTGTCTCTTGCATTAATACCTGCATATGATACATAATAGAAACTGTCGACAACCACAGCTACAAAAAACTCATGTTAATCTTAAAAGATACCCAGATGCCATCAAAATCAGAATGTGATTAATTCAGTACATTTATTTGATAATTTTCTCTCTTCTTTTTCTTCGTCCATCAGAGATTTTGTCACTTTCTGCAACAATCCAGAGTGCTTCCTGAATTTTTAAAAATGTGCACACTGTCAGGACATTACAGAACTTTTTCAAAGGGCTTGGACCTCATGCAAAAATAAAAGAAAAACTGACACGAGCACCTGTTGTTTTTGTTAAAGACATATCTACTGTATATGTTGTATTTGGTAAATGGATGCATTAAAATAAACAGTTATTATAGTATGTAGCTGATTTGTTGTTTTAATGTGTTTTATTTTGAATTCTAAAATTCAGATGATGAATAAACTAATGCAGAGCAGAAAAAGAAACTTCTCAGGGGTCCTTGGTTTTATTTTTAATCTTATGACAGTAGTTTAGATTATCACAATATTAATTAGGGTTAATTTTAACTGAAGGCATAATGATGTTTTAAAATCTGCTACCGAATTTGCTAGTTATAGTAAAGCTTACATCTTTCATTTCTCCTCCTGTGGATATAGACCTAGGCAGTATGAGTCCATAGCAAGCAGCTCAAGCTCATTTGTTGTGCTCTCTGAAGCAAATCCAAAGGGTAAGACAATCTCTTCCCCCTGTAATAGAGATGGTTACACTGCAGAGATATCATTTTGCACATTACAAAAGGGACTGTACCTATTTCTTCAAGCACTGCACACGCACCAATGTGCTGGCTGTTTATGGACCTGTGCTTTGCAAGTTTTACACATCAAGAAATAATCTGCACCTCATCTCCAGTTTCACTCTTACCAACAGCAGGAGACAAATGGACAATGCAGCAGGGTTCAGCAGAGAGGTAGCTGTGCTATTCTGTATCACTGGTCCGAAGGATTTGCTTTATTTTCCAACTGAGGCGCCAAGTGAGCATAGATGAATAATTAACAGCTGGTAATATGGAAACCTATCCGTTAGGGAGGAACTGAAAGTGAAGCTCTTAAAAGTGTTGGTGGGTACTGACTATGACACACTGGTCAGATAATCATAAAAGATTGATTTTCAATCCGATTAACAGTGATATTCTGGTGGAGGGAATTAAGCCCATTTCATATTGAATATTTTTCTCTTGACCCTGTGAAATGTCACAAATCACAAATATTAGGCAGAAGCCCTGTTGTCCCTTTCTCATAAGGCTCAATAAATGGGAGGTAGTGTGCCATAAATGTGTGCAAAACTGATGCTGTGGGTTATAGGGTAAGATTTTATTTATTTTTTTGTTTAAATCTGTTATTACTAAACTGATTTTTCTCAAATTAAATCTTTGTAGCTGTTGAATCAAGGAGAGTAAGAGCGAAACTCAACTAAGACTTAAAGAGGGCGTTTGGAACAAGTAAACTGATAGTAATCATAGGCTATATATAAGCTCCGGTTAAATGTTCTTTCAGTGGGTTTTTGAAGAAAACTTACTCAAAAACATTTTAAGGCTGTGAGTAGATACTCAATATTTGAGCCATGATATTTATGGAACCACCAATAAAATGGAATGGGTAATCCAATGTAAGTATAATGTTAGTGTTGTGTGATATTTAGTTCCTCATAAAGAAAGTGTTTGACCAAAGAAAGGCCAGGAAAGCTGGCAGGACAGATTAGATTGCATCTTGTTTTTCATGTTTATGTAATGTCACAGTTGAGGCAATCTCATTGATGCTGTGATCAGAGTAAATCTAAAGCTCCAAATACTGTGCATGTTTTTCTGTGACAGACCCTCCATGGTTTGATATTCTCTCAATTATGCAGCATTCTAGAAACAATCTTATAACTGGATTTCAAATGAAAGGATTTACAGTGGGAGTATTGGGGCAGCAACTCACTGTTTATGCTTGACAAGTTTAAGTGCCGTCAGCTTTAGTTTGATTGTGTCTCCATTTATATTGGATTATGAAGGTGGCATGATTGCTCAGTGGTTAGCACTGCCACCACACAGCAAAAAAGGTCACAGCTTCAGCATGTTCTTCCCACAGTCCAAAGGGAGCTGGTGACTGTCAAATTGCCTGTAGGTCTGAATGTGAGCATGCGTAATTCCATATGCTACCTCTGTGATCGCTTTCAGACTTATCCAGAGTGTACCACAGAAAATACCTTAAAGTCACAGGCACTAAAGTGATTGTGATCAGCCTAACATACAGCTTTAATCCAAACACAAATTATCTAATTTCTTTTTTGATTTATGCCTATTACCTATACCCATTCAACTCAGATATACTGTATTCCAAACTATGCAGGGTTACTTGAACACAAGACTATTCAGTTGTGCTACTCTTTTATCATAGCTCATATATGTCTTTTCTACCTCAGTCACCTGTGTGCCACAACCAAGAGGATAAAGTACACAGGCTTATTTGGTGGAATATATCAGTTTATTAATATACTTATGTTGTGAATGTAATTTGTTATTAATGAAAATATTAGTATGCTAACATGCTTATGATAACAATTTTTGTATGCTGGTGTTATTATACATTAACTAAAGTGCAGAGTACAACTGAGGTGTAAAGAATGACTTGACTTCATGTGATTACAATTAACTTTGAGGGGGACATGAATGGCTGTGCCAAATGTCAGGCAAACCATCCAATACTTTTTGAGGTTTTAGACAACACGAATGTGAACCTTGTGGTGGCACTACAGGAAAAGTCAGGGCATCACCAAAGTCAGTAGGATACATCCTTTGGGAACCATGAAGGTCTGGACTTAACTGTTCAGGAAATTTATACAGTAGATGACGAGATAGCTCAGTCTGGACCAAAGTCACCCACCAAATGACAGACAAACAGACTCACTAGGTGACTGAGATCCCCAGCACCATACCACTAGCATGGTTAAAAAGGTACTGCTATTGAAGCACTGAAAACAAGCTTGCTTGTTTCTGCCATGCCTTTTCCAGGCCTCTCTCAACCTGCAACCTGATAACCTTCAGCAACAGGAGGAATGCGCTTTTCTCTCCTCGAGAGGGGGGAACAACCTTCTTTCCCACATTAACATCCCCTTTGCTCTGCCCTTTCGTTTCCCACCTGCCTGCCTCTGCTCATATCCCCATTCACAGCTGTTGGCCATTGTCTTTCTGCTTACCTGACCCCTCGCCCTCCTTCTCTCCACCATGGTACTTTTGTGGCAGTGACATCTGAACCCCTATGATCCTATTAAATGTGCCCTCTCTAACATAATTTCTACATCAGCCTCAACAAACCACTCCTTTCTCTCCTTCTTGTGGATGAGAAAAGGGAGACCAGAAAGGAGGTTACATTAAAGTGACTGGCCAGAGAGTGAGAATTTCCTTGATGGCATATTTAGTACCTGAAACTGAGATGAGGTGCTGCAAGAATGAAATTTAATGCACAACTTTATAAGAAGGGACTTTTTGTGTAAGTCTGATTGTTGTTTCTATTATTAAAGAAAGTACCTATTGTGCAAAGAGAATATGACCCACAAAATATGCATTAACATATTTACATTTTAGCACTATAATTAGTGTCTGAAAAACGTACAGAAGAATAAGTTTAAGTTGAATAATAACATCACATCATTTCTCCTCAAAAAGTCAGATTTGAAACCAAAATTCTTTTGATTCCAGTGTTTGGTTGCACAAAAGAAGGAAATGACAGTTTTAACTACTCTTAAAAAGATTAAAATCCCAGGAAATTGTCAACAGAGGATATTGAAGAGGTTCAAGTCTCCAGAATGGTCTGTTTGCATAGTAATAGGCTATTCTCTTTTTCTTAGCTGTAGAAAGCTTAGGATTGTTGTTTGCATGTGATTGAAATAATATAAAGTCAAACCACCATCTGGTAGATGGCTACACCACTAACATGCAAAACAAGCGCCTTCATGTGTATGCTTTGTAGGGATCTGTAGACAAATATAATTTGTTTTGCAAAGCCTAGCACTTGTTCACGTGGGAGAAATTATAACAGCCATAGTGCTGGTGAAGACACATTCAGCTTTATGTATATATATATATGTATATATATATATATATATATATATATATATATATATATATATATATATATATATATATATATATATATATATATGTATATATATATATATATATATACACACACACACACACACACACACACACACAGGCGTATGTGTTTTTTATTATTCCATGAATGCTACAGTTGTTATTAATGTAGAGGAGACAACATTATAATTTGTACTCCTAGTAATGCTTGTTTAATCAAAATAACTCACAATTCATACAATGTTGCTTACTAAAAAGAAAGTTTGACTGAATCTGAAACTTCAGTGTTATTACTTGAACTGCAGTTGAGAGGCTCAACATTTAATGAGCAAGATAGGTGCTGCTTGTCAGTGGTAATGGCTGTTTTCAGTGTGCAGCAGACCATGGCCTACATGGGTCATTCCTCAAACATCCTGCCAACATTCATTGCCAAGCAACCCTTGTGTTACTCATAACACATGACAATATAATGGTCAAATGGGGCCAGTTAGTTTGACCAAAGACAGTATGGACTGAGGGTGAATGATGAATCAGCAGCTGGGTATTGATCTTTACCATTACCACATATGGGTGTACGGAGCAAAGCAAACATGGAGTAAAGTACCTCTCAGTCACTTTTATGGACCCTGTCCAGTTGCAGCTAATGGCTACACGCCACATGAGGAAGAGCTATTGAGTCCAGCTAGTGTAGCTGCCTTTGTTTTTGTTGCTTTCGATTGCCACTTACCAACTATGCTATTTTCATTATGTCATCTGTATGTCACTGGACCTAAGCGCTTCCAAAACAAAACTACTCATACTGTGGTCATCAAGAAAGTGGGCTGTGAAGCCAGTTGTTACTGACAAAACTGTATCAGGCACAACAACCGCAGTGGTGCCACCTATGTATCTACACATGGGCTTCCTTAGTGGGTTTCTTGGGGTCACACCTAGGTCAGGTTGCTGCTCACATCATCTGTGGCTAATGTGGTTGGTTCTGTTGTCTGTTGTCCAAGAGAGTGCTAACATGAGACAAGACATGACTGACTGGTCATTGACTGAACTTGCTGATCAAAGGCATCTGAAAATCTGGAGCAGCATTCTTTTCATAGCAAGGACGCAAGTTTTTCTGTCTACTGTGAGAGGTTGAAGGAGTATAATTTCTTCATTAGATTTGGTAAGTGCAGTGGGACAAGGTGTTGAGAGTGATGTGTAATCCATCTGAGGTATATAGTCATGCATTTATAAATGCTGTAGGTTATAAGGTTTTTCACGTTGTTGTTGCGTTATGAAATATTATACCATAATATAACAAAACTTAATGTGACTAGACTACAGTTCCAAACAGCAGTATTTTTTGTAAAACTAAGCCAAATAGCCTTATTTCTCCTGCTAAAAGAGGACAAGATTTCATAAGGTCTTTATGAATTAATGTTACCACAGTTGCCCTTGACATTCGACTCCAATAAGAAGAGATATGAAGAAATTCCCATGTTTACTGTGAAACAGAGGAAGATAAATGTCCAGTTGGTCAGGCTAGCTAGATGACAAAGCAGTGGTCCCATGACTTTCCTAATTAAGCCATTACTGTATGTTGTGGAAATAGTGAACTATGAAGCACAGATCCCCTTTTGACCCAGGGGGAAAGGGAACTGTTTGGCTTGTTGGCTCTTTTCTCAGCCTGATACTTGGCCTATGAATAACACACACATTTCTTATGTCATTTTGTGTGTTATCACCATGCATTTGTGGATTTCCATGTGTCATTTTGTACCATGTCATAGACACAAGATGCTGTTCATTGATTGAACAGTGGAACATAGATTTTTATTTGAAATAACCCTTTATTTTATCTTATGCTTTATTTTATAACACAGTTTCAAAAGAGCTTTTACAGAATTATACTCAAGTTTTTTTTTTTTTTTTAAGGCTGCAACAGTAACCCATATCAATTTTCAACAACAATAATAATAACTGAGCCCTCTACCAGTGTTGTGATGTCATGCGCCTTCTTATTTAATGCACAATGTGTCTTGACATTGTTTTTTAATAAACCACAGGACAATAATAAATCAATCAACTGTGTTGGAGTCAAAGGTTCCTCACAAGTCAGTAAAGCAAAATAAATGACACAGACATATTTCAATCAATGAAGAGACACTAAGACATCAAACTGATATTTTAAAACGGTTCATTTTGCTGACCAACCAACTGAGGAAAGCTATTTTAGATTCTGAAAGCTGAACTGCAAAAGCGTTGTTACCACTGGTCTTACATTTTAAGAATGAGCCAGTGAACTTTGGTCAAATTATTTTGTCATATCTGTGCAGTATGGAGTTTGGAGATCATGAAACTAAGCTGGGGCTTAATTATAAATAATTATATGGTTGATCAACAGAATATTGAAATTGATCTTGTAACCAGTGAGGACAGTGGGGATGTGATACTTGAAGTGACCAGAGGGATGCTGTCATTTAATCTAAGTCCTGTGTAAATATTTATTGTTGGTGACATTGTGTCATATAAGGGTTGATTCAATTATATTGTAATTTTAAGGTCTCTTTTATGGTGTTAAGGGTATTTAAGTGCATAGTGTTTCTAATATGTTTTGCTTCTACAAAATATCAGAAACACTATCCTATATAATGCATAAATAAATATAAATTACAAAATCAAAACTGTGTTTCAACAACACTTTAAGGAAGGTGGTATAATGGCCCTACAAGAATTGGTCCGGTCACTAAGATTATGGCAAAATAAAACTGACAAGCATAACATTTATTAAAGTGATGGTATTATGAAGTTTGTGAGAGACCTGACTGACACCTAAAATTTCCTTTTGTTGTGTGTTTCAAAGTGAGTCACCCAAACACCTAATTGTTGAAGGTATTTTCTTGTATACCTCAAGAAAATACCACCTCACATGCTCTACCATGCACAACCACCAAATTAGGGTCCAATGTGTCATCTGTGCTCAACGCAGCTAAATTTGATGAAGTATCTGAAATCCCTTAAATCCCAGGATTAACCTGTGGACCACATAGATTTGCATTCTAGCTACAAACCCATCGTCAACAGAGATGATCAGTGCCATAAGGCTTCTTTTCCCCTAAGAGGCTTATATATCATGGGGCATTATTTAATTCTTCCTGTGTGTGGTTATATGGATTTTACAGTACAATTGTGAAGCATGTGGCAAAGGGCAAATGCTTCTTTAGAGGGCAAAATAGTAAAAGAAACAACAGTAGAACTACAGTATTTATATTGAAAAGGTGAAGCACTTCACCCACTGCAGAAATGCTGAGGTTGTGGCTCATTCTATCTGATAGAGCATCCACTTGTGAAAACTAAATATGTTTGGTGTCTTTCAGACTTCTTGCATGTGTTTATACTTCTTTCTTCTCAAGAGTACTTAACACTCTTTGCTAATCAGATGTGTAACATTGTCAACACAAGGTGAAAATGAGTGCAGTGCCACTCAGTCTCACTTATTGAGGAACATACATCCACAAATGATAAAGCAGATTATTTGCATTAAATCAGAGAAAACAACTTGCATTACAGAATAAGACTCATTCCCTCATTAGCATGCAATGGCAAAATTCTGTACAAGCATGATGACCCTTGCCTGGCATTCTTATTTAATGCTAGCTAAAGCAGATGACTAGTAATTGTAAGCCTCTCTGCAGAGGAATATATTATGTTACTTAAACTGGTCAAACCTGAAATACATTACAAAACATGGTGTACAAACAGATCTTGTACTTGTGAAACCATAATGACTATGGTGTGTTTAACCAAACAGTGAGGGTAAACTTCTAGGATCAGTCACTCTCTACTTACATGCAAATACTATATGCATTAAACATGCCAACTTACAACATCCAGTGCTTTTTGGTTACTCAGCTTAATTGTAGTGTCATACAGACTGCTCCATAGCATTTGCATTAAGTTTTTTCCCATGTCCAGGATTGAAAACAGATAAACAATCACCATTGTGGATTAACACTCATATGCCACCATTACACTTGAATGTAATGTAAATGAAGGCAAGACAATTTATGTGTGTACTGTCCTGACAAACTGACACGTCTCGTGATGGCATAAGTAATGATTGTTCTCTCTCAGCCCAGGATCCAGCAATGTCAACTTGTCATTTACTGACACAAAAACAGTTAGGGAGGAGTTCAGGGTGGATGATTTCACATTCAAAGCATGTGACATGGATACACAGTCCACTATTACTACTGCGTCTAACCAGTGTGTAGTTGTTGAGGAGAAAGAAAAACATTATTCGTTTTTTCTGTACCCAGATTTTAGTTGCAAGCCCTGGGATTTCAAACAGTAGATAATTGCCCCAGTTTTGTGCATGCATGCACACAAAACCACTGAATCACAACCACAGAGAGGAAACAGAATGGTTCGACTCTAATCTCACGAATTTGGCAATGAACCACTCAGACACTAAAATGTGTTTAAATGAGAAACAAAGATGAAACAAACCCTTATGTACAGGTTCCATGAATGAACATGTTGCTGGCTGTACTGGTGCCATATGGCAGATGAGCATTGGCCCCTACAAATAGGAAAACCTGAGACCAAACAAGCCACGTCATGAGCACTTATCTCTCTGCCCACCTGTTCATATCTGTGTCTCTCTGTCCTTTAATCAACCTTACCACTATACTTTCTTGACTCTCTTGCCATCAGGTTAGAAAACACTTGCAGAATGCAGAGGGATTAATGTGCTCTCCCTTTTTTCTCTCTCCATTGTCTTATTATCACCCCTCAGTCTATAATGTGTTTTAGCCCTCTCTCTCAGGTGAATTTTCTGTCTTACCAGCAATTCTTATTGGCTTTAATGAAATTAGCATAAGAAAATTAGCATGGGGTTTTTTGTATGTAAAATTAGTCCACTGGCAGGGTGTATATCACAGAGAATGTGTTTGTGTGATATGTGAATGCAGAAGTCTCCCTCTGCTCTACCCACCTCCAAACATGGCATGTCTTTTCAATTACGATGTAGCAGATCAGTGATCAGCATCAATCAAAGGGGGCAAATGAGAGAGATGATGATACACAGTTATTTTCTCCCTGAAAAACTGTTGCACATCTTCTTCACCAAATTAGGTTAGCAGACTTAGTTCCCCTTGACAGAAGAAACGGCTTCTTGAAATGCATGACTGGCTGATATTAACAAGGAGCACTCATCTGACACTCCATTAACTTTGATGCAGTCTGATGCTACAGCATGGTCAGACAGTCAAGCAGTCAGACCATACAGGGCACCTCCCTTTAAAGCCCTCTTTTCTAGAAAAGGAAAACGGAAAGTATTGGAGGCAACTATGTCATGTGTTCCCAACTGGAAAACATAACAAGTCCTCAAGACCCTCAGTCAGACATGGTTTAAGAAAAATCAAACAGAGAGAAACAGTAATCCAGTAACAGTAACCCAAACACTTGCACAGGGTGCAAATGAAGTTAAACAAACCATTCTCAGTGAAAAGAAAGAAAAATGATCATTACATTCCTTCTACTGATGATTCTTTGAGGTTCCATGTAGCTCTGGTTTGTATCAGTGTGGTGAGAACAAACAGAGAAATAAAGTTGGCTGGGAAGCACAAGTGGAGTGTGAGTATGTGTGTGTGTGGGGGTGGGGGGGGGGGGCACTCTGAGCACTCATTGAAAACACAAAACTGATGTTCCAGCTGCCCTTGCAGTCAACTAACTGGAGAATATTATTTCATTACAAATTCTCTACTTGTTAGTTCCCTTCTAGAAATCCATTTGCTGCTCCAATTAAACACAAGCAGCTACAAGCAGGCAGAAAGTACATGATGTTGGAAGCAACCCAGTTCAACAGTTGGTGTGTGTTAACCTCACTGCTCTAAAGAAAGGCTGTTTGACTCATTTTCAGTCAGCTTTGTTAGGGTTAGGAAAATGTTAACCTTCTAATGTAATTCACATACCTTTATAATTCTGTAAAATAAACCACAAGTTGCAGTGGGAGTTTCTCATTATGTATCTAATAATAGAGAGTGATGCTTGCTGTACACATGGTGAGACCCTCTGGGTAAAAGTTGTGATTTTGGGCTGAGGAACAATTAAGGCACGAGGGGGCTATGGTTGTTGTTTTAATTTTCATTTCACGAAAAAGTTCTGGCATTTATCAGTTTTTGTGTGTCTGTACATGTTGACTGGGGATTTATTGGTGATGAGGGTGTGGACAGGCATGCCCTAAAGGTAAGTGGCCTGTCTTACTGCTGATTAAGGCACATTGTGCATGCACCACTTTTGTAGGAGGGATCATCATTGTCACATTCACTTTCCTCAAATAACTCTAAAAACACATTTTCACAGTTCTCAGTGTCACGCTCCCAAGAATTGTCTTTCTTAATAAGAGTGAGGGCCTCTCTTACTATTAGCATTAATATATATGTATAGTGCATAAATAAATTGAGACCACCTCATGAAAGAAATGCTGGAAAGCAACAAACACAGAAGGATGACCAAAGACAATCTGGCAGGAGAACAAGGCAACCTGGGGGGTATATATAAGAGTTGGTTGATGACAAAACCAGGGGCAGGTGAGTAATTGGAAACAGGTGTGGATGATCAGGAGCGTGGGAGACATACAAGGGCTGGAACTAAGATAGGAAGACATTTGAGTACTTCAAAAATAAAACAGGAAACATGGCCACCAATGATTAACAACATGTTACAATGGGTAACATGTAGCCTAACACACTGAGAACAAAAGTCAAAAAGAAGCACATAACTGGCAAAGAAAATAATAAATGACCACACATGATGCAATTGTGTCATTCCTACCTACCTCATATGAAGCATGGTCTTGTAAATTCTGGCAAACTGATATAACATAGATTCCTTTGAAAACCTCTCTGAACTTAAATGATAGGTCCAATTTCTTTCAAGTTTGTGTTAATATACTACGCACATGCTATATGTATGTTGAGAGCTATAGCTTGTAATGATAATGATGTAATAATGATATAATCCCCTCCTAACATGACTCCACTGTAAGAAATAAGTGACAAAATCTAAGGTCTTTATTTGACTGTGTGAATTTTTGAGGCCTGTATGACTTGAAGTGATGCAAACTGTCTAAAGATACGTATCTGCCCAAAGCATCAGCTGTAAAGCGTGTGTGTGTAATGTAATATCACTGTTAATTTAAAAGAATATTTTGTAAAAGCTCACCTGTTGCAGAGTGGAACATTCCGTCATGCAATCAGCTCAAGTTATTTTGTGTTGAGCCCCACTTAAAAATGTGCCACATATTCATTTTCCTCTTGACATGTCAAAAGTGCTTGAAATTATTCAGTGAAAAATTCTTCCAAAACAGGTTCATCCTGGAATAGTTCTGTTGTTCAACACTACTCAAAGGTCAGCAAGTTGCCATTCTCAACTCTGACGAGCTAATTAGGCCCATGACCTATCGATTATCCACCAGAAGTGTCACCATGGGGAAGAACAGCATTCCATATTTGCAGGGTGCTGTGTCTGTGAAAAATCATTTCTGCACTTTTCAAAACAGGGAGGCGTTAAACAGTTACTGATGACTTTGCCTACAGCTTTAAAATAAGACATTATAGAAAATGAAAAGATAAAAGATCTGTGGTGTCTTTTAAACTGGTTTCTGGTAATTATATTGATTGTATTTATAAAATCAAAAACAAAATCAATTTTGTTTTGTTTTATAGATGTATTTCAATTTTTATCACCCCTCCCCAAAACAAACAAACAAACAAACAAACAAAACAACTATAAACCATTGTATTCTACTGCAGACTGTGGAAATGAAAAAAACAAAAATGAGTCATATAAGTCAACATTTTATTAGATGGAATTAAAATGTTAAAAACCTGACAAAAGAATATGGTAAAATAACAACTCCTACAAAAGCAGTTTAATGCTGTTACTGAATACTAGAGCTCTATTTTTTTTATTTCTTCATATGAAGCTTTAGACCATAACTGATCTAAATACATGATGACTATCTTGCTTCATAGAATACATAAAAGTGTTCTAAACAGCAGGCAAAATGCACATTACAAACTCTGAGTAACAGCAGGTCACTGACCTTGGCCTACCATGGATGAAATAAAGACAGTGCTATATTGTATATAAGTGGGTCATGCCTACTGTCACTGTTGGAAGAGTCTCTCTGAAGATGTTTAATGATGCCTTTGAATGAATTGGCTGTTTACCAGGAAACTGCTGTATAGTGATACATTGTCTCCGAGTACAGGCAAGTATATTAGCACAGCCTGGGTAGTGTCTCACTATATGATAAACACATTAAAACTTATTTCACATTAAAAAGAACTGCCATGTGTTGTTATTACAGGGTATAGTGAACTTTTCCAATTTATATTTATACCATAATCACAATATAATTTGGTGACAGAGTTGAAATAATAAATCTTTATATTTCCAAAGTATGTATTTACATAAATGTTAAAAACACTAATC
The DNA here is from genome assembly GCF_001640805.2 of Lates calcarifer. NCBI lineage: Eukaryota > Metazoa > Chordata > Actinopteri > Centropomidae > Lates > Lates calcarifer. Next base: position 5,457,969 of record NC_066834.1, read on the forward strand.
CTGGAGAATAATAATTGTTGTTTTTAGCCATGGGAACAGGAACAACGTTGTCCAAGTGTAATGCCTTAGTGTTTTAAGTTGTTCACAGTTGTAGGAAAAAAATAAGTTTCTGCGAAATACATTGCTGCAGCTAATTCCCTAGAAGCCCCTCTGTGTTTTGCTAGGATGAAACTGGATGAAACTGAGAGAAAAATAGGGACGGAGGAATAAAGGACATTAGTAACGTAATCCACAGCAGGATCAAAAGAGTGTGATTGGATTATATTTTGTTGCATCACAGCAAATGAAAGATGTTTTAGATCAAAGGCAGTGATTTTCAGTGGGAGAATATGGAGATGCATTATTGAAAATGGCGAACAAAGTGTGTGTGTAGGGGGGTGGTATTTGATGTCATAACTTGGGAAATGCAGCCTCTTCTATTCAGCAGACCTGTGTAACCCAACCTGGGCCTCTCATTGTGTCTTTATTTGTTTGATTTCAAGGCAGGGACAGTACAATAAAGCCAATCTGGAAATGGGATCGGGCTTTGGCTGATGGTAATTACTTGCTGTCTACACCATTAAGAATTTAATGTAATTTCAGATAGACTTTCCTGGAGAGAGAGAGAGAGAGAGGGAGAGAGAGAGAGAGAGAGAGAGAGAGAGGGAGAGAGAGGTTGCAGAGGCAATAATTTAGCTGATTCAGTAGTCTATATCTGTATGTGGTATGTGTTTAAGAATAAAAACATCTACAAGACAAGAAAAGAAAACATGTTTGGAAGCCAGCTTAAGTTACCATGAAATGCGTGCAACCTGCCCTGTAGATAATACGTCTTATAGTCTTAACACTTCATCTACTTGAGAATGATGTCTTTTAAATAAACATACATGTAATATGAAGTTCATAAGACCAATACCAGGGGTCACAAAGAGTGGAACCTGATTTATGCTCAGCCTTTTCACTGTCCATTCTGCCCTGGTCTGGATACAGGACTGGCTGTCCAGCAGGATAACTGCAATAGGAGCTGATCGATCATGTAGAAAAGCTGCACAGTGTCTCTGTCTGGGTGACCCCTCCCAGCTGTTTCTAGCTATGTAAAACTTAGAGCAGGGTCCATGTAATGAGACAGAGAAATCTACATGTCACTCTTGAAGGGTAGAAAACAATTAATGTTGAGATCAAGGGTCATTTGGAGGATCATGCTGGATAAAAGGATGTATAGATCAAACTGCTATTTGATGCTGCAGAGTAGGATCATGACTTACTGACCACAGGACAAAGTGCTAAGGCTTCTCACGCAAGCAGTAGGATTGTATTTCAGCAGTCAAATTTGGATTTTGTACCCGCTGTACTTTTGTCTTTACTGCTTGTTAGCAAATGTTATGATGCTAGCATGTCAAACTACAATGGTGAACATGGTTAGCATCAGCATGTGAGCATGTTAGCATTCTCACACTAACATTTAGCTCAAGTACTGTGTCACAGAGCTGCTAGAAGACTATGGACTCTCAGTTGTGTCAAGAAGTGTTGATCCTTGGCTGTTTTTGAAGCATGTAGTTTATGTTGTAGTTGTAGGCCACACCACTACACCATAGAGTGCTACATAAAACAGAGGGTTGATAGGAACACACGGTATTCCTGTTATTTTGTCCAATGTATATGTATCAAAATACACAAACCGTAACACAAATGTAACCATAATTGTGGCTATGAAGAAAACAAAATGAACAAAAAAGAAGAAGGGCCCAAATCATTACTAAAGTAGAAATAGCATATTATTTCATTGCTGAATTTAGGACTATTAATGCCTCGTTAATGTGGAAGTATTTGCACCTTGTGCAAAACAAATGTGATGAAGTGATCAAACCTTACCATTTATTAACCAGAACCACTGTTTGTAATTGCACACAGGAGCATACTTTATCATCATAACAGCTGGGATTAAGTCATAATAGGGCTAAAAGACTTGTATGACTGTTGTGTGTTTCCTATTTCGACATGCTGAGGAAAAATGACTAATTGAGAGAGTAGGTATGGGTGAAAAAGAAAGCTGATACAGTGGAATAAAATCTCCATTGTTATTCCTGCAATTAATCATATGCTGTAATTGTTTGCTCAGTGTAAAAAACAAATGTAAAGTTGTGCAGACACCATCTTAAATTCTGTGTCACTTGGCTGCAAATACCCATTGCCTGCGCAACTGAGTCATTTATTGTAGGCAGATATGGAATGCACCACCAGGGTATTGATTCAGTATTGATTCTGCTTGATAAATGGAGAGGTTTGATCATAACATACAGTACCACCTGGCTTGCCAAGGGTGCAGCTTTTGAATCTGTTCCCACAGACGCAAAAAATATTGAATACCATATTTACTAAAACCATATTTTATTTGATAGACTTTTCTGGATACTTTCCTGTGCAGGGAAGGCGTTGCACTAATATCCACAAGTATGTTCTGATCTTCGGATAAAACCTAATCCAAAATTATTATTTATATGACTGACAACATGACAACATGAGGACAAACCCACACGGTTGACAGAAAACTAAGTAGCCTTTTGAACATTTATCAAGACATTAACAATGTTGCAAGTCCAACTAATCTGCCAAGAAAGCAACAATACAAGCCAGTTACACTTGTTCTATCACATAAGGCAGATGAAATGCATTTCCTTTATGTCATGAGTTATCTTGGTGTCATTACAAAACCTATATTACCTGTCTTGAAAGACATTCCTGTGTGCATATACAGTACATGTACGATTATCATCTTTCAGCCTATTTGTGTAATGCAAAGTTTGGCCAGAGGTGATTACTGAGGATTACACTGAGCTGTTTCTAGCTGCTGATGTGCCTGTGCTTACATGACGTGCTTCCGTCCTGAAATGCTGGTTATGACTTAAGAAGCTGCATGTGTGAAATGATTCACTGGTATCTTTCCTGTTTTGTAAGGGCCAAACCCGAACAGGTTTCAAAGGAAACATAATACAAGTGAGTTCCTCACTTGGGAGTGTGCATAGTTAACAGGAATGCAAAGCCTTTCTGTCTACACAACTTTCATAGCAAACACACAAACAGACATAGGTCAGTGAAAAGACAGCTTTGTAAAGCAGAAGGCAATGTGATTCACGTGGTGGAAAGGAAAGCATCAAAACCACTTTCACAATTTGTTGGGTGATGTCTCACAAAGTCATTGTACACTAGGAGAGATTGTCAGTACCACTCAACAAGGGTGAGAAATGTTTCTTGGGCTAAATTGATGTGATCCTCAAACATTTCAGAGAGGAACAGTTGTAATGACAAGCCAGTGTTTTTCCTTTTAAGTGTGACTCTGGGTGTTACCTCACCAGCTCTGACCTAGGCAGGTGATGACAGCATCACAGGCTCTCAGGCTTTTGATCATTAACTGTTTCATCTTGATCTGTGGTAGTTAATTTGTACACCAGATTTAATCTTTTCTGAAGAGGATGCAATCAACAAAAGCAATCTAAATTTTAATTATAATATACTTAATTATTCATACATTACTGTGAGAGGTTCTTGTTGATTTTACTGCATACCACACAATTATATTCACATACATAAATTTTCTTTCTTTGTAAGTGAGTGTGTGTGTATGTGTTTGTCAGTTTAGTATACATCTGCATACCTAGGCAGCATAAGAGCACATGTAAACTAGGTTTACTTGTTGTATAGTGTTTTTTATATTCATTAAACAGCCTGCCTTCAAACCTTACTAAACATCACAAAGAGCTCTTATACAAACACATTTGAAAATATGTTAGTGCATGTGAGAGATAGCAATACAGAAAAAAATCAAGTATATTATAAAAATAAAGTCTCTTTAATAGTTACTTTGATTTTCTTTCACAAATACTTAGCATGTTTTCACAGACACATTGAGAATTGCATGACTGTATAAAGGAGGGTGATGTATGCAACTTGAAGCAGACGTATGACAAAGAAGAAACAATTCAAATTGCTCAGTGTAATGAAAATCTGTGACTCTTTGCCGTACTGAGATGGCATTTAAAGGTTTTACACACAGCACATGATCAGTGAGCCCTCACAGGAAGTAGGGCATCTGGTTACTAATCATGGCTCTCAGACGTCACACAGAATTTTGACACGAGAAATCTTAACTCGAGGTTGACTTACTAGTTTTTTCCAGAGCTTTCAACCTCATATTATTGTACTGTATTATGTGTTATAACTGTGTATATCGGTGAATGCATATCATCCCCTAACAACTGAGTTAAAGAAAACTGTGAGATGCAAGTGCAAGCTCTGGAAAAGCTAGGGGCTAAGTGGACATTGATTAATTTTTTTGGGGTCAATCCACTGCTTTCAGAGGCAAAAATTAATTTTCAGGCTCATTATGCAGACTGCTTTAACAAAACATTTGTGAACAGTGTTTGCATATACAACGCAATTATAGAACTGATATATACTGACAGTGACAGTGAACTCTCCAAATATAACAAGATTACATTGCCTTAAATAAAGTAATGTATCTTGTCAGTCAATTTTGAAATGTATGACTACTTTGTGAACTAAAACCTGCATTTGAAAAATAAACATAGAATCCAGATGTATCCAAACTACAAAAGAAATCACTTTTCCATGACAGTTGTAATTGTGACAGGTAGTGTGAAGAGATGAGAAGGGAAACATTTGTTGTGCCTTGAACTGTCTTTTGTCCTTTTCATGCCAATGCAAAAGTTTTATATAAAGTTGTAAAACATTTTGTACAATATTTACATAGGACCTTAGATTTAGTAATCTTCAATGAGTTGCTCTTATGATTTTGTAATAAAGTTGTTATTACTTTGTTGCCAATCTTAATTTATTCCTTACACTTAACTCATGTGCAGGTGTCATAGTTCATTGATATGATAAAAAGTAAAACAGAGAGCAGTAAAGTGTGCCCTTTTTAATGTTGTAAATCCCATGGTATATAAGTAGAATCACAATATACTGCAGTAATAACATTCATATTACAAAAACAAAAAAGAGAAACTTCATGTAAGAACTACACTTCTTACAATGAGTTCTGTAAACATTCATGTAAACAGTGGTGATTTTTGGATGTATGGACAACTGAGTATTAGATATTTGAGATCTGCCTGAGCTTTCTGTTCACAACCTGCATTGAGTCATTCTTCATTTTTAAAGGTATTTCCACTTCTGATCTTTTCTTTCTGTGCTTTTTAAACCTCTTACAGCAAATGTAAGATGTCAGTGTAACAACACAGAAGAATAGCCCCAGACATGTCACTGAAAGCGCAATGAGGACAGGCTGACAGGGGAACAGCTCGTACCTCTCAGGCCCCTCTGTCATCTGGCCAATGTACCAGGGCCTCTCCTCTATCTCTATGTCAGCCTCTCTGGTCAGCAGACTCTGTATATAACTCTCATTGCTCACTGTTTCATTGACAAAGAAGTTAACCATGACTGTTGAGTAAAGCGGTTCAGGCTGACCATGATCACTGACCTTCACCAGAAGGCTGTAGAGGCCCCGGTTGCTGAGTTCCCTCTTTAATGTGATATTTCCTGTTTCTGGGTCAATGGCAAATGACCCTGGCTCGCCACCTTTCCTCTTAATGATACTATAGGCGATTACAGCATTCATGCCTGTATCCTTATCCACAGCGTACACCTCTGTGATTGATGTTCCTGGTAACGTATTGGGTAGCACAAGCATGTAGGACTGATTGGACTGGGGGAAGAGGACAATAGGTGGATTGTCATTTACATCCAACAGCAGCACGGTCACCATGGTAACACAGGAAAGTGCAGGCTCACCACCATCAATAGCCTCAATCCACAACTGATATGTCCCTTGTTGCTCACGGTCAAGGGACGTCTTGGCCCTCAGCGCCCCTCTCCCTGTGTCTATCATGAAGATGTCACTGCCATTGAGGATGGAAAGGGCCACCCAGCCATTTTCCCCAGCGTCAGCATCTGTCACAGAGAGGACTCCGATCTCACCATACCCTGGGAAGTTCTCCGGAACAAAGAAAGTAAAGTCTTTATTGATGAAGCGTGGACTGTTGTCGTTGCGGTCTTGTACGGTCACCAGTACTGTTGCAATCGACTCCCTCCTGGGTGTCCCCTGATCCACTGCTCTCACTATGAACCGGTATGTCTCTTTCTCCTCTCGGTCCAGGGATGTGGCCACAGTTAGGACGCCTGTCAAACGATCCACGATGAAGATTCCAGGGGCATCACCTCCAAGGAGGTAGATGACTTCCCCTCGGCTTTCACTGTCCTGGTCTGAGGCTTGGAGCTGGGTTAGAAAGGTGTTTGGTGGGTTGTTTTCCTCAATAGATATTTCCACCAAAGCCTGCTGAAATACTGGTGCGTTATCGTTCTCATCCAAAACCTGCACCTTGAGGAAGGTCTTAATGACAAGCCCTCGAGTATTCTTAGCGACCACAATTAGCTCATACTCCTGTATCCTTTCATAGTCCAAGGGCTCTGTAGTCTCCAGCAGGTATTCGTTCTTGAACAGCTGATAGGGGCCAAGCCTAAATGGACCAGCCCCTTCCAGATGACAGTCCACCCTTTGGTTTATATCAATGTTTTTGACAGTAAAAAAAGCAATTGGAGTAAATGCTGGCTCCGACTCCTTTATTGTCACCACGCCATCCTTTTCTGGTGCAATGTACCGGGGTATGACAGCAGGAGGTCCAGTGACAACTTTGATGATATGGACAGTAACGGTGGCAACAGCAGGGATACAACCAGGTCCATTAGCCAGAACGGTGAGTTTGTAAAATGTGGCTGTGATTGTGTCTATTTTCCCTGCTAGCTTGATCACCCCTGTGATTCTGTCCAAATGGAACAAGCTCCTGGTGTCCCTTGGCACACGTTCACTGTAAGCATAGCTGATCTGAGCATTAGCACCAAGGTCAGGGTCAAAAGCATGCAAACGTGCCAAATGTGCCCCTTTAGTGGTATTCCCATGCAGAGTGACATTAATTTGTGACTCTGTGAATTGGGGGCAGTTATCATTCACATCTGTGATGACAATTTTCAAAGTAGCTGCGCCGAGTAGAGGAGGGGTCCCTCCATCCTCTGCAATTATATCTGTAATGTATTCAGCCTGTGTCTCTCTGTCCAAGGACTCAGTCACAATGAGGAAGGGCGTCAGCTCACCTCCGTCATTCTCCTCAACATCCAGTGTGAACATGCCAAAGTCGTTAACCAGCCAATAGGTCTGCACCCCATGAAGACCCAGGTCTGGGTCAACTGCGGACTGCTCCACTGCATAACGAGCATTGATGGGTGTGTTTTCAGGGACAGACATACAGATCTCATCCACAGGAAACTTTGGCCTGTTGTCGTTCACATCCTCAATTACAATCTTAACTTTGATGAGCTGAAAGTACTGTTGAGGCAACACAAACACATCCAGTGAGAGGACGCAGCCCTGTCTTTCCGAGTTATCAGGACAAAGGGTCTCCCTGTCAATCTCTGTAGCAGATGTGTAAAGCTCCCCAGTGGTATTATTTAGGTTCACATACTGTTCACTGACCTTCTTTTGCGGGAGACTGAATAGAAAGGGGGGCTCAACAGTGAAATCCAAATGTAAGTCTACTCCAATGGCCCCTATGAAGGTCCCCCTGGGTAATCCCTCCTTTATCTTATAGATGAGCTCTTTTGCTTGGCTGAAATTTGCAAAACAGGAAAGAGGGCTGGTGTAAAGCAAGAGGATGCACAAACCCTGTAATACAAGATAATTAAAGATAATAAAGTTTAATGAGAGATTTGCAAAATAGAAAGAGATTTGCAAAATGAGGGATTACTGATGATTTTTCAGTCTGAACATCATTATTTAGTTATAATAGACAATGAGAGCTCTTTGACCATGATTCATGATTTGAACTGTAATCTTTACACCTAACTCCCATTATGATGATAATTTTAACCAATCAATCTATGAAATTATATTAAGCTATTGAAAAAGACATGAGAATAAAAACAGTGTAGTGTAGAGGGGGCCTAGTCATGTCTCTGCCTTGGTAACATAAAACTGAATCATAAAAGGTACTTGTAGTTTGTCTGTAAAGTGAATTATCATAAAACTTACCCATATTCCTCCTCTTTTTCTAAGGCTGAGGTGTCTGTTGTTGAACATGTTTATTTCCTTGTCCAGCACTTTCCACTTACAGCAGTAAGAGTGGCAGTTTAAGTAACCCAGGCATTTTGAGCGTTGAGCAGCGCAGACCTCTGCTTAGGGCTATGGCTTATTGCTATCTGACTTGAACAAGTCATTCATCCCAGTGCTGGCTCAGGACACTCCCACCGTATGCAAATCAGTCCTTCATGCTAACCAATGAGAGCCCATGGGCACTGAGAAAGCCTACTTGAGTTCACAGATTCCACTTTCACACATGCTATCAAAGCGCACCGACACACACCTGCACTTTTTATGCACACCAGTGTTGTCACAAGCAGCAGCATACCTTGTATTCCTGTGGCGGAGTAAAAGCGCATGATGCCAACTGAGCTCATAATGACATGGGAGACTAAGCAAGATGTAAAATATCCACTGCCTAGAGATTATTTTAATCTAGCATTAGTTAAAAAACAGTACTGACAAAACAACTGCACAGAATAAATTAAAACAAATGTAATAATATTAATTATTAACAAATGTATAGTAATAATAATGTAATGACGTACATAATGTTTCTTAGAACCTCTGAACTTTTACTTTTAAAGATAGATAGATAGATAGATAGATAGATAGATAGATAGATAGATAGATATCATGTTTACATATACATATGTATATGCCTGAAATCAATATCAGAAGCATGAAAATATCATAAACAAAGCCAGCAGAGAGATGATCTTGGCATCATAAGTGGTGCTATGGTCTGATTCTGGATTGAGCCTTTAACTAAATCAGCCCCCTAATCCCCATGTGTTCTAAATGCCAGGCCAGCTGTTTGCTGGGATTGGAAGCATACTGCTCAGAGAAATTGAGTGATTGAAGTTCTCTGGATTGAGACTGTCACACATACTCATTTTGTCTCATACTGTGTTAGGTCTTTGATTCATCATAAGGCTCTAGTAGATAGACAGTATTGAGACCTAAACTTAATAATACAATTCCTGTCTTTCCTTTCTAATTTGGTAAGAGTACAAGAAAAGATGAAAATCTTAGCAGTTTTATAAGGCACTTTGCATAATATACAATATATTTCAGTGATATTGCTGGGCAGTATATTGATATGGATCGTCCGCATTTCCATCTTGCATCCAGCATCCAGAGTTTTTTGTCCATGCACTGAGCTCAGAAATATTTCGGTAAACACAGACTGAAGGCACAATAGGCTGCAAGGCTTTAGAGTGTGGGAAAGCAGCAGATCAGGGAAATGAGAGTCATTTGAGAGCTACCTAGAGGTGCAGAGGGTCTAAGATGCTCAGCTGTTGATCATCTGTGAGGTGTCGGTCTAGAGCAGCCACCTAAGCTGACACAACAGAAAGATAATTATGAATGTTTAGCTTTGTAGGACAAATTCATGTGTTTAATGCACTTGTGTAAAAACAAAAGGGAAAAAAGTAGCTGATGGAAGACACTCTCAATCCAGTCAAGTCAAACTGGGTGTGAATCAGGAGAGTTTGTTTATATATAACATATTAAAAACACAGCTTATTAAGATTTTGAGATTGATGCAGCATCTTATTTATTTTCCATTATCTTTTCTCATTTTATGCAGACTAAATTTATTCTCCCAGTCTTTATTTATCTAAGACCACAAGGATAAAATGTGCTATAATATCTTCAATATTCAATAATTTTGAGTGTGTAAACAAAAGTGACATTGCTTTTTTGCATTAAACTTAATAATTCAATAATGATAATGCTTACATCACAAATGGTGGCAGCCTCACAATTCCCAGATCACTATGGTTCACAATTTGGAGATAGAGTCCTACAGGGCTTTCCAGTTCTCTTGCATATTGGCTACAAGTATAGTGTTTGTTTTGATGGTTACATGTATCACAATCAGCAGGAGTGGGGATAATTTTATACAGTAAATTGCACTTTTTATGGTGCATATTTGATAAATGTGCCCCTGGATCTTGAACATGTGTGAGACAACATAGCATTTTAAACATGTCAAATGTCACAGTCTCCTGTTGGCTTTACATTATTTACTCTGTCATTTGCATTACAAGGAGCTGTAACATAAAGGCCAGTGATGCTATGCCTCAGTTAACCCGATACGGTGACCTCTGTGCCTTTTGGTCCCCACTAGTCACCTGTCAACTCATCAGCTCATCTCAGTGTCATAGCAACAGGCTGAGGGACAGAAAATCTCATTAAATCACAAAATAATTACATCTTGAATGTCATCATTGTATTGCAGATACATGAATCATCTTGGCAGCATAGCAAATAGGTTCATACAATATGACTGCAATGCCCTGGTTTCAAATCTTGCTTGCTTGACTGTTGCTGTATATCATACTGATTTCTTTATCTTAATGTATCCGTTGCTCTCCATTTTTCTAATAAAAAGATTCCATAAGATATTCAGAAATTCAGTGGTTATTAAATAAATGTTGTAACTTTTATATCCTCTGTAATGTTTGTATTAATTCTTATCTTTGAATTTTTAATGAAGAGCTCTACAACTTTTAGTGAATTCTCAAATGTAACAGTATGTGTAAATGTGGTGGCCAGACAGAAAGAAAAACTACTACAAAAGGTTGAATGAGGCCAAGAGGCAGTATTACTTTGGTCTTAATTGCATCATTTGCTGCTCTGAGTCTGTGTGAGATGAGGCTGGGTAATCTCAGCCCAGATTTCCTAACAGATGTCCTGTTAACCTTGGTCTTTTCTTTTAATCAAAGTGCTGCTAAGCTATCTTGATAGCTATGAGACAGCTCCATGGCTGTTAAGTAAGATGGATTTGACCACACAAAAGTATTGTGTCAGGAGATACAGTGGTTTGAAAACTTTGATTTGGAGTGATTATTTAAAACAATCTGCAAATCTTTTCCACCAGGATGATTTGTTTATTGTGTTAACAGAAGTGTTTCAATTCAATTATTTAGGACAATTTGTTCTGTTTTCAAAATTGGAAACTACATGCTTTACATTGTCACTACCAGGAGCAGGTTTCAACAACACAAAAAATGAAATAAATAAATAAATAAATAAAATAAAGCAAAAAACAAACAAACAAACAAAAAAAAACTGTAATACTTAATCAATCAAGTTTCCTTTAGGGCCATAACATACTGTATGATAAGTCTATTGCATTGTTTTGACCTACCCTGGTCAGTATCCCTTTGGACCCAGCAGTGTAATTGTGTAAATGCTTCAGAACACTGGGGAGCTGAAATATTTCCAAAGTCTGATGTGTGATATATTGTATGTGACATTCAGACATTACAAATGAACCAAATGGTCAAAAAAATGTTGCTCTCTACTTAAACTAATTACTGTAATTTTGAAAATGTCAAAAACCAGAAGCCAGTAAATTTAGTTAGTCACTGAGCCAGCTGGAATCGCTCTTTCTATAGTATTATACAGTTCCATAAATATGCATCACAGCTGTGTTGTTAGTTATAATGGAATGTCTGTAGAATTGCCCCTTGGCAAATCAATATACTGCAGTCAGAAATACTTGTTATATAACAGCTAATTAATCAAACCCGCATTTCCTGTGTTTATCACAAAACAATGATTGCTGCAAATTGAACAAAGATTTTAGTTTAATAGAGTGCTACACAAAGCACTGCTCAGTAAGTCTATTCAACAGGGCAGAAATCCATTCGGTCCTCATATTTTATGCCAGTCAGAGTTGAGAGCAGGCCACGGGAGACCATCCTCATGGTGCTGCTTTACTTTGCAATACGTGGATGCATAATGGGCACTATTAGCATATAGATATTCTCTCTTGACAAAGTCCCAGTATTGACTTTTACCCCCAAGATGGAAACAAATCAAGAAGGTATAAGACAGTAAATAACTTATCCTTTATCTTTGTTATTGTCATGGAACAACATTTTCCAGCTCAGTGCACTCAGCCACACTGCAGCTGCATCCCTCACTCTCAAGGGACCGGACCTCAGTATTCCCCACTGTGTGAGTGGCCATCACCAAGCAGGGGCAGAGAAGAGTAGATTTTTGATTAGGTCTGCCTTTTGCAAAATGGGATGGAGTGTAAATAACGGGTACAACTATTTTCTGCATATCTGTACAGATAAAGTGAACCCTTTTTTGTGGGGCAAAGTGTGTAAAGATTTACATTATTGTGTAAAGTCAGTCATAATTGTTCTTGCTCTGCCACCTACTGGTTGAAGGAAAGGGGAAAAACAATTCAACAAGTAATGTTTCACTCACACATATACAGTGCAGTATAGTGCAGTATCAGTTTGTCATATTACTGGTTTAAATCCATAAAGCTTTGCTGGCCTGTTTCTACTTGGGCCCCAAAATGCAATTTGGGACTAAATCTACAGTTGTATTTTCACTGGCCTTTGTTCTACAGCAATATTAGATTTGTACAAATGTGAGAGTTGAGGCCAGGGCTGAAAACTTGTAAGAGTACTTATTCCTGATAAGTAGATGATTTGTCATTTTTCCTGTGGGGACCCAATTTTCTCATAGACAGAAGGGTACAGAGGAAAAATGCCTAAAAATGTCTCTGTGGCTTGCCATCACAGAACCAATTTTGGTATAAAATGGAGCTGTCCTACCATAATATTATACTACACAATTTCTGAACCCCAAAGGTCTATTTCTATTAACTGGAAAAAAAAAAAAAAAAAAAACTTTTTTCCCTTTCCTCCTCACACCTACCTCTCGTCTTCCCTTCTCCTCTCCTCCTCTGTTTTCTCTCTTTCCGCTCTTGTCAGCTGCTAAAGATGCATCCTGGCACAAATGTGAGAAAGCTCATCTGGACAGAAACAGGGAGAGTGTAAAATAACATGAAAACCTTGTGAGCTCTTGTTTGATAGGCAGACAGACACAGAGGGAGAGAGAGATGGTAAGATAGTATGAGAGTGTTAAACCTCAGTGTGGTGAAAGTGTGTCTTTGTGCCTCTGCAGGTGCAGGCTGGATATATCATTGAAAACAGGTGCTGTGGTAGAATGTATGCCCCTCACAGCTGCAGCCAAGGAGATTACTAGCCAGGCTTCCCAGTAATGAAGTTTCTATCGATTGGCCCAGCACAGGTTCTTGTTTCTGCCTGCTAACAGTGTGACTATTTCAAAGCCTCAATTTGAGGTTTTTGAGTACATCAATTAAGGTATAAAATGGAGTTTCCAGGAGGGCACAATCTTCTGATGGAAAATAATCACATAGGAACTTCCTCCATAAATGAAACTTAAGTCAATTTTTGCTTCATCAATGTTAGTGAAAATCTTTTTTTTTTTTTAACTCACAAGCAACACCTCACTTTCATGGTTGTTTTTTTCTCCTGAAATGTGAGAACACCTCCTTGTGAAGACACACACATAATTTGAGATGTTGTATAACCCAAAACATTTAACTGCTGACATAATTATTTAAATGCCTTGCAGCAGTTTTAGCCACAGCTACGCTGTCATAACATACATGGAGTAGCTTACCAACCTATCACAACAGTGCTTCAGATAAAAAAATAAATAAATAAACAGCTGCATAAAAAATTACAATAGATAAACACACACACTATAGAGTTGAATAAGCTTCAGTGAGTATTTTTCTTATCAAATATCAATTTGTGTGTGCAGTAATTACATTAATTTCCCCCATGATCAAGTGGCAGGATCACTGAGTAGGTCCACAGAAAATTAGAAGGAAATGGAAAAAAAGGAAGAAGGCTCAAATCTGTTGTGTTGAAATAATTATTGAAATTCTGTGCTCCAGTGGCTGAAATCTTATATGACTTGTTCAAGTGAATTGGGATGATACTACAGACAAGGAGATAATGTATACTTTTGTAAGTTACCTATTCTCTATAAGATTCATGTAAAAACCTGGTTAAAAAAAAACCCTGACAAATCCCATGCGGTTTATACTGTGTAACTGCAGAGCCTACAAATCAAAAGAAGCAGAAGGTGTGAGATTACTGTTAACAGGAGATATCTACTGGGAACTGCTCAGTTATAGTCTTTGCCATCAAGAGCGGTAGGTTCTTAATAGAACACTATTCATATGGGCAATATGTGTATACACAGTATACTTCACCTTGTGGCACATCACATAACATTGTGACCTTCCAGAGTATTGAGAAAGGGACATATTAACTGGTCAGTTGTCACATCAAACAGGATGTCAGAATGAGGATGAAATATGATCTAAGCGATTTTCACTGTGGGATAATTGTTGGTGCCAGACAGGCTGGGCTGAGTATTTCTGAAACTGCTGATATTCTTGGATTTTCACACACAACAGTGTCTAGAGTATACAGACAATGTTGTGAGGAACAACATCTAGAGAGTGGCAGATCTACGGGTGAAAACACCTTGTTAATGAGAGAGGTCAGAGGAGAGTGAGTAGATTGGTTCAAGCTGACAGGAAGGCAACAGTAAGTCAAATTACCACTCTTTACAATGGTGCCATGCAAAGGAGCATCTCAGAAACTGAGATGGGCTACAGCAGCATAAGACCACAATGGGGTCCATTCCTGTCAGCGTACAACAGGAATACAAGAGTCTCACCAAAACTGGACAGCATGTGAAATGCAGTTGGCGGGGTCAGAATTTGGTGTAAACAACATGAGTCTATGCCAACCTCTCTTGGTGTTCAGTTCAGGCTGCTGGTGGTGATATAATGGTGTAGGGAATATTTTTTGGCACACATTAGAACACTTAATACCAACTGAGCATTGTTTAAATGCCATAGCCTCCCTGGGTACTTCTCCTGACCATGTGCATTCCTATCCCCTATCCCTATCTATACCTATCTTTTGATTGGCTACCTTCAACAGGATAACAAATCAAATATCACAAAACACACACCCTCTCAAGCTGGTTCTGCCAACATGATAGAACTCAACTAAATCCAATAGAGCACCTGTGCACACCTGTACACAAAACTCCACCAATCTTAGCTCATATATGGTCACAAAAATGCATGGTATCCTCAATGACGTGCTTGTTATGCTTATCAAAAAAATGATGTAACATAGAAATATAAAGAATCTGGCTAAATGAGGCCCAACTAAGGTAAAAATAGGTTAAAGGAAAAGTTAGACTTTAAAAATTGCAGTGATGAAAAGGTTTGGGCACAGTACTACTTGTGTGTCTTTCATAATTGACAGAATAGTGGCATTTACTGGAGAAACGTCCCTGAAAGGCACAAACACTGTGACACTGAGAACACAACTCAGTCAAACATAATAGAGGCTGGAGAACTGTTAGATAGTGAGCAGTTTGCTATGTAATTGTTGCACTTCTTTTAACAGTTTCAGCATAACAATAAATGTACCTGTTTTAGTTCATCTAATCAAAATACAGTTCATCATTAATGCAAATTGGTTTGAATGTCTGTTTTTTTGTATGGCTTTTTTCACTTTATGTTGTCATTTTTCCAGAGTGAACATGTCTCTGGCTGTAAAAACACTGGAGTACTGTATGGTATGAATTGTTTGGACTTGGTTAATTAAAGTCTCTCTTTTTTAATTGCTCTCACATTTTGTCAGTTCTTCCTGTCTCTGGTCTTTTGAGTTTATCAGTGGTGAACACAGTGTGGTGGTTAAGAACACCTCACAAGAACACTGAACAGGAACACTGAAATGTTTGAATCCCAGCGGGAAGAAAATCAGTCTAACACAGAGTGGGTGATGGAATATTAATTCTGTAAAAAACTGTACATTAAATGAAAGTCTATACATAAACCTGTTGTAATTGTTTACTTTGCCTTTTAGTCATTGTATCCCTATAATTACAGTGTGCAGATACTTGTACGTGGATATTCTTTTTGTATAACTCTAGCTCAGATAAAATGCTTTTGTTTCAATTAAGACATGTAATATCCAACCTATTTGATAAAGTCTGTCTCATCTGCCACATGGAACCTGCACCAGTCTAGTTTTGCTGTCTTCAGTGCATAGATGGATTTATTGCTTCTGATCTCCACTGAACATGATCGGATGGCGGGTTAACCCTACCCTGTGTTTGTGTGAAAATATCCAAAGGAGGTCAAAATGAGAGATCCCAAGATATTGAAAGAGTGTACCAACCCATGTAACTAACACCTTGAGGGGTTATCTGCATAAATGGCATTCCAAATTTTGAAAAGTGGGTAAACATACAGTTATGTGCATTTTCCCTCCACCACACCCCAGCATTGATTTCCGAAGTGATGTTGTAAAGCTTGGGTCTGATGTTACTATTTGGCACAATCACTTGGTCACTGGGAAAAAATACTGTCATAAAATCTGTGCCTTGGCGTCTCTCAAACACATCAGATATTCACCCCCAGACAGAGGGGTGTTACTGTAGAGACAAGTCAGGGATTTAACATCTTACCCAGGCAGTCTCACATGTTGGCACTTCTATTAATGTAACAACTCACACATGACTTCCATGTGACCTCAAGGTCTCTTGTGACTGGAATAGAAAAAGCTACGGATCCAAAAGAAGAGCCCAGTAACAGTGCTGTGTTGTGCCATGAGCTGGAGGCTGAAGCTGAAACTGATGTGATTCCTCACATCTATGCATCCATTACACAAAAAACAGCTGTAAAACCATGAAGAACTTTTCCTGAACATTGCACGCACTCAAAAACAACCCTTTTGATCATCATTATTTGAACTGTTTGTTCATTCACACCTCTTCCAAGCATCTCCTCACACAAAGGTGCAGTCAAGTGACTCACTCTGAGTGAGTCACCAAAATACCAAAAGGGCACAGATGAGAACTAACTGTGTGCCACTTAGCTGGAGCAGAGCCCCAAGCTATCATGCCCAAAATGCATTCATGTAGGGGAGATAATTCCTGAAGGCACAGCACTAAATTCAACAGTTAAAAGCGACATACTGACCCTGGCACATCCGTGTGCTAAAGGTCATCGCTCCACTTCCTCACATATTTTGGATGCACAAAAATACTACACATACACCTGCTTAACACCAATGCAAAATACATATAAGTCCTGCATTTGGTTTAATATATATTACAATATGATAATGTATAAATGTTCAGCTCAGGGCCCCTGTGTCCTTTCTACTCACACTGGTACAAAAAGCCTGGTCCCTGCCATTTAATAATACACATATAGGCATTGTTATCCACCTAGCTTAGGACTGTCTGGATGATTTTTTTCTGTTTGTTTTGTTTTATAGAGACAGTTGTTGTATAATGTCATTTCCAGTAAAAGACATAAGAACAATACAGACTGCATTATAAAGATTTCACTGTGAAGACATTTGAAGCCACCACACTGTACCGCTCCAATAATTGGAAATGATAAACCTGCCCCAGCTGTTTGCTAATGCAAGTGATGTGCAGCGATCCATCATTGTGATGCTGTTGTTGTGTTGTTTTTTATTGTGAACACCAAAGTAGTCTGATGTGACAGTGTGAGTGAAGATCCTGGGAGACAATGGACTCACTCAAGGTCATATCTGACTAGACATTAGGGGCCAGGCCTATCTGACTGTCTGAGGAGGGGTTGGAGGGGGGATAAATACAGTGTGTACTTCCTGTCTTACCCCTGCATCTTTTCTTTCCTCTCCCCTGTGGTTAGCATGCTGAGTAGAGTCCTCCAAGATACATTTTACTTTATATTTTAGAATACTTAATGGTCTGCACTTAATGTCTAACATTTGTGCTGTGGTATACAGGCAACTGTATTTGCACAGTATGCTATGTGTTCTTTTTTTTCTGTGCACATGGGTGTTATACATTTGGATCGGCATGGGAACAGCCTGCACTAAACAACATAATTCTATGCCAGAAGGCTCTCCAGGTGATGTATGTCCTTCTGCCCTCTGGAGAGTTACGAGCAGGATGGAACGAAGGTAGAATGTGGATCCTCTGGTGTCCTTTTGATGGCATCTTTATTACCTATTTGTGACATTAGATCGAGAACCCAAGGAAACTGCCAGGAAAGAGGAGGCTGTGTGTCTGCCTGTGTATTTCTTTATGTGTGTGTATATGTATATGTGTGTGTAGCAAGGAAAAGGGGAAAGAGGACAAAGAGGGCAAAACGGTAGTAGTAGAAAAGCAAAGGTTAAGTAAAGATGAATTGGATATGACGAGAAGCGGGAAGACAGAAAGGAAGTGGAGAGGAGGTTGGGAAGGAATGGGGCACTTGGGAGGACGGGCATCTGATGAAAAGGGTATTTTCTCTCCCAGGGGTCAAGCTGTCAGAGTGGCTTGGTGGCATTTGTTGTCCCACCTTTCCACTGTGACCTTACATTAAGCCAAGGGGAAACAAGAGACAGGCACACTGGCTTGTCATCAATATCACATCTGACAACACCTCTCTCTCTCTCCCTCTTTCCCTCTCAAGCAGACACATGCCAACCCATCAGTCCATAATGTGTACTTGGAAAGCCAAACTGCATCTTGCAAGCTCAGTTTTCTCTGCAAAATTTAAGCCTGGAAAAGCTAAGTATGGGGTCTGTTTAATTGATGATATGACTCCACTTCATCTCTAAACTCCACAACCTCAAGAACAACTATTTCAACTATTACAGCTATAACTGTTACAAATATAAAATGAACCGTGATCTTGCAACTGCATGACCTGTTTCACAAATTTATTCCAAAGCTAATTTAATAAACTAATCTATGACAAGTTTGACATTTCAGGAATAGCTGCCATGTTTTTTCCCATATAAAAATCATTGGTAAAGGCCAGTGACAGCCCAGTGAAAGGCACATTCTGCCCATCAGGTGTGGGAAAGATTTATATTGATGTCTGATTCATGACGAGAGCTGTCAGTCATCTATTGTACAGCCTACCTGAAATAATATCTGTCTCAAACAAATGCCAATTAGAAAATGCTGTTTGTCTAAAGCTTGGGATTGTGAGGATAAATCTTCCTGACCTATAAATTTCTCAAACCTATTAAAACTGGTCCTCAGAGACTCCATCAACAGAATAGATTGATCAATGTGACTACTGATTTCAACACAGTAAGCCATGTTTATTAAGAAAATATTTCCTGCATTAAAATCTTCATTTAGAAACAGATTTTTTTTTAGTAGAAAATTGATCAGTTCCTCTCAAAAGTAATGAGATGGTTACTACCTTCATCTGCTTTCAAACACCTCTCTCCCTCGCTCTTATACACACGTACACACACATTCACAACTCCCACATTCTCTATTCTTTGTCAACCTTTGTTCATGTGAAACAAAAAAAGACCTCCAAACGATGAATTCCCCAGTAACCTGTCTCAACTGTCCTCCCTCTGTGTGATTGTCAGCATCGTTTACCCCTGCCATATTTTCTCACTTTGCTAATTTACCCGCAAGGTGTGAGGATGCTGGGAGGCTCCTAAAAGTCCTCTGGCTCCAGATGTCTGGACCAGATGTCCCATTATTTCTGCAGTGGTCCTGTGATTTTATTTTTATCTGTTTCCAGCTCTTTGCACCTTTACTAACCCCTGCCCCTACACAAACACACAAACGCTACAATAGACTGTTGTACACATGCATACGTATGCATGCAAATAGAGTCAGTGACCACAACATCCTCTGAGATTAGTCCCATGTTTAGGATTTATCAAAACATCTCCTAATTAAAAGTTAACAATTGCAAAGTATGTACATGCTATTTACCAAGTTAATTTACCATATGTTCTTTTACAAACTTCAGTATTACTGTTAGAGAATGTAAATGAGCCTACCAATTATACCCTCTAATATCCTGAATGCCCTATAAGACAGATGAAAATGCATGGTCCTGTTGTTGCCATGCAGTACACAGTTAATAAACAGGCTGAAATAGACTACAAAATATATTAATTAATTAATTGACTGACTGTGTAAATATCAAATTAAAGGAATAATTTAGATTTTTCTTTTTTACATACAATTCTATGGGTTACTTGATAGCAGTGATACTAATACTCTTACATGAGCTTAGATCATGTCATTTTTCTTGATCTTTCCATCTTGAAATGGTTTTGAAATCCACTCACAAATCTCAGTGTCTGCAGCATATTTAATTTTGATAAGCTTCATCATATGCAATTGGGTTCAACTGCATAACAAAACATTCACTTTTCAGCAAACAACACAAAACAGTCAAGAATTGGAAATACATAATAGGACTAGAAAACTTTTTTGTGTTCTGGTGGCTTAAAATGTTTTTTCTTTTTTGGTGGTGTGTTGCTGTTCATTTCGGTCTGACAGGGTACAAGCTCATGGTGAGATGTCAGGCCACAGAACTCAATGTCTGAGCCAAAGTCCCTGCATCAGTATCACTGCTGGTGAGCAATTCACTCAGCCCTCTGTCAGCAATCTAAGACACAGCTATAAAAACTATCCTGATGTCCCAAAATGCATATAACCCTTGGAAATAGAGGTGCTGTCAATTTGAGCATGGCATTATTTGAAATCCAAAGAGTTATATTACAATAAATTGTCACATTTACCTCTATGAAAAGAAATGTGACAGTAGCTCTTACAAAAATATATCAGTGCATTATAAATCCTTTATTTTACTGTCTCACTTCAGATATGCCTTACTAACTGGTGGACCACACCATGTGTTCGGTTTGATCTTCTGCTTAGATGTAATTGAGTGTTGCAGCTACTGCCAGTTTAATCATATGGGCCACCCTGTTCTTTTATTTTGTATGTTGATAGCATGTCAGGAGCACCATATAGGTTTTTATAAAATGAGGATTTATTAGTAAACTTTTTTTGTGTTGTTTTTGATTTCAAACCTATTTGATTGCTTTATTTTATACTAGTCCTATTATATACAGTGTATCACATAAAATCTCAGTATTGCATTCTTAGAAATCTCCTATGGCTTAATCTGCATATCAAAGCAACCGCACATGTTCACAGCCTAAAGTTTGAGAAACTCTGGTACAGTGTGTGTCACGTTCTTGTAGGTATCAGGCTGGCATCAAGCTGCTTAAGAAACTGTAATTCGCGTCACTTAGCAGCCAGTTAGCCAGAGAGATGTTTTTGCCCACACAAACCCTCACAACACACACAAATGTATGACAACATCTGCAGCGCACAGGTGCACAACATATTTCAGGACCTTAAGTTTTTCATCTCACTCATCTGTGAAACATTTTCTCAGATGAGCTTTTTGATCACATTGTTCTGCAACTGCCTGTAACTAATGATCAGCATCCTTTGATGAAGCTCCTGCTGGGGAACCTGCCACTAGATGGCAGTGAAGCACTGTGCCAAGTATACTGTATAAGCCTCACCATTATGTGTTTGCTGTTGTCACTGTTGGTTGGTCCTATCTTATCTTTTTCAGATCCTTCTTTCCTATTGTAGCTCAGGAAGATAAAACCTGCCAGTGCAGACCGGTATCATTTGGGGATCTGTTGCTGCTGACAGCACATGGATAGCTGAAGCAGATATAGAGAAAGTGAGAGAGTGGGAGAAGAGAGGAAAGTGAGAGAAGCGGACACAGAGAGAAAGAGAAAACAGAGGAGACATAGAAGAGAGGGGAAGCAGCAGAGTAATTGGCCTAAGACTTGCTGCTAATGCAGCCCCATCTTCACTGTATTCTTTCTTCAAGCACTACTTCTCCTCTTCCCCTTCTTTCCCGTTAACCCCCCATAACCTGTTTCTAGCCACACTCTGTGCTCTCCTCCCTTCGCACCCTCTTTTCTTCTCCTTGACTCCTCTCTTTTACCACACTCATTCAAAGCACTTTCCGTCCTCTTTCACCTTCTCAAGTTTCTTGTCCCTCCCTTCCCACACTTCCCTTTCTCACCTTTGCATACAACGCCTCTTGGTTTGTCTTCATCTGACACCTCTGGGGAATGAGCATCAGGGATGAGCACCTAAAGGTTGAAGGGCAAGAGAGCTCCCAGAGGGACTTCTGTTCAGCTTTGACCTCTTTGAGCTTCCTGGTTATCTGGTGGCTGAAAGAGGGGGCCGTAAAAGGGTTCAACATGGGCACAGTACACATTCTGTATCTTTTATTGAAGATATTCTTGCAGACAGTTATTAATTATTAATATCTTGTCAACAATTGACTAATTACTCACATGTTGCTTTTCATTTTGAGCTTAAATTCCCTATTATTCCAAAAACAATTGTTTTCTTGTTTGATTTTAATAACCTCTGCTTTCTAAAACACAGAATAAGAGTCTAAAAGCCCTTTTACTGGCCTGATTCTGTGGTCATGCAGCTCTGTACACCCAGACAGAACAAAGATATTGCCACCCTTAGAACTACATGGTTTCTCTATAGAAGCTAAAATGGTATACACCAAAACACACCAAATCTGCAACTTGCATTAGCAAAGCAACATGAATGCGGTGGTGTCCCCTGTGATGCAAGAAAGACACTAAAAGCTCTGCAGATAAAGGAGGTGACATACTCAGTGATTGCACTTTATGGCATTAATTTACAGCACCAACTATCTCCTCCTCATCCACCCTACTAGAAAGCTTTTGTTTACATGTAAGATCAGATCCTCACGCATCCACCTACAAGACAAATTTGCAATATAATATAACCATAATGTTGCTTTGCAAGACCGTACAGTACATTAGGCTATTTTATGGTAACAATAACCCACAGCCTTGGCCTACACTAATACACTATGCTACATAGCCAGTACTCACCTTGGCTGCTCTATGCTGTTACAAACATATAGAACATATAACCCTCTATGTGGAGTTTGCATGTTCTCTCTGTGCCTGCATGGGTTTCCTCTGGGTACTCAAGCTTCCTCCCACAGTCCAAAGTCATGCAGGTTAGGTTAATTGGTGACCTGTCCATGGTGTATCCTGCCTCTTGCTCAGTGTCAGCTGGACTGGCTCCAGCCCCCTCAAAGGATAAGCAGTATAGCTAATGGATGGATGGATAGAAGGATGGATGGATTTCTAGGAATAAACATTTGAAGATGCATATAGATGGTCCAATCCTCAACATTAATTTGTGATTTAAAGTGGTTTGTTCTTAAAATATTTTGTGTCTAAAGGCAAAAACTTTGCAACTGACTTTTGTATAATACTGAAAATGAGGACAAAGCAATCAGAAAAAAAGCTGTAAAAGGCCCCACTCTAAACTGTTTAGATTCACATTGTTCTACCCCCTCATCACACACACACGTACACACACACACACACACAAACATAATTGGATCCTACACACTGCTCACAAGGGGGGACCCATCTGGAGGGGATGTTTATGTGTGTATGTTTGTGTGTGTGTGTTATAAGGTACATTTCTCTTGCAGTCCACCCTTAGGCCCTGGGCTACATTTGCTCCCATCCATCAGCCAGATGAGCTGTGTCCTTTTAACATTGCTGACAGCATAGAAAAAATAAACTCAGACAATATATTTATTTGTAGATTAGGACCCAAATCAATAACCCCTTTGGAGACAAAGGGGGTAATGTTGCTGATGGAAACAGACGGCTCTGAAATTAGAATTTAATAATGACAACTTTGGATTTTCTCAACAAGGAAAAAAAGTCCCATTTACTCAAACTCCACTGTCATCACCTTTGTCATTATGTACTTGTAATAGTGTGTGCTTCAGTGACAAGCAGAGATATACACTGCACTGCTCTGTATGACAAACAGAGAACGTACAGTGTGTTTGTATTAATGTGTGTGTCACTTACTGCTGTGGATGGCCATGTGTGTATTTAGAGTGCTTTCTCAGCTGTCACCTACCACACTATTACCCAGTACAATTGTTGCTGTTTGTGCTCAGCCCTCTTTGTAAAGGATTATTTCTTATTCACGTGATGTGTTTGTGTTTGCGAATATGTCTCTAATACTGTTTGTGTGGGGGCCAAGCAGTGTTAATCAGATGTTTACAAGCACTGCATAGTAAATGTCTTTTCCAGTTAAGGCTGAGAATTGCTGTACAAGCTCGGGAGAACAAGCTACCTAATTTTGAAATGAAGCCACTCTTTAGTTGTGCATCGTTTCTGTGAAATATGTGGTCCAGTGTTTAACAAAAACACATGACTTTTAGGTTCATTTTCCTGCTTTTTTAACCTATACATTGAGTTGTTTGACTGTTTGACTATGATATAACTGGGTTTTTAAAAACATGAAAATTACACAGATATCCTGTGACATAATTAATTGAATGCATTCATAACCAGCAGGTAGCACATCTATCAAGATATCTGAGCACTTAAAACATTCAAGATGCCAACAAAGAAAGTAAGTCTAAAGGGGATCTCCCTGTACAAATGAGTATTAGATAATCATATAGTGAATGTGAGGCAAAAACAGTTCCAATTCAAATATAGCTCATGCACCCTTTTTAAGATCCAGTAAGTGTATTATTTAATTTCCTGATCATAACTAGCTTCTAATGAAAAGAAAAATTCAGTGTTGTGAAGGAGTTGCAGAAAAAGCACCATAGCCATAAAATGCTTCTCATTTTTTCCTTTTAAAAAAGCTCTTGCCCACCCACTATGCCAGGCCATCCACACATTTCCACCTCAGTGGTGCACGCCAAACAACTTCTCTGTACCCTGCAGCCAGCAGTTGCTGATGTGCCTCTATTTCCATCCCGATTCCCATTTGCTTTCAAGTGCCACCACTTCCCATGTCTACGAGTCTGTCCATCTCCCTAGGGGGTGCGCACGTCTCCTGAGCCTCCCTCTATTCCTCTCCCTGTTTCGTCTCACTAGACACTTTCTTAAAGGTCAGGTACCAACAGGGCCGTAAAGATGAGAGAGGTGGAAAAGGGGGGGTGAAGTCATACCTCCAACTCATAAACAGCCCAATCACAATCTCAAGGACAAACGATACAATGGTGAAGTCAAGTGGTCAAGAGGATTCAGCTAAATCAGCTAAAAGAGATGTATAGTAGTATGGATGAATGTTACGTGTGGCATGATTTGATTGAATACTGAGAGTATTTTTGCTTGTAGGTTTGTGTGTGTGTGTGTGTGTGTGTGTGTGTGTGGATGTGCAAATGTAAGAGGGGTACAATTTTCTACTCAGGGCCTTTATTGTTGAAGCCATAGAAGAAAGTACAATGAGTGGCCAGTATAACAGAAACATGTACAGTGGAAAGGAAGGCAGTAAGAACCCTTGCAGTCAATTCCACCTTAGTTCCTTCTGTGATGACTCAATTAAATGCTTTGATTTGAGGTGTGATTGCATTGGACTGCATTTTGCTGAAAGGTGTTTTGAATACAATATATTGTTTACTCTATTTACATATGTGCCGTGAAAAAATGCAAATGTATTAACATCTGTCAAACTGATGCAAACTAAATCAATAGAAACAACAGCCTCAAAATCATCACATAGTTGAATTAAAACATCTGAGTTTGTGTTAAGTTGATGTTTCACAAAGCTGGTGCTTCTTGTGATAGTATTCATCATTATGATATATATAAGTTTGAGGGGAAAAGACCTTTTTGTATACAATAGACCTGTGATAGGGCAAATATAGCCTATCAGTACTTAAACTATAAATGGAACAATATAAATGAGTAAGTTCAAGTTCTGTAAGTTTAATTAAATTAATTTGGAAAAAAAAAAACACAAATACACCCTAACAAACAAGAGCAGACAATGCACAGGCCTGCATCTCCACAACACACCTAAAACTGAGTTGTGAATTTATCATACCTGGATTCCATTATAAAGTGCAAGAAGGTACTATATTTTTCATTTCTTGTCACTGAGACAAATGAAATATATTCAAAAATTAAAAATGAATAAATGCTCAACTGAGACAACACTTGTCAGAAAGACTCCACCATGTAGATCTGTGCTTCTGTGGTTTGCCCATTTACCAGTGTATTATTTGCTACTTCTCTACCAGGTAAAATGCATGCAAAAGAAAATGTGATCATTTAACAGCATCTCTCTGTTGTTATCTCCTCCTTTTACATTCCCTGTTTGACCTTGTATCTTTTCTTTCATGCTTTCAGCACTCCCTGTTTATACCATAGTTATCCTTTATCATTCCATCCACCCTTTTCCTCCCATTGCATCTCCACATCTACAGCTCTGTTCTGTTTACCATCGCTGCCTAGTTTCTATCTTCTCTCTCTCATCCCTTCACGCCCTCCAGCCAATTTCCCCACAGTCCCCTTCCAACATCAAGTTTTCTCTCTATATCACCGTTGATCTACCTTTCATGCTGGGCTCCTACACGGTCTGATGCCCTCCCCCTGTGTTTATGCTGTATGTGTGTTATTTGTATCCCCTACCTGCCATAGTGAAACTCATTGCTTTGTGTAAGGCCCCACTGGCCCCACCCAAACCACTCACTATGCTGGCTGTCACAGGGACCAGGCCACTGAAGATTACACTTCACTGAGCAAGTAGCCTCTCCGCAGGCCTATTCCCAGCAGATGTGGCTAATGCAGCCTATTATCACTGTGCCCCCATGCCTTCTCTTCATGTCTCTTTTTCCACTCCATTTTATTCTTTTATTTAAACAATCTGTTATCTGAAGATAGGTCATCTCTTGTGAAGGCAAATTGCTTGTTTTTTTGTACAGTGTATAGTGTACATTATTATCACACATGGCTACATGTCCATTCTTTTATATAATTTTTCTTGGTTTGCCACATGTTATATTATGGTAGTGGTATGTGTCATCATTTCATGTCACAACATAAACTCAAACACAGACATTAAGTCACAATGAGTGGCCATGACATTGTAAAGTTTTGACTTTACAATGTCATAGTTAAACATTGTGACCTTAGCTCTATGGAGACAGGAGAGCCCTAAAAAGGGACTTCACACATGAACTTTTGTATGAATATGCTCAGGTAATCAGCAGAACAGAAAATTACTGTATTTTTCTTTTTTCATCTGCAGTGGCAACAATTTCATGATATTAATGGTCAGTTGCATACACAACTGTGTCATCTGCATAAAATGACAAAAAGTGAGCATTCGGACATAAATTTTGACCATCTTTCTACCATAATACCATTTCACACTTTATGAGGGCAAGTCATATTTTTGCTGCCTTATCTTTTTTTACTTATTGAATTACTTCAAATGAATAAGGTGAAATGGTGGAAATCAGAAGAGTTTCCAAAGACTCTCTTTAAATCCGTAAAGACACTGTGTAATGGGATGTTGCCCTCCATATGCATATTCACTTTTTTCCGATGCACACAACATGGTTTCACTTGTTGTTCATGTGTTATTCTTTATTATGTATTTGTAATTTTTTTGTTTCAGATCCCTCTCAAAATGGACATTCATCTCAGAAGGCCACCCGTTTAAAGGTCACACAGAGAAGGTCTATGGCCTCCACAAGCCAGCATTCAAGCTGTGTTGGCCAGTTGGTCAGGGCACCAAGGTTCTGCTGCTTGCATCACCCTGTTACCCTCCCCCCTTTATCTTACAGCTGAAGCATAGAACACTTTAGAGGACATGCCCCTTATCACCCTCACAGATGGCCAGTACTTATCTTCATATTGAACTTCCTCTAACTGAGCCCACGAATCTGATGAATCTGATGTTGCAAATGTCATGCTCCGTTAACAGATGTTAGGTAATACAGCTGAATCAACGTGCCTTTGTGGTTGTCTTTATGCTTTGCAAGTAGTTTTGAACCCAACTAAATAAATTTAATTTTAAATTACCCGATGAATTTTTAAATCTTGATTAAGTTTAGCTTTATTTACCTCTAAGTCAATATTTTAAAAGTTATATATTCCTCCATTTTCACTTTTTTGTCACTTGTTTTTTCCCTATGTGTCAATGAACTAAATCTGCCATAATTTAGAGGCTTAACTGTTGGACTGAAATGTTTCCCTTGTTTCAATTTAGAATAGAGAAATAATGAAGGAAACTATTATAGGTCTATACCTTGAATTAGAGGCTGGCATGGTTAATTGTGGTATTCCCAACTTGCAGATCCACCCCATTCCACTCCAACAACCCCAACTGTCAGACTTGTTTTGACTTGCCCACCTAAACCCTAACTGGTCCCCAAGAGCCATAAGGTTGAGGACCCTTGACACCTCACATTATCCAGCACTGGAAGCCATATGAGTTCAACACTGCTATCCTCACCCTTGCTATGGCTTTGACTACCTTTGATAAAATGTTTGCTTTCCCCTAGGAGATTCAGATGCTCTACCACATGGCTGGACAGCTAAACTGCCTCATATGCTGCTTTGCCTCAGTGTCACGACTTGTTCCTTGAAACTGTTGCTACAAGGCAGCTGTGGCTAAGCATGACCATCCCAGGGAGACAGGGCTATGAGGATCATCCTTGTGTCTGCAGTGGCAGACCTAGTTTAGCATTTTCAGTCAATGAACGGGAAGGGAGCCCAATTTTGTCCAGTCTCTCTCCTGCTTAAAAACATGACCCCAAATGACCAATCTACAACCAAGCTCAAGTGCACCCACGCAGCGAAACCACATCTTCCTCTACTTTTTTGGATCTCCTGGTGGCTAAACATGTCTCTAGACTGCCAAATGAACTGAGTCCAAACCATCACCAGACTTTTGTCATCCCTCCTCCCAATTTTTCAGGTGTACTCTCCTGTTAAAACTTAAGGCATGATTGGTGGTTATTCTGCTCCTACAGGGACATGACAGGGACCTCTCTCTCTCTTTCCATTTCTCACTAAAACATGGGGATTAAGTGAAATGGCTTTCTGGATAAATGGTTTGCCACCGTCATGTGGAAATATGTTTACTTTGACGTCACTGAAGCTTCCAGATACAAGATGTGCCTCTTATTTTTTCAGTGAGTAGCATTCAACAGCCTATAATTTCCAATAGTTTCTGACCAGCACCAATATGCCTATTTGGATACATTTACTGCACAGTAATAACTTATATCAACAGAGAGGAGATTTGTGGGTGTGGGCATCTGTGACATTTTGGCTGCTTTTGGCTTGAACTGGGAGAATCTGGTTAACTGACTGCCTTTATGTCCTTGTGGCTACTAGACATTGTTACAAGTGCATTCACTGCAAGTAGGATAAGCAGCAAGATACCAGATGTCATCAACAACATGACCACTGTATAAAAGTATCTCTTGATATTCATGAAGTTAAGAAAGGGCCTTAGGTTCATTTAAATCTGTATATAATTAAGGTGTTTAAGGGGCTACTGGATGGAGTAATTCATTGTAATAACATAATAGCTCTCTAACAAGAACATTTATGCTATGCTAGTTTTAAATTGCATCAGTGCATGCTGCAAAGTTAATGAAATTAATGCTTTTAAATTGTTACAGACTAATTACATTTTTGAGTGTGTGTGTGTGTGTGTGTGTGTGTGTGCAGGGTAATGGTTAGGGATGCTGCTTGGTGAATACTAAGATGTAACACTCCTCCGTAAGTCACTTATGGTACTGGTTGGCTGGTTAGAAATGACAAGCCGGCAGACAGCAGATGGGTTTAAAGTGTTCTCCCTCCTCCTCCTTTGCAGTTTCCATTTTCTCTATTTATATTTCTGTGTGTCTGTCTCTCTGTCTGTCAGTAGCCTTCATCAAGTCCACTGTCACCACAACTTCAAGCTCAGTGCTCAGATCATCCCTCCAGTACATGTCCTGTCCTGTTCTGCTCTCATTTTGTTCCAGCTCATTCCATCATCCCACCTGTCAAACGTACACTAACTTCATAAATAAATCTTCATTGTTTAGAATAACAAATCTTTGTTATGCAAAAAATATATCATGTGACTGTGTCAATGCTGCCCACTATTCCTGTTGTGTTCATTATTTATATAAGCCTCCTGCTGCTCCTACATCCCCACTTAACACCTGCCGTGTATTTAGAAACTATTAGTACTGCTTCTAGTACTAACTATCATTACTATTATTGCCACTGCTGTATTATTGATACCACATTTTTACATGAAATTTGTGTTATGCTGTCTTCTCCTGTCCCTGTACTCTACCCCTCGTCTCACCCCCCTTCCCTCTCTCTCTCCCTTTCTCAATCCAACCGGCCGAGGCAGATGGCTGCCCACCCTGAGTCTGGTTCTGCTTGCGGTTTCTGAAGTTTTTCCTTGCCACTGTCACCTAATGCTTGCTTGTGGTGTTTTAATTTAATTTCAATGGGAACACTGGAGCTGAACAAGTATCTACTATAGAAGACTACTGATTATTCAGATAGATTTGTTTGAAAATGTACCTATTACTCTTGAAAATGTATCTGTTTAAAATCCAAATGAAGTACAGTGCAGGAGGAAAACATTCTTGTCACTGTTCATCAGCTAGTTGCAGGTGTAAATATTGAACCTAACTATTAAATTGAATGACTATACAAATCCCACCTCCACCTCAATTTTGCAAGGTTTGCCAGTTTGCTATCATGTAGCAGCAGTAACAATACAGCTTCATCTAGCACACAGACCTTATAGGTGCTACAGAATCATCATAGCTCACATTCAGAATTACCTACATTTATTTCATCATTTGTGAAATTTCTCCGTGATACAGCTCCACAATGTATACTCTCAGTTTATTAGGCTAAGAGCAGGGTAATTAGTGTGAGAGGCCATTACCTGCTGCTTGATTCCCCAGGTGACTGCTCCCATGATGCAGGTTGCAGCTATGATGACAGACCCCAAAAAGGACACAACGGGCAAATGAAACTCATCCTTCTCAGCTTTTACAAAGGGTTGGCCCTCCATCAGCCTCTGGTGAAAAGTCTGGACATGTCATCCTGATACACAAAGGCAAACTTATTCAGCAAGTCACAGAACAAGTTGTTGACCATATTCTGAAAAACAGAAGGAGCATTAGTGAGACCAAAGGGCACCAATCGTCCCCCCTTCTGCATTAACTGATAGGTATTTTTCAAGTCCAGTTAGGTGAACACAGTGTCCCCTTGTAGCAGTTCAAAGGCAGTGGAAATGGGTGGGAGGGGGGTACCTCCTCTTTACAGTGATGTTCAGTTCACAGAAGTCAATGCTATCTTCCTTTTCCACAAAGAAGAATCTGGCCCCAGCTGGGGAAGAGGACAGATGATGTCTGCTGCCAAGGACTACCCTTGGTCTCTGGGCTTGACAGGGACAATAGGCACCCCTTGGGTGGCAATGCACAGTCACAAGGATAATGAGGAGGCAGGGAGGTGTCTTGGGCCTTGCTTAACATGTCTTTTATGTCCAGATATTCTGGGGGAATATTAGAAGTTGGTGGAAGAAAGTGATGTAGCTGATTTCAAACAGAAAGCGTGGGAGTGGGAACTCCAACCCAGAATGACCCCAGGGACCCAGCCAACAAGTGGGTTATGTCTGCATAGCTGTGGGTAACCCAAAATGAGCAGTGACTGTGGGTCAAAGTTTATGGTCTCATGGTGGTTACTTGGCATGCTAATATGCAGGGGAGCCATGCAATGGGTGACATGGCATAAGATCAAGAGCACTCTCTTGACACACCTGGGCAGCAGCTCCAAGTCCAGCCCCACCAGTCCATGAATGCTTCAAAATTATGTACAACAAAATGTGAACACATTAAGCAGTCAGCAGATTATCTTAATTTTTTATTTAAATTTCAGTGTGTTTAATCAGAATATCAGATGGATCTACAAGGCAAAGAACTGCCCCACTCTTGGTTTAGCTCATCTGTGCATGACTGACAGCATGGCAACACACAACATTCTCTGCTCATCCACACACATCAGTCACATCATTATGTCCTGAAACAGTGCAGAGTGGGTGGTGAGTGTTGTCAGTCATCTCCAGCAGGAAAAAATGTAGAAAGACATGTTCAGACAGGCAACAATTGTCGCCACCCAGGCACTACTGCTTGCACAGTGTAGTCAAGTGGAGTTTTGAGAATTCAGGGGCAAGGACAGAGAGTGGCTGTTTTCTCCCCTCTTTTCATCTTTTGACTCCCCTGTCATGTGTGATTAGCTATCTGACAACAAACATTGCTGCAGGAAAGAATCTACAGGTTGTGCCAAATGCCACCTAGATGCAGAGTTGCCAGTGCAGGAAAAAAATTATCTGCCCCAAAAATGAATGAACATGTTCACTTGTGAACATGAAGATCTCTGCATGCATTAGAGATCATCAAGCAATATGAACAATTTCAGGAATTTAATATTTACCCTTCTTGTATATAAAATATTTTGCATGCAAATAGGTTCCCATTTTTTACACTGTTGTGAGCTTGTGAGCTTTGGCAATATGTGCATCTGTGTGGATGTCATGGGAAGTAAAACATACTGTATTGAGTGTAATTAAGTGAACTGTCAGGAAAGTATGTCATTAATAATTCCTATCTTGACATGGACCCATATGGCAGCAATCTTACTTGCATTCATCTCTGAACTTGTAACAATTAAAACCTGTGGAGAATGTGACATGTGTCACCTTAACAGTACATCTTAAAAAAAATATGATGTAGAAGTTAATGTAACATATGTGAAACAATTATAAGCATATATTTTATTTACTGTAGTATGTGATATAACTGTATCTGTCTAAAAATAATACAAAACTAAACATTTACACAATTTAGAATTAGCTACATGGTTTTAAAGGTAAGATGTAGCGTTCTGTATTGAATAACTGGGACTTGATGCTGTCAATGTTCAACTGTGTGGTATAGCCTCATAGAGGAGTCTTTCTTTTCAGCTCTACTGATCTGAGCCGAAGCTAAGGTCAGGTTCTGGTTACTGCATTCTTTTTAGTGTGGCAATTAAATGCTGCATGAGGCGATGGGCCACAGTTGGTATCCAAAGGTCACTGTTGTAGTCACAGGCAAAATATACTTGTAAGATGGTAAATGATTATGCCATGGTCTGTGATGTTACTGTATGTGACCTCTGGTGTTTTAGCTCTGTGGCTTTTATGGACAGGATCTCTGCTGTAGTATTGTCTGTACTCTATGTTCCATGCAGCACAGAAGCTACTGTAATGGTTGTGATGATCCAGAAAATAATTGCAGTACTTTATGCTGTGGTTATCTTGATTGTGGCACATACACGCCCTGATTTATCACAGTAGGTCCATTTCACAGGAAACAGTTTGACTGTGTAGGAAAAGCACAGGTGTAACTCATCATATTAATCATGGCTCTCCTCAGTGGAAGTGTCCCAATAAGCAACCAGTGAGCCAGCGTGCAGTTGTGGCAGGAGCTGGGAACGGGAACATCTAAATGAAGTACAGGAATTATTAATGTTATTAACTACACCTGGTGCTTTTCCTGCTCTGACTAATGAAAATGTCTGCCCTAACAAAAAAAAAAAAAAAAAAAAAACACTTCAAAATGATTACGACTGTAACAGTATGTTGGCAGTCCATGACCAAATTTGTAAAGCTGTCCACCTAGAGGCAGTTTCAGATAAAAGATTTCGCAGCTTAGCAGGACTGCATTCATGACATGATCACACCCTTCCCCCCAGGACAGAAAAGCTTGAGGCAGATTTTGTAAAAGAAAGATTCAATGTTATATATCCTTGATTTAAATCTTTAATAAACTTATTGCTCTTGCCTGAATGAGCAACTTGTCCTCCTAAATCTAAATGTCACCCCAGTGAGATATAGTAATTAATAGAAACATTAGTCAAAGCATTTTAAAATGGGAAAGGAGTCACTTCAAGAACATTTTGAAATGTCCTTCTCCGGCAGCCCTGTTGATGGATTCGTGCATTTCAGGATCAACACATGGGAGCCCTATGTCGCCTGGGACAGCATTTGGCAGAATGACTAGATAGGCAGAAGCAAGGTTCTGTATGTAAATGAGTGTGTGAGCATGGATACCAGAGGGTTTCTATTTTCAAAGCTATATTCCAGTTTAACCTTCAGTTCTTGGTGTTTTTTTTGACTTGGGATACTTGATATTGTCCGGAGTGCTGCTAGTTACATTCTGCCTCATATTTAATTGTGTTCACTTGCCATTCCAAGTCTGTGTTTGAATTCCTTGCTAATGCTGTGCTAGACATAAATGTGGTTTAACCTTTTATTCAAATAGGAAAAGAAAAACAAGAAAGGCACATAACATAATGTAGACTATGATATGGAATGAGATGATCCACAGTAAGCATGATCACAGTCACTAAGTTTATTTTCACAATTAACAGAATTTCATATTTCCTTGGCCTGATCAGTCCACATGTGCACAATAGTGCACAGTCTATATAATGACAGATGTAGCGGATGAAAGACGATGAAAGCATTTTGCATTAGGAGCAGCAGTCATAACATACAATGGCATTCTGCCAAAACGCCATCACCAGGTTGCAATTTGAGACTCCCTTGGTACTCGATGCTCACTTGAAAACTATGCTTCAGTCCGCTGAAGACGATGTCTCATTATATGATACGTGACTGCAAGTTGTCAAGCTATGAAAATTGTATGTTCAGAGGGGAATGGTTTAAATAAATCATTTTCAATCAAAACAGTACAGCATTTGTAAATCTGGGAATGTCTCCCTGTGCCAGGTGGTCTGCATGGTAACATGATACTTTGTTAAAAAATATGGCCTCTGCCAGCAATTGAGATTCAGCAGCCACAGCTAATGGCAGTGACCTACAGCACATTGGCACAGGATGTGTTCAAATGCTTTCATGATAACATGCTCGATATTGGGAATATTTCACTACAGCGAGAGAGGCTGACCCTTGGTGTATGTGAAGACTAATTCATGGTAGCTGCTGGATATTTTACACTCCTTAACCCTAAAGGCAGGTACAGGAGCGGGGCAGTTCAGAAAACTAATGCAGACGAGTGATGCTGATGTCCTGAGAGCCTTAATGATAGAACTTCATAAAGAAAGTTTAATATCACTTAGAAAGTAAGTGATTTCACTTATATATATATCACTTGCTTATTTTGGAAAGGCTTTCTCTAAATGAGAAAAAAAATGTTTACTTATTTTTGAATATTATGTCTGAGCTAGCTCCCTAACTGGCAAACATGTTGCACTACTTTACATGCTAATTTGGTAAAGAATATTACTGTGCGAAAAAAAATCCTATAGTTTAAAAACTGCAGGTTGGTAGGTATGTATGCTTACAGGATTGACTGTTGACTGCTCACCATCTATTGTTTTCTCTTGTCTTCCCTTTCCTATGCTGGATATATGACAGCATGTTATGACTGCAGGCAGTAGCAGCACTGTGCTTGCCCTCATGTGCAGGATGTGCTGTTGGCTCTGTCCTTGGGTTGCCAGATATGTAACTTCAGACTCAATGTACATTCTTAAAACGGCTGTTATGTTGTTTTTCTGTATCAGAAAGGCCATTTTTGTGACCACTGTATCATGTACAAGTAGCCTAAAAATTGCAGCCTTCAACTTTATGACTTTCATCCCTGACTAAATTTTTACAAAAGCCCAATTTAGCAGGAAAAATGTAAACCTGGCAACACTAGCCCAGGGTTTGTGTGTGTATGCGAGAGATAGAGAGAAAGTGAAAGGGAGAGAGAGAAATTGTATGTATGTGTGTGTGCATTTGTGTGGATGGCTAGCTGGGGGGCATGAAGCTGAGAGTAGGGCATTATTAAAAACCATCTGCTTTCCTGCAGAGTCAGAAGGCCGTCTGGACACAGTCTCTTAACAGGCCTTGTTTTCCTAGACACCCTGAGGCAATATGACAAATTTGAATGCCCAAACTAGAAAGCAGGGGGTGACTGAAACTGACTGAATATTTTTTGCTACTAAAAATCTATGTGTGTCTTCAAACGGAACACTTAACACAAACCATGTCTTGCATACCACCACACAATTACCAAATTGTACATCAAAATATTGTAGGTACATTTCTAAAGCCTATCAATATATCCTCCCCATCATGTCAGTGTTGGCCTTGCGTTAAAAACTGTTATGTTACTCATGTTGCATGTTTATATTATAACAAGCAAGATGAGTCCCATTTTACTGTATCTAACTCACAAGGACTGCTTCTTTCACCTGGTTTCTGTGCTGTGAAGTGCCCTGTAAGGACTACAGATCCAACAAAGTGAGCTGAACACAATAGGTTGCTACTGCCATTATTTGCAATCAGTTACACTTGAAATGGTCATGACTTGACCAGGGTCTAGACAAATGAGAAGAAATAAATCTTCTTCACACTCAAAGACCATGACGTGCTTTGTAGCAAGTAGTTAGATCGTGTAGCTCTGTACTTCAAGTTGAAGACAAATTTCATTCTCATGTGGGCACAAACACCTAACATGTAGTACTTAAGACATGATGAAAATGGGGCCTCTAATAACACCTTTACAATGTCAGAGCCAGTGTACACTAAAATTACTGCATCTGATTAGGTTTAGATGATAGCCCTGCTAGCTTAGACTTTCTGTGTTTGCATCACAGCACAATTTCCTTTCTGTTCTCCTCAATGACCCTGTTTTTTTCCCCTCTTCCCTCCTCTGTTGGCATAAACAGACAGTAATGGCGTCTGCGTTTTCCTTCCCCCTCACTGGTCCTTCACATGGCTCAGCAGCTTAGCTTGACAGCTCCACTGCGTGTGGGTTCAATTGGTGGAGTTGAAAGCCTTTTGCAGCATTGGGGTTTGGACTGATAGAATCCTCCATTTACCTTTTGCCCTCAGGCAATAAGAGGAAAGGAATAAGGTTAAAGCCATGCTAGTAGTAGAGACTAAATGGAACATGATCCCAAAAAACACATAGAAAAATTCAAGACAAAGTAGGAGGCGTACAATGGAACGTACAGGGTAGCAAAAGAGGGCTTTCTCTAAGTACAGCATACTTCTGAGAAATTAAGTTTTGGTTTCAGGGGATAATTCTGTGTCAATCAGCTGATAGTGTGCTTGCATGCAGAAATGCACACAGTGAACTCCGTGAAGGTTCATCACCCGCCTCAACTAATTCAGAACCCGGCAGCACTGTATGTCATTTCTTCATGGAGGGCAGCTCACTAAGCTCAGGCAACAGTTTCTCAAAGGGGAAGCAATCATGGGATAAGATGTCTGCAATTAATAAAGTTACCTCAGAGAAACTGGAGTTTTACTTTTCATAGATGGTGAGATTTTTCTGTCACTTATTCCCCATGAACCACATCCACTGATATATTGGCCACTTCCAGAGGCTACTAGTGTAGTATGAAACTCAGCCCAAAGGGAGTTTCGTAGTCTAGACAAAGAGCTAGAAGGTTATACAAGTCCTTAGTGAGGCTCTGAATTGGCTGATGTGGAGTACTAATACACAGGTGTGAGTTGTAGTTGTGATGGCAAATGTTTGATGTATAACAGCTGGCTGTCAGGAATTACAGTGAAATTGCTGACAGGTAGCAGGGGTCACTGTGGTGTTGTTAGTGATGATGGAAAGAGCTTGCAAAGGGCAGAAGCAGCCTTGAAAGAAGAGCACTTCACTCAAGTCAAGGCTGAGCTTGAGGTGGTGAGCAGGCGTCCATACAGAGATGTCAACGTGGCATCAACAAATGAATGCCTCGCACAGCCAGAGGGAAAGAAAAGGTTGAGTGTCATCAGCATAACAATGACAGGTAACATTACTGGATGACAGAACAAGGACATTTCTCGAGGAAAAATAAAGGCAGGTGTTCCAATTTTTATTCAAAATTAAAGCAATTCAACTCCAGTGAACAACCTTAAATGTTACAAAGGTAAGAGGTAAACTGCCCAAGGTTAAAAAAAAGTTTAGATTACAAAAAATTCTCATATTGTTTTTTAAATAATTTCATTAAAAAGCATGCCTTTTTCAGGGATTACAAAGTTAGTTAACTTAAAGCTGTCTTTCTATCAGAGTGGTGAGAAAAAGGCAAGTAACAAAGACTGGTCAGTCAGGAGTTCATCCTACAGCAAGATAATGAACCAAAACATTAGAAGAAAAGAACTAGATGTTGGCTTCAAATGATGGAAGACAGTCTCCAGACTTAAACACAGGCTGGTTTGGAATGAACTAGACTGAAGTGAAATGCCAAATGACCTACAAATGCAACACTTGGGAACTTCTGTAACACACAGCATGTTAGCATGTTCACACATACT
This sequence comes from Lates calcarifer, assembly GCF_001640805.2. Classification (NCBI taxonomy): domain Eukaryota; kingdom Metazoa; phylum Chordata; class Actinopteri; family Centropomidae; genus Lates; species Lates calcarifer. The sequence goes on from NC_066834.1 coordinate 5,495,971, forward strand.
AATTAGCACTAAACACAAAGTGTAGCTGATGCTGATGGGAATGTCATACCAAAGTACTGGCAATATTAAAATATTTTGACCTGATAGTGCTAGAGTAAAAGTCAGATGTGAATTATCCTCTCGGTACCATTAATGTTCATAAAAAATTTTGCTATAATCCAACCAATAGTTGTTGAAATGTTTTAATCCAGACCAAAGTCGTGGATTGGCCAACCAACAGATCGACAAATGTCCTCACTTTAAAGTTTCTCTTTTGTAAAGAGCCATTTGTTTTCAGGTTCTGCCTGAACAGCCTTGTATAACTTTTACAGTCTAAATCAGTTGCAACATTTATCAGTACTTTTTCTCTCCCTGAGACAAACTTTCATTGAGCTTGAAAATAACTGGCACTTTACAACACTGCAGACACCAGGGGCCGAAATCACTGAATGACAGGAGAAATCAGACAGACAATGCTAAAAACAATCACAAACACACTCTCTTCCTGAATAGTGATGCTTTTGCTGTAGGCAACATCAAAGTAAATTCCCAGACTTCTTGGGTCAAAGAACCCAATTAGGCCTAGGCATGGATATTACAAAAACAACCAACAATATAGAAAATGCAACAACCCCAATTACTCAAGCTTTTGTTGAGTCTTTCTGCTATAGTATTCCTGGTTCCATTCATCAATTGTTTTCCCAGCTTATTATCCAGGTCAGGGTCACAGTAGGAACAGGGCAGCCCACATGCCTTCTTCTTCATGTCGATCTTCTGTGGTTAACTGGGAAACGTAAAGCCTCTGGTGTCTCCTGGGTCTCTAAGCTGGTCCTCTTCCAGCTGACCATCCTAAGAACATCTCCTGGAAAGTGCCTGGGGGTCTTCTGTTAACATGCCTAAACCACCTCTGAAAAAGAGGAGCTTGACATTGAGGTCTGCCCAAATCACTGAATCTCATGGACTGGGACCAGCCACTGTGTCGATAAATCTATTGTTGGCTTCTAAAATCCACTGACTCTAAATTGGGTTTCTGGACCCATTACATAATTCTAAATTAATTCTTGTAAAAGCAGAAAAGCAACAAATGTTGAGATCACAGAGAGAGACAGAGAGAGACCATGAAAGAAATTAAGACACCATATGGGCTGTGAAACATCTGTTGCCCTGAGGGGTAGCAGGGACCGATGGAACTCCATTATGGATAATCCATTATTATGATTGAATAAATAAATAAACCATTAAGTCACTTAAAATTATCTCAAGCCTTGAAAGATTTCAGGGATTTCATTGTTCATCTTTGTCATTATGATATTGTAATACTGTATGCAGGAAAGTGCAAGGAAACATTGGCATTGGTGCCATACTGACACTCAGCTTTTGGCTATTTGCTGACAACTGCTGAACACTACTGTCAATATTATATGGCATAGCACTCCTTCTTATTTATTATCGCTTCAGTGTACACTATTTAACATTCAGGAGACAAAAGAATAGTCTAACTGTGCCAGTGAATAAGGTTATTCTTTAACCAGTGATAATTGTTCAGGATACAAATGACAAGAACAGATGAAAGAAAACTTTACCCTCTGGGCTTATTGTACACATCAAACATGTGTACAATAGTACACAAAATGCTTTCAAGGACAGAGTAAAGATGGTACAATGAACATGACATTTTCCTGGGGCAAAACAGCTGCAACAGACGGTATCTCAGTTGTTATACAGTTATTATAAAAGATTGAGAACCTATTTGCTGAAACTCTTAGTTTTGTATGTACAGCAGCCTACATTTTCTTTACTTGTGTTCAATGTAAAAGAAAAAACAAAGGTGTAAAAGTGAAAAAAGTAATATTAACATTTTATGTCACTGAACAAATGATGAAAGGGCCGGGTCTTGAGAAAAAATGAGGAAACATGAGCAAACATGAGCATTATCTAGTCAGTGTGGCCTTCAGTGATAGACACTGCAATGTGCTCCTGTGCACATTAAATGATGACATCTCCCTATAAACCGGCAGCAGACTCCAGATTAAATTGGCAATTGGTCAGTATTTGATAAAACAGACATTGCCTACATATAGTTCATGGCCGTTCCTTAATTGCATTCCCTCTCCCAGACTGCAAGCAGATGTCAACATGAGACTGAAATACATAAAATAAAATAGTATGGTTACTTCAGTATATGGCTATCATTATGTGCAGCTTACATCTGCCTTTTTAATAAAACACTAAAAGGACTGATGAAGGACTGTATGGATTTTAGACAGTTATACAAAAACAAAAGAATTAATATGAGTACTTTTGTCAGAAATTAGCACAGTTCACTAACAGCAGTGTACAACATGTGGTTCTGAATACACTAAAGGATCTTGTTGTCCAGGGTATTCTCTGTAGGGGTGCCATCAGCTCTGCAACAAAGCCTGGGGGAAAAAACACCATGCGATTAATAGAATCCCAAGGACTGTGTGGAAATAGCAAATCTATTTGTTCAGTATCCTGTCTCACAATTAAATATACAGTCTGCCAATCCTCACATGCTTTCATCCACTATCATCTTGTGGCCAATATTTGCTTATTGGACTGGCTGTGCTTTGGTGCCAGCTCTCCAGTTGGAGATGCACTAAAGTCTTATTGGGCAGATTTACTCCAGATTTGTTCACCGAAAACACTGAGGGGGAAAATCCCAATCGAAGGCTTTGTTGGATCAGCTGTAATTACTGATTGTGTTTGTACTTCAGAATTATATATTCAAGAAAAAAGATAAATGCAGGAACACCAAAGTGATGTGTTAGCCAGGGTTTCCCTGGCAAAATCAATATCATGTCCCAAATACATATACTTGGTTTTGAGTATGTAGTGTGTTTATACTGGAAAACCAACAATATTTATTGAGTATTATCAATGCTATGCATGTATGAATAATGCATAATAAATATATTAGATTTTTGAGTATGCTGTTGAGGGCAACTATTGTCCCATCATGCAATGCACAAAATAGTTGCAGAAAAATAACAGCCCCAGAGTAGTCTACTGAAACAAAACATTACATCTTAAAGAAACATTTGTCTTTCTCTTGGTTCAGTTCACTTGGCTATATCAGATCAGACTGATGGCTCCCCTGTTGTGTTGTTGCTACAGAAAGTGCATAATGAAGGGCTTTAGGCTGACAAGGAACTGTCCATTGTTAATGCACACCTCTGCATTAACATATAATGATGGGCAGCTGTATCTTATCAGTACAAATGACCTCATCTTGCCTACATATCCAAGGTACTAATGTACAGTATACTAAGTCCTATCTGTATTGTGTACTCTTAATTAATAAAATATCACCGGCCCTGTGCTCTCTAATTACTTGTCTGACATTTCCATTAATTCCTATAACTTGTCCTAACATTACTAGATAATTTTACGTCACACAAAACAGATTATTTTGGCACAATGATTTATTAGTATCTAATTATCTGTTCTACTAATTGATTATCTACTAGCTGGGCCAGTTTTTTTTTTTTAAATACATTCACCCCTTTACACCCCAATGGTAGATCTTATTTAATCAATTAATTAAATTGAATCAAGTTATTGTATTGCTTAAATTCCCCTTATGCAAAAGGTGTTGCCCTCTCTTCGTCACCCTTTTGGCAAAAGGGAAGAAATTCTATCATACTATTAATAACTTACATTTTGCATCAATTTCAACAATTAAACCAGGTTGTATTTCCCAGTTTTTTTTGACAATGCTGCAGAATGAAGCACATGCAGTACAGTGAGCCACAGAATACATAAGCCACCCTATAGTATATAATAGGCATGACACTCAAGAGGAGGTATACTGTACATCAAAGGAGCATTATTGGACACACCATTAAACGTTGCCCTCTCTTCCTCACCCTTTTGGCTAATATTTATTTATGTGTAGTGGGTCTCAGTGTTAAACTGTAATGCACAAGCAGTTGTATTTAAAATGTCATTGAACCCAATTCAAACTTCACAAAGTAGTGAATGAGGTTACTCTAAGTGCCACAAAATAGATATGCTGATATGTCCTCAAAAACTGTATTCACCTGAGCCAACAGCAGCTAATAACTACCTTATAATAAATTACAAAAGATCCAATTTTCTGTCTATGTGATCAGCTGAGCAGACTGCTATTAGCATTATCACTTTTGTAGAGATAGGTTCCCAGAGGAATTATCATTGGATGAGGTATCAAAATAGCTTCCGTTCCTCCCACCCCCAGTGACTACACATTCATCAATGGAGGAAATGAAATTAAGGTCCTGACAACTTGATAATAAGGACTTGGTTGGCGTATAAAGAACATTTTGGGGTTGTAATGAGCTCCCATTATTTATAAAGCATAATTATAGAAGGTGTGTAAAGGAAAAACAGCTGCCCTCTTCATTGTGATTGTGAGGCAAACAGAAATAATGGTTAAAACTGTGTATTGTTGTCTGTTGCACTCCATTGCTACATCAATTTAAAAGCAAAACATTAGTGTTCTATGAGTTGTTTGTAAGGTGTTCATTTTGATATGTGGTGTGAATCACATTTTTATGCAATGTCTGAGTAAGGCATCCCACAATGTTTAATCAGGCATTTGTTCAAAAACATTGTCCTCCTCTTTGGGTCCAACTTGTGACAGTAAAACAACACTGTTAATTATTGTTGCAAAGTTTCAAAAGATTTCAACATGTATTTATTTGTTTCTTCCCCTGATATCCAAGAGACTTTGCTTCATCTTGTTGAAGGCACCCCATGCATATGTATGGTTTGAAGTTGTTTGGCTTCCTCAATATGTTTATTTTAAAATCTTTTTTTAGCTTTACTCATAATTTTGTGTTATTCCAAAGTAGATTGTCTTGATGTTGGAAATTATAATGAGATTTATGTTTCTAGGACACCATCGGAAATGAGGCTTTAGTCTCAGTAGGATATTTCAAGCACTCATCTGCTGTTTTCTTCTTCTTTTTTTTTTATTATTTGAATCGAATAACAAAGCAGAAGATGATAGACAGGAAGAAAAGAAACAAAGAAGATTGGAAGCTTCAATTGAGTGCTGAACAACCAAACATTGAATAAAACTAAACAAAACCTTGAGAACATAGCCTTGCAACAATATGTGAATAGTGCTATCAGTATGTTCCTTAGCAGTTCACTGGAGATTAATCAAAATCAAGAGGTCTATCAATGTAAGAATCAATTAATTAGTGATATATTGATAAGAAAATATTATGCTGCATGTTTTATTTAAAATGTGTCTGCAGTGTGTCCCGGAAGTCAATTTTCAGCATACAGACCAATTTTAAGTGGTTTTGTTATAATGTATGGAGCAGTTTAATCATTGCATAAATCACTCTTATTAAATAATCTGAGCTGAAGTTTTTAATAAAAATCACAGAAATTAGAATGTATTTACCTAAAATGCAGCTGATTTAGGCGAGTGGGTAACCATTCAGTCATAAATTCTTGTCATGACATGGCTGAGAGACATGGCAAACTACATGTACACTACCCACACTAAACATACTGTAAACTTGACACAGACAGAGTTATTTGCATTCTTTGGAAGGGATATATTTTATTTATCACATCATCAACAACATCTGTGTCAGACCAAAAGCAGCTATTGTTTTACCCCACAACAATATTAAACAACTAACGTCTAGATAAACACTATGAGCAACAGGGAACAAAGCACAGAGTTGTTTTTCATCCCTTCTCTTTCACAGTGATGTGACAAGCACTTGGTTACCTCTGATCGAAACACCTGTGTCTAAAATTAGCAGGTTTAAGGGAAGTGTGGGTGAGTGTCAGGGGTGGATATATCAACAATGGTTAAGACTGAATTTAACAAGCTAGTTTAGACATACGCATACTTCTCTAATTTCTGGTTATTGAAAATATTTGTCCACATTGAGTGCTTCAGTGAAAATTAACATTACCTCTACTTTGTACCATGCAGTGAACCTATGTGATGTGGAAACATCTGCATTTGTTATCTATTTCCACTCATTTATTCAGGTTTTTCCTTCAATTTGTCAACCGTCTTTAGCTCCCATTCTTTCACCACTTGCGCAAGGTACGTAGGTGATCAGGAAAAATCTGCGAGGGACCAACCTCATTGTTCATTTGGCAGCACTAACAACATCATTCCCTTTTTCACCATGTGGGTGGAAGAGTGCACTGTGTTCTCCTGACATTGTGAGTAGCGTGAGTAGTTCATAGATGTCTTTCACTATGGCACACTACATGTGATAAAACAAGCAACTGACGTGGCCATCGTTCATTTTTGCTCCTGGTGCCCCACGTTTGTCAGGATGTGCCACTGTCACATAGATTTCTCTCTCAGTTTGCTCTCTCTGGAGCAGTTCCTGCAAGCAACAAGTGACAATGGTGGCAATGAGGAGAGCTAAAGATTTTCTAAAACAAGAACACGTTAAAAGATTTTGACATGAGTAACAGAGAGGATTAACGTGTGACTTTTGACTCCAGTCACAATGCCACTACGGTAATGTGTGAGGAGGTGCAGCTGACTGTGTCTGCCACTGCACCATTCAAGGCCAAACTCCTGAAACATCTTGAGTCTAATGAAGACAACTCTGATGTTTTGAAAGAAATAGAGCGTGTGATGTTTAAGGATGTCTCTGACAGATACTCTGATCAAGACACTCTTCACACAAGCAAGCCAAGGTTATATATTTTTTACTATGAATGATTTCTATCATGCCATGCCTGTCGTACCTTGTGTTTGGGAGTGAGCATGTGCCTCTAATTTCCTTTTCTCTTTTTAATCAGCATTAGCATTGGACCCACACATCAAAGGAGCTGTCTCTCCTTGAAGTTGTGTACACTTGACTAGCTGCTGAGGGGAATGACAACCAGGTAGGCCTACAACAACAACATCAACAATGGGAAATTGACCACATTTAAGCTGCTTTTGAAATGGCTCATTAGGCTCTGTCACAGTCTACCAGATGAGCATGACAGTGTATTTGCCAGAACTGATTTCATAAACCTGAAATCTGTGAGTGAGAGAATAATTCACTCAACACTGCAGCAGACAAGCACCTTTCCAAAGGAGCCCTCTAGAACTCTCTGGTCAATTAATGTGCATGTAGAAATATTTGAACTTGTGTCATATCTGTCTTTCATACTTACTTACATAGTCACTCATTCACCCATCTCTCCACTCTCATTAACGCACCAACCTACCTGCTCTCACAGACACTTCTTCCCCTGCCAGAATGGAAAGGTTTAAATTGGTGCCATGACTACTACTGCTATTACTGCTACTGTCACTACTGATATCACAACTGTGGAGGCTGAAATGAAAGATCAGCTGTGTTCAGGCTGACATCCTTCAACACATATTAAAATGTTCTCAATGTATTCTTCAGATTTTTAGTGTAAAAAACACTAAAATGTGTAGTCATCTAGTTTGAAAGCATGATTTCATGGAAACACAGTCAAACTCTGTCTATCACAAATTTACTAAAATGTAATTTTTGTTGATGTGCAGACAATGCAGCATTGACTCCTGAGTTACAAAGAAAAAAAATACTCCCTTGAATTGTGAAAGACTGAATTGTGCATTGAACTCGATAAATGAACTTGATAAATGACGTTACTCTTCTTTTAAAGGTACTAAGTATTTCAATGAGCTGGCAGAGCTCTTCAGATGAATAATTCAAAAAGCAAATCGTGACCATCTATACTCACTAAACCATTAATGACAAAAAGAAGTAAGTAAATCCACATAATATGTCGCCAATTATAATGACTGACAATAATGGGTAGCATGTGATGTAAATAACTGAAAGCTGTTGCTTGAGACCAAAGGTAGTAATTCAATATTACTGCTGTTTTACAGAGTTTTTATGATTGGTGAGCCCAGTCAAGTTTCCACAATTATTAAGCTGTGAAAGAGATGTCTACACTCAGCTCAATGTTTTCTTGTTAAAACTGCATAATGCCAATTGATCTTTTTTACACATGTACATATCAGTAGAAACTTCATAATTTTTTCAACACATGATGTAAAATGCAAGTCGTGGGTTTCAAGGGGTCACCAGAAATGCCAAATGAAGGTAGTTGTATAGTTAGTTAGTTAGTTAGCTATTACTATTGTATATCATGTAGTATATCATGTATATCTAGATTACCATACAATGATCTTAGTGTTCTATACTGTGTATCTTGACATGCCATTACAGAATAAAACATCAAAAGTACCAGAGTAACATTCAACAATAAACTCAATTTATTCTTTTCTCATCTCACACTGATGCAAAATGGCAAAATGAACATCTTCCCTTCAGTGTGTTTGGCCCTGTGTTTCCATGTGTTTGAGCTTAGATGCCTCAGGGTACTAGTCCTGAGGCTTAGAAGAAATTGTACTGTATAGCAGATGTTAATGAAACATATATCCAACACTTAATTATTAATGTGAAAAAGCAAGAAACACATGAAGTCACTGAACTGAATTCAAAGTGTTTGTAGTTAAACGTCTTGTCAAAACCTTGAAACATTTCACCTGTAGGAAAGAGTATATTTTAACTGCATAACATATCGATCTGCTGTGCCTCTTTTCTGAAAGAGCAACTCTTCCATCTGAAATGAGCTCTCACTGAGGCGCTTAAACATGGACGTTGTTTGCTGGAAAATGTAACTCACAGAAATGCCTTTTTTTTCTTCAGAACGTCTGTCTGTCTTGTTCAGGCTGTAAAGAAAGACAGCATATTTCCACAGCAGGATCAAACTACAGCAGATCAGAGAAAAGCCATCTGCACTAAGGTTCGCCTTGAGTCAAACATCTTGAGTAGCAAATGGGGAAGGTGCTCCTCTTGTGGTGCCTGTGGAGTTTCAGCAGGAGGCTGTGTCCCATCTACCCTCTTCTTATAATAACTCTGTCCCATTTAGCCCTTTGAGTGATCACAGCATTAATGGACGGGTAAGTGTGGGAGCCACGTCGTAGAGAAACCCTGGACATAAATTTACTCCCTTGCCCTGCAAATCATTTATTGCTTTTCTGCAATGGTGTAATCAATCAGTGTCTCTGTACTTTTACATTTACACAGCTGAAAATGTCAAACAATTATATGTATTCAAAGCCTTTTAGTCCTGTGGGCAAACAGCTATGTTTGCATAATGAAGCATAGCATTAAGAAGTCTTTTTGCTCTTATTGTAATCAGGACAAAATATTCTTTCTATGGTAAAGTGCTGGAGATACATTCCAGGCTTTTTGCCTCTTCTGTTTAACATCTTCCTTCTTCCATATTTATGAGAAACATTACTATAAAATGAACAGCTCTCAATATATGGCAAGAAATGTTGAGCCTACTGCTTCTAATTGTAATGCTGGTCATTAAAAAGTGTGCAGTGATGCCTCTGAATGCATAGAGGAAGATGAATTTGCTGATAAGAAAAACAAGCTTTGACTCAAAAGTTCCCGAAGAAGCCCATTCTGTCGATCCACTGCCCATAAAAGCAAATGTTACTGCTGTGTCTGACGAATTATTAATCGCTCCACGCACAAATATTTTCTCATTCTCTCTCCTGCATGGGCCAGTGTTTCATTTCTATGGCAAGCACGAGCTGCCATTTGCAGACTATGAGAGCAAATGTTAATTTGCCCCATGCGCATTTCTTTGCCAGAGGAGCCATAGGGCTGGGAGCTAACATAGTGGTAAAGATGGAAGGGGGGGGCTTCTTGGGTATTTACATAAGGTAATGTGATTGAGTTGTTCCCATAGATTTATCCTTTCCCTAAAAACCCATGGGTGGTGTGAAGAATAGGAAATTTATGTGTGTGCGAATGTGTGTGTGTTTTGTGGGCAGACTTACGAGACACAGTTCTGGCCAGTTGTCACAACTGTTGCCTCACATTCTTCAACTTTATATTATGCATACTAAGCATATTGTGACCAATAGTTACGTTAATTGTTAGGTGGCCTCTAGCGGCCACAGTAGTGATCAGAGCAAAGAGGGAAGTTTGGTGATGCAATTTATAGAGTGACAAAGTCCACATTAGGAAGTGGGTTGGGGTGATGAATAGAAAGTTATTGTTTGTTTTATCCGCGACTGCTCCAAAACCTCATGTTTATTATTGTTACCATGATGAAGAGGGACCGGTACACCTGTAGTGTTAGTTTCATCCACAAAAACTATGTTAAAATGACTGGTTGATGATCTTTCCTGCAGGACATGAAATGAATCACATTTTTCATCAACAAATAAAAACGAAAAGTGTAATATGGACAAATGATCAAAGTATTGCATTCTTATTCAATGACCTACATGCAGTGACAGAATCGCATACCATAGTATCCAGTAACAGTATTCTTCAGCACTGAAAAATATTTTTTCAGAAGCTGATTGAGCCACTTGACCTGTTGCACCACTGTTCAGAAGTATTTTTCATTTAGTAATTTTCTCTCAGTAATGTTATCTGACTTTAGCTCCAGTTCTTGGAAGAAACAAATTTAAGGACTAAATTTATCTGTAGTCAACTGAGATTTAGACAAGAAGCAACAAAACAGCTGAGACAAAGGTGAGCTACTGTAACTTTATCAAGCACTGTGGATGTGAGTATAATGTTAATGTTACTTTCTGTCAGCTATCTTTTGTGTGGCTGTTGGAAGGACTGAGTAAGTTCCAGGATTAATGTTGGCAGCTAACTATCTAAATCTTCCTCTAGATGTTTCCTAAAGATATATCACTTCGCTGTCCAATGTTTTAGCTTCTCCTCTGATGCTAAAAGCTTCTATAGAATGTGGGGTTACAAGAAATAAACTGTTAGTTTGCTAATAATTTATCCAAAAATATAAAAGTTCCTGGTGTACAGATATGTTATCTTCCAGTAATTTTGTCCAGACAAACATCAGAATTTTGCTTTACAGACAAATCGAGCATAGTGCCACTGTAACACATTAGACTTGGACATTTCGAAAGGTCGATGTGATTGATTTTAAACTTGGGCAGCATTTTTTTCCCCACGAACTGAATGGTTGTCTCATCCAAAGCTAAATGGTTTTACACAGCAGAGAAGGAAAAGGGAAGGAGGGAGGAAAAGCAGGTCAGTTGTTGACATGGATGAATGGGGATACAGCAAAACAGCACACACCGTAGTGACCCAGATAGGACCCAGTCCAAAGCTAGAGAATATTGTATTATATTATACAAGTGACCTAATCTGTATTTGCTGTTCAAATTAAGCAGGTAAAACGTATATCCAAAAGTGTATCTTTTTTGCATGAGTGGTTGTACAAGGGAATCGTGCATATGGATATGTTCAATGTGTGTGTAAATGTTGTTGCTTTTACTATACGCATCTATGTTTTAAAGTAACCGAACCATGAGAATGTGACAGTGGCAAAATGTTCCTGGGTAAAAATTTGATGATCTGAGTGTTTTCTAAAGTGTTTGATGGTTTTTCCACCATGAAGTATTGCCCTGCTATTTCAGCCACATGGTGGTGCTGGTGGACTGCTGACCGTGAGCCATTGACAGTTTATCTGTCTCACACACTGCCTCCTTTCAATCCCACACCATCTCATTCTCACTCCCTCCCGCTTTGACTTATCACATCCTTTGCTCTATCTCACTTCTGCTCTCCTTCCTGAACATAATGTGAGATGAGGTGAAGTGTTATGGCAAATTAAGTAAAATTAAGACAAGGGAACAGCTCTACTCACCTATGTCGTGTGTGTTTTTTATTGCACAGCCACTGACGAAGCCTTGCCTGTACTGTCCTTGGAGATGGGTTGCTGATGACAGACTGCAAGCCATGAAAGGAGTGGGAGTGTTGCATCCAGTGGAGGTGGAGGTGCCTGCCCAACACATTATCATTCACCCTCTATGGTTTGTTTTGTTCTCTTTCCCTTTTCACACTTTGTCTGCTATTTTTTTCCTCTTCCCTTTTTTTTCAAATCCTTTCTTTGGCTGTATGCACCCCCCCACCCCCCCTTCTCTGCCTTTGTCCTTCCAGTTCCCCATCTCTCTCCAGTCTTCTGTGTAGGTCTTGTCATTTGTTGAAATCTTGAAGTCTTTTCCATCTCTCCCTCTTCCACAATTCTGCTGTTATCTGTCCCACCACCTTTTCACCAACATCTACCTTTTCCCCATTCTGCCAACCTCTCCCCATGGCACCTGTCTAATTCTCCTTGTATCCACTCTGTGGTGCCACTCATAGCTTGCTCCTTCACCCTCCCCTTCTTCCTTTCCTGGCTCTCTCTGCCCTGGCAGTCTGACAATTGTTGGAGCATACACTGCTAAGCAGTTATCACCAGCTCACAGAGGTGTGTGTGAGTGTGTGCGTGCATGCGCATATGTATGTTTGGTAATAACAGAAAGAGAATGCGTATATGTGAGCATGTGTGTCACTGTGTGCATTTTTCTATTTATATTGAGGTGTACAGCTCTTGTGTTCAGTAAAACAATACAAACAATGTGTCAGACAGGTTTCTATTTTAATGGAGCTTTGTATGGCTCTTCTGCTATAGTATAATGTTTTTTTTCTTTGCAACAATGAGGGGTAAAATGATACTGAAAGGCTGAAACTCCTCTTCTACCCCTGCCAAACATCCCTGGTGTCTAGCTGCTCTGGATCCATATAAAAGGCACTAATTTCTTTGTCTTCAAGGATTTTTTTTCTAGTTTTGGTCCCATCTGTCACTGGGAGGAGGTTGAAAGAAAGGAGGAATAAACCCAGCTGGAATCCTTTGTCTATTGAAGGTAGATCACATTGTAGTTATACCAGGACAATGCTTCTCTGGCCTTATGGGTACTGAGAGATGAGGGACACAGGCCAGGCTTTAGACCTCCAGAACCAGGTATGCCAAACAATCATCCTGGAGGAAAGCAGTTCAGAAGAATTTGATTTATTCTCCCTGACATAGTGAAATCATATTTTGAAGCAGTAAAAATGTACTACTCTATGTTGTATATTCAGCTGGAAATTGAAAACATTTCCAATGGTATGTCTATGTATTTTCTTTTCAGACATTCCTTTGGTGGTTATTTCTTTGTCAATTTTGGCCTCGTACAAGTGGTTAAGATCATTTGACTTTATACAAATCATACTGCTTACGTTATAAAGGGAGTGGGAGTACATTTACGTTTAAGAAACACTGGAGATAAAGTCATGGAGTTTTATGCTTTTTTCTTGCCTGGTATGCTATGGAGACATGAATCAATATGTTTAATTTTTAACAGTTATCAAAGTTTATGTCTGGTAATTGACTGTAATTGTATGGTCTCACTATTTTAGAATCAGAAAAGATCAGGGAAACTATGATCAAATGGTTGTCTCACTCTCTCTAGCATCCTTATGAAAAATTTCTACAGGGGAGTCATTGTTTTCTCCCCACAGGAGGGCATGCATGAACAAAAAATTCTAACTATTACTCATATGCCGACTGATTCCCCACAGTGACTGTGTGAAATTTGACGTGATAAGTTAAGCTTTTAAATTGCTGGGATCAGGATCTAATTCGCACTATTTGTGTGAGTCTGTGAGAGCAGTTCCAGGTTGTGGTTCATCCACAGCAGGGACCTGAAGTTATTTGAAGGAGTTCATTCCTTTCAGTGAGTATGCTTTAAGAAAAAACTGTGAGACTAGCGTTAGTAACATGCAATATAAAACTCATTAAAAATTCATTTCATGGAGTGAGGGGCAGATTCTGTACAGAAGCTGTGACAATTTATCCTCCACCTTTAGAAAAGAAATAAGTCTAAAGCTATGGCCATTTAGATTCTTTTGACTGTAAGTGTAGGTGTAGATATTGTTCAGATACAAGATGTACAGCAGAACAAAATGAGCTACAGAATAACTCTTGGATCTAAAACACCCACAAAAAGTAAAGTTCAGCTAAAAAAAAAAAGCTAACTACTAGCAAGGCAAAACCAATTAACAGCACTCACTTTTAATAGAAAGAAATTGAATAAACATGCAATAATAAAAAAATAACTGAATAAGTTCAGAAAACCTGATAACAGTTCAGACTAGGTTTCACTATCTTCTTTATTCTTCTTTTTACATTGATTTGATGATTAAATCTAGTCTTTGAAAGTAAAATTATCTTTGTAATGTGCATTATGCATGTAGTGCATCAATAAAATCTGATATTTTGTTTAGCAAGAGCGCAGTTATCTGCCATGCTGTTCCAGGTCCTCTCTGAGCATAAGCCAGCATCCAAGTGGCTTTAAACAATGCCCAGAGGGGACGGTTGTCTGTTTAAAAGCAGGAAACACACTCCTTATCAATTATGTTACTGTCTTTTTTACAGCTAAAGAACAAGTGCATGTGGTTATGGCAGAGGGGAAGCTACTTGCATTGGAAAAAACAAAATGAGCACTAGAATGTCTTGGGGATAAATGGAAAAAGGAACAGCATTAGGGAGGTGTGTCTTATTCCCCCTTCTATGCATAACTTACAAATTATCAGTGTTTTTATTTTCCTCTTGCCACATATTGGTTGGAGGGCCCAAGAGACCTATTAAGGAACCAAGGGAAGAAAAACACCAGATTTCATCTGATTCCCCAGAGGATGGAGTCTTACAATGTTAAGAACACTTACTGGAAGGAGTCCATAGCTGTACAAAAGTTTTAGTGTAAGGGTTTTTTTTCAATGGTATTGATCCACTTAGCATTTACTCTCCCTGGTGTCTACAGCAATAGTGCAAATTAGACAGGCCTGAAGCAGCATGTGCACCAGAATCTTTTTAAAAAAAAGTTAAAGTTAGAACACTCAAGAGATACCCCAAACTATTAATGTATTGATTGAGCACTTAAAAAATCAGTAATGTTTCCTTGGAGGAGTAAATCAATCACTGATACATTACAAAAAGCTGTTGTCTGAAATGAATGAACAAGATATTTATGATAAATGATGAATTTATTCCCTTCCGAATTCTGTTGCTGAAGAGGGCACCAAGCCTGACTACCTTTTGAATTGCTAACAGCCGAGGAAGGCAGATAAAACCACTTCTCAAGTTGTGTTTTCACGTTAGCTCACATTAGCTCACGTTAGCTCATGTTAGCTGTTAGATTTACTAAGAACACTTTTGTCATTGCTTAATGATAATAAAGTTTTGCTGTTTTATTTTTATTTACCCAGAATACAAAAAAAAATTAGCCGGCTGCTTGGAAGAAGCCAAAGGACAGAAAGAACATCAAGCAATTATTAGCAACAAAGTGAATACTCTACTATTATTATACTATTATGATTCTTAGGTATACATATGGTTGTTTCATGATTGATGTTTTTTTATGTGTTACCAGAAATTGTTATTTGACCTGATTTGTAATTCCAGTTTTAATGGGCCACATATGGAACAAGAATAAAAACAGTCAACTCATATCTGCTTTTTAACTCATATCACCAATTTATGACCAATTTACTCCTTGAAAAGAGGCAGTGAGACTGCACTGGCTGAGTTGAAGGTACTATTTGTATATACTATTTGTAAGTGATGAAGGTGATGATCCTAATTTGATTAAATTTGACATTAATTTATGTCTGTTTTGTTTGTTTTTTGTTTTCCAAACAGTGTCTCTAAGCTAACCATCAAAGCAGCTCTACTTGCTTACACTTACAGCTACTTCTGACCAATTCAATGTCACACTGTGAATCAAGCAAATTAAAACATGCAGTACTTTACTATGGAATTGCTGTGGTAAACAACTTCACATTGTCTTTCAGAGCATTACTTAAAAACCAAAAACAACTGGAACAAATTTGTTTTATTAAAATTATTGAGTTGCATGGAACTGTTGTAGATTTATGCAGAAAATTGTAATATGTACTTAGTGAAAAAGAAATGGTATCCAAAATTACAGGTTTGACATGAATAGTCAGAATTTTACGTTGCAGGGATACAGATATGGAAACACTACACAATAGAAATGTGATGTTGGGAAATGTGTCTTTTTCTGTCTGTGTCAGAGGTTGAAAGCAGATGACTGAATCCTTTGCAAGAGAGCATTTTGCCCATAGGATTAAGATTGGATGGCTGGGTTTAAACCTGTCAAAAGAGCAGACTCAAATCCCTCACTCACAAACACTTTATGGTTCTCACTTGAGGTGCTTGTGAGCAGTGGTGGAAGGAGATATTTCTCTTTCATGCCACTTACTTCAGAAGCCATTCAGCACATCAACTGGATTGTGGAGGATTTGTAGGGCACTGAGCAAAGAAGTGAGATTGGGGAAATTAGTTATCAGGTTTTTTTTTTCATTCACATTTTTGACAGTCCTATTACAATTCACTTTATAAAATTAGTTACTTAGCATACTGAGCAATTTTGAATTAAAAGTGAGCATGTTAAATGGTAATATTCTTCTCCCAGAAAAACACATTTTAGTCTCATTACGAGCCTCTGTTGTGAAAGGATAATTTGGGTCAATTTGGTACCACAGCATCACAAAAAACTCAGTGTACATATTTCAAGTAATGTCAACATGTATTATGGCAAATATAAACTTACACATTATTAAAATGTGGATGCTGTATAACCTTTAGTTCACTCAAAGCATCATTGAGCCCCCAAATAATACTTAGTCAAATATAGAAAATAATTAACTTGAGCACAGGACTATTTGTGTGTGGCACTGCTTTTTTGGATGTGTCTTTAGTGTGATGGTGAGCAACCAAGGGGGAAATTGGAGAGGGCAAACAACAAAAACAAGAAATCATTTTCTGAGGAGAAGTTATTTGAGTGGAATTACAATGTCTTGTTATTTTGCAAAATTATACTGTGGTTGCATAAAGAGCACAACACTTGGGAATTACCTTGTGTATCATGCAAATGTTACCCTGTATACTTCGCCATTTGCTGGTTATAATTTGGAATGTCTTCAATGCTTTGAATGCTGATATCTCGGTAATAGTAAACTTTTATATCTCACAGGTTGCTACCTACCATAAAGAAAGGAGACCATACAGTAAAATCGTAAGGGAACAGATTTTTATTAACTCATACAGAATAACAAAACCAATCAGAGTGCAGTATAGGGTGAGTGAGCCTGAAAACTAACCAAATAATCTATGAAGAGAGTGCGAAATGCGTAACAAATATGCACTTGGACCTCTAGCCTGAGTGTAAAGCACTAGGCCAACTGTTCTCTATCTCTAGCTATAACTCCCCTTTTTATGCCTATTTTCATACAGTAATACTGACAAATACAAAATTATTGCAGTGTTATTTTTTATTTTTTTTTTATTTTGCATTTTTAACAGTAATTGGGAACTCACAAAAGGTTAAGGCTGAATGAATCATGGTTTTTTAAATCTAAATTGCAGCAGAAATGAGTGCAGTTTCCAAACTGCAAAAACAGCCTTTCAATTAATCTATAAAACACAGTATTAACAATGTCTTACCATACTCCAAGAGGTGAGAGAACTTTGAGCAGATCATTGTTTTAAGCTCTTAGTGTTAAAACGTGTAAGTCAGGACCACTAAGATTTGGCTCTTTGAAGTGTCTTGATCTGCCAGAGCTGTCAACAGTTTAATTAGGCCTTGTCAGTTAGATATCAAAACTTTTTATGTTGTCAGATATGACTTACCAGAAGTTTGTCAGTGTCAGTGTTTCATAGCATAACTTTAATATTATGGTGTCCAAGTGGTAACTTTGGAGAAAATTAAAGCAATTTATTAATCAACCCTTTACTGGGTTTTTGAGACAATTCACAAAAACAAACAAACACAAACAATACCATACTTACAGTACAATATATGCATGACTTAAGCTTATGAAATAAGAAAACTTGCAGGCATGATTATCCTCAGGTAGTTCAGCTCCAGCTAAAATGTTTCTTGTCCCCATCTAAATCTTAAATGCTTCATCAATTCAAGGAGATGGAATGGGCATTTACTATAGATGCCCATTTAAGCCTTTAAATTCCTGCTGACTGCTTCAATACAAAGTTGTGGTATTACTTCACCTATTGCAAGCCATTTAATTGAAATGAACTATTAAAGATCTTCAGTGCATTGGGGATGGGAAAAGTAATGGCAGTCCACGGGGGAGATGACTTAGAGACGAAAGTTCTTCAAAGAGAGATTCTCTGGATATACAGATTCAAGTCTGTGTCACCAGGAATCCTCAAAGAAGAATTAAACCATACTCCTTTGGTGTAGATGCGAAGTTTGGTTTTAAATGTGATCAAATTTCACGAATCTCATGATAAAAACTCTGCTATATGGGTTCATTCATCTACGTAATCTTTCTACGGGCATTCTTCATGCAGGTGACATACTTGTCTGAGCGGAGAAAGTGCAGGTGTTATGTGTATCATTAATGATGACAATGATAGAACTTGTACACCTGAGTGCAATTTAGCCATTACACTGTTGCCTCTCCTGCTATGACATGTCAAGACTGCCTGCTGTGAAAAGGGCCTGCTGTGAAAAGGACCTGTTGGCACGAATTTTCTTCCGAAATCTGCTCTACCTGTCCTAGTGCTGTGATACAGTTCTGATCCTACCCACCTGTTTATT
Organism: Lates calcarifer; assembly: GCF_001640805.2. Lineage (NCBI taxonomy): Eukaryota > Metazoa > Chordata > Actinopteri > Centropomidae > Lates > Lates calcarifer. The sequence goes on from NC_066834.1 coordinate 5,514,449, forward strand.
TAACTTTTTGAAATCATTAAGCCTACAAAATGAGTGAGGTTTTAACCAAATGTTTGTACTTGTCACTCTTTTGACTTCTAAATGAATAAATAACTAGCACACAAAAACTTCATTATGTGGTTGAACCTGCTTGCTCCTATTTGGATATAAAATGAATAAGAGTATTCTACAGCCATATTTAGAAAAGACTATTTTTTATGGGGTTTCAGGTAATTAAATTTCTCAGTTGCACTACTTGCCACTTTTTTCTTTCTTTCTTTTTTTTTTTACATTTTGTTTTACTCTTTACACGATATTTTAGCACCAAATTACTTGCAGTGTTTTAACAAAGTCTTGTTCAGACAGACATATCAGACCAGCCAGAGACAACACAACAATATGTTTTAAATTGTTTTTGTTTGTTTTTTTTTTCCAAAATTCTTTATCAGATTAAACATCTTAATGCTGGGTGTTTCTGACCCTGCCATCAATTTTCAGTGAATAAATTCAAGGTGCAATATGTGATTTTCCAAATTCATCATATTGCATCATAGGTTAAGATTAGGGAGCTGATTAAGGAGTTGTCATAAGGTATCTTTGTTGTGGATTCAGTCTTACTGCCTGTGTAATACTTTCCCAACTATGAGCAATCTTTATACATATGGGTACAAGCAGACACAACATCTCAGTTTTAGCTTTGGTCACTTCGTATACTACTCATAATATGCAATAGATGTGCTACACTGAGAGCTGGCATGTTCATATTGTTTCAGAGACGTGGATTTTTGTACAAACTTAAAGGATATAGTTTCTGTGGGGGTTCTCAGTTTGTTACCTTTCTTGCCCCTCTACAAGTCTGCACACAACCGTGGTTGTTATATCCATGGCAATTGTTTAAGTGATGGTAACAATGATGATGAAACTCTGGGAAACTTTTGTAAAAGACTTCTCTGGTAGACCGGCAACAGGACTGTGCTTTAGGCTGAGCGGAGGGTTGACAGTTGAGCCCCAGAAAAAGAGAAAATCAACTTGTTGATCCATGCATGCACGCATGCACACGTACTCACACACACGTCACTGCACACTGCACGTCACTATGTGATTAACCTCACTGTGGCCATTCAACACTGGGCAGGGGATGAAACTCCAGCATTGGGGACAGCCAAGGTTGTGCAATGTTTTCAGTTATTTCAGCATTTCTGCTGTTGACATAGATCATGCGACCCCTTGGCATTAAAAATACAATAAAGGGGCTGTTACCTTAACTCAGTTAATTGGCATAACCGGACTCACCTCCCCATGAACTTGGCCTGGATCGATTGTAGCTATTGTTATGATCATGTTCAGATGGGCATTGTCATAACAAAGAGGTCAGATGTATATATTGTGGCTTTCCATTTATTATGAATTGTTGCTCTGGAGCCCTCCTGTCGAAATAGCTATTGATTAGGAAGGGCTGAATGCAGCTGGGTTTGATTATTCATGTGAGGACTTACCTGGCGAGGATCAATATGGCCCCAAGGATGGGAAGTGCACACATGTTCATACGTGTCAATGGAGGCATACACACACATAGGCAGGCTAGAGAGAAATACAGGACTACCATAATAGATCATATTTTAACAGTTTCCTGCCTTTCATTACTGAAATCAAGTTTTTCTGTTTAGTTTTATGATTATACACAATTATGATTTATAAAAGTAAATCAGATTTGCCAGTTTATTAGAAGGTTTTCTTTTGGATATTTTATAGAAGTTGTAATGAATTAAATGCAGGTTATTGCATCATTTTGTTTTCTAATTCTACACTATGCAATCTTGCTTTCAGTAGAAAGAAAACATGTCAAAACAGCAGGAAGCTTGAGAGTAAGCTTGCAATTAACATCGGAGGAGCACCATTTCTTTAGACAGCAGTGCGCCAAATAGCTGAAATCTGGCTTATATTCTATTTGTCATTGACAAAAATAACAAACCTGACAAGTTAAGTAAACAACTACCTGCAACCTAATACCTGTGGAGGATATTGTGCTTGTGCTTGTTTCTCTGGTGCCGGTGGAATGGTAATGGATGGACAATGATGGCAATGGAAGCAATCTCCTCATCGTAAATGAATGTACATCTGCTGGATTGTTTCCCCCAAAGAAATCAGGAGGAAAAACCCCATCAATTAGCAGGCGCACACAGAGGCACGATGTGATGTGAATGACAATAATCAAGGCCTCCTCCTCCTAATCCTTCTCCTCCTCTACAGTAGCCGATGTCAAGTGTCTAACTGGTAAAGTGGTCTGAAAATGAGGGCCCATCAACCATGCATTTCCTCTCACAAAGGAAGAAATTCTTACTTATAAATGTGGCAGTATATTTCAATATATTCCCATGCTTGATTGTATTGATATAAGGACACAAAAGACAGTGCCTGATGCCTACTCTGGAGCAGTCTGTGAAATGCAACAGTTGAGTTCAGTGGGGTGTCTGGAGGTCGATCTATGGAAATATGGAATCTGATTGTGTGTCTTTCTCTCGCACTCTCTCTCTCTGCGTGTGTGTGTGTGCATCCAAATGATAAAATGGGCACACAGAGCAGCAGGTGAGCCTACTCCCAACTGAGGATCCTGCGGTGAGGTTCCAGATTTTGCTAAGGAAGAGCAGGAGGCCTCATCAAAAGCCTGGGGAACAACAAAAACCTCAGCTGCACAAAGGACTCCTCAGAGAGAGAAGAATCTCTCATTTAAAGAGAAGGCTGCTGCATCTGTTTTCTCTGTTTGTTGTAATATCACACAACTGAGGTTCTAACTATTTTTTTTTTCAATGCGAGAAATTGGATAGATACAGAAAACATACAAAGCCTCCCTAATGCCACATTAGTCCTTCTAGCTATGTTCTGATGTGGCAAATACTGTACATTCTACAGTGTGCAGTCTGACAGATGAGGTGCAACAAAGATCTCATGCAAATAAATATGTATAGACACTGTATTTATGTTAATCTGCTGTATTACTAAAAGGTGATGGATCTGACATGACTGGTAAATTCTTTGCAGCACCCAAATCCTCATATTCACATGTATCAAAATGTTTTTCCTCATGCTCAGATGCTTTAAAAAATATTTTTGTTAATGTAATGCAAAGCTCAATTTAGTCAGATTTAGTTTTTTTTCAAAAATAGCTTTAAGAAAATAAAATAAATAGGCAAAAATACAAAACCTATGTCAGAAGTTCGGGACATGTTTTGTTGCTTTGCACCCACTCTTTATTATTGCACCATGGGCTCAGGAAATATTTAATCCGACACACAGGTTTATGAAACATACTTTTATGCCGCAAGTATGATGAGAGCGCATTGCATTCTGTACTGCTGCTCTCTTAATCCTTGCACTATTATTCACCCTTTGCTGAAAGTGGAGGCCACAGCATCTTGAACAGATTAGAGTTGAAAAAATTTAAAGTGAAGTCAGTGTCATAGAAGGCCATGTTTTTCAACCTTTTATGGTTTATATTCAAACAAAGAACTATGATTATGATTTTGTGATCATTTGAGGAACAAAAGAGCTTTAATACAAAATTGTCTTTGTGTGCTGATGGCAAGAGACAAACAGCACAGCAACAATAATCAAGATGACAAACTCAACTGAATTATCCTTACCTCTGATTCTTGCCAGGACGTGGTTACACAATTTCATCTCTAACTTAACACTTTCAAACAAATGGTCATCCTCTCCTCTGAAGTGCTGTATATTTTGTCCTTTTTCTCACTAGAATGTACACTCAGTATCTTCTTGGCAACTCAACACCCAAGGTCAGTTTGGTCTCCCTGGCAACAGTGCAATACATTTGGCGCATTGTCAGGCTATTTAATCAAGACTGGCTTTCTGTGTGTCAGATGAACATGGACATTCCTTTTATCTCTAAAACTGCTGAGTGAGGTGGACACCCCTCCTGAAAAGTGTGAGGGATGAGGAAGGGGACAAGATGTGTCTTGAGAGAGGGAGATGGAGAAAGTGAAAGCGAGACTGAGAGGGAGTCTTGTAGAGCGTTGCTATAGTGCGGCCGTTTGAAGTCCTTGATGATGCCTTTTGTATTGATCAGGCTGTACCATGGTCACCCACAGTAAATCTATTCACAGATGACCGCTGCTGCTGATACGCTTTTGGAAATAGAGCAGCAAGAAGAATAAACAGAAACATTCCGCCAACTGATTTTCAATCCACTTAACCTCTCCACTCCTCATTTGAACAATAACAGGGCAGGAGAAAGGGACATAGAAACAATGGATTTGGGGGGGGGGGATTTTGCATCTCATCTGTTGACAGTCAAGCATGTTGTTATCATTGTGTGTTGCCCTCTAGTTTATCTCCCTCCAGAAGATAGTGGCTCGCTCCTCGTGACTATAGGGCCAGACAACCAATTATCTATGTGCCCTCTATCAGATGTGATTTATATCACTAGGCTGTCCCTACTCTGCTGTCCCCTCTCTGCCTGTGATCAATCATTCCCTGCACAAACACAAAACAGGCCTTTAACAAAACAAACTGTTAATGTTCTGGATTGCCTGCTAAGGAAACTGAAGATATTAATCGGCTCAGATCTATACAAAAATAAAGTAACTCTGACATTGAGAGGGAGCACAAGGTGAAGGCAAAGTCGGGTGATACTCTAGATGTTGCCTGCAGTGTCAAAAACCTAAATTTAGCTTTTGTTTTAGAGAGATAAATATACTGTTGGAAGGTCTCGTGTTTTGACCTGTTCATATTTATACCAACCCAATATAGTTCTGATTTTTAATATTTCACCCTCTGTTGAAAATCTCTCTTGTAGGTATATTGACACCTGTGTATTAGAAATGCAATAGAAGAGCAACTTGTGCTCTTATGTTTACAATACAGCCAAATAAACCAATGGGTGGGAGGATTCACTGTATTGTGTTGTTTTCAGGACTGCAAAATCTGCTGTAGCAGCCTTTCGCCTGCAGCTCTTAATTTAACAGCTCACTGTGGCTGTTTCTTTTTATTACTTTACCCCCTTGAAAATAATACATGATCTGCTACCAAATATTGCCAACCACAACCAAGTCTCAAACAGCTGACCTAACAAATACTCTGCATTTCCTTTTGCTGCTTCACAACAAAAGACACTCCATGGTCTGCAAATTTGCCAGTCTATCTGAGGCAGGACCAGGAGGAAGCGTTTGGTGTGAATTAGCAGAATCAAGAAGGATAAAGCTGAAGTACATGTCAGCATCATTTCCTGTGAATTTCTTGTGCCTGTGAAGGCCATTTGAATCCTATGTGCTAATGCAGGACTTTGCTAATGATGCAGTGTTAATAAAAACTATCAGATAGAGAAGCATTTACTGAATTTACTTATGTTGAATTGCTGCTGCATAAAAACATTTTTTTAAAAAAATGGGATTTGAGATGATAAAACTCTTTTGGCCTCATGGTTTATATGGTGAATTTGTTAGCAAACAGTTGCTCATTTGCAGATCCAAGAGATACAGAAAAAAACCCAGCACTCATTTGAAGCTTTTGTGAATTGTTGTCAAGAGCAAAATCATATTTCTTTTTAGCTCTGTTTTTGGGCTCCATCAAGTCCTGAGGGAGATATCTGTCTCTTTAACTGCTAAATCCTCCGCTATGTTCATCAGCTAGTCACTAACTTTGTCCGTCTGTCATTTAGTGCTAGGGGAGTAGCATGCAAACTGCACCAAAACAGTTAAGTTGCATGCCAGAAAACCAAAAACAGTGAGCTGAAAGATCCTAAACACTTCATTATGCTTAGGATTTTAAGTTGAAAATTTCCTTATAAGTAACAGGATTATCATTGATGTCTGTCCATTCATAATATGTAAATTCACAATATCTCTCTGATGTAATTATAATTATATAGATAATTATTTTTATATTTTTCTATGATTAATGAAACTATAATTGTTTTAGCACTCTACTTAAAAGACTTAAGAAAAACTACTGTGTTACCACCAACACAGTGGAGTCCAAGGCAGTGCCGTGCTAGAACCTACACAACCCGACTATCTGATGAATGTGAATCACTCTAGGTCTCTGCTTCTGGACACTTAGAGAGCCCACTAGACTCCATAAAGCCTTTGCAGCAGTACAGGTATAGAGAAAACAACTCCCCTATGTATTTTTGTTATTGTGAGAATGTTGTGAATATTTCAGGATCATGAGGTGATCAATACCAGAAGGCTGGCTGGTTAATGATGTAGAACCTGAGCATCGTCTGAGAGAGATGAGAGATGGGTAGAGTGAAGTTTGTAGACTCTCCTCTTTCATTAAAGACGTGATCAGTAAGCACAACATGTCTCTCACCCAAGGGCACTGTTTTAAGAGGCTTCATACTAAAGAAACTTTTCTCACTTAAAGTATATAGATACTGTATGCATGTGTAAGGAGTGATAGGAGTAGAGAGGCATACACTGGCTGAAGAAAGTGAATTTCTGATTTCAAATCTTTTTTTTCTTTTAAGTACATAGGTCACAGGCCAAAGGATATGGTCTGCCTGATGAAAGTATTACCTGAGCTGAATTTAGTTGGAAAAGCACAGGTTTGCTGTTCCATAAATCCTTGGTTGAGGCTGTTTAGCATCAGACTGTTTGCTGCCTATTGTAGATTACTGTATGAGCTTGTTTAAAGGCCAGGGAATGGTTTTGTATCATTGACAAGATTCTGATTTGATCCTGTTAAATTGCAAATGCAAGCACACACAGACACACTTATTACAATTGCATTCAACCACAAGGTAAAACACTGTGTAAGACCTTCATCAGCTTTATGTTTGAAAGCGACTTTTTAATTTTCCCCACCCTGCTCTTCCAGGGATCTCTTTCTGCCTCACACGCTTTCTCTCTTTGCGCTTCACCCTCACACATTTGCCACAGAACAGGACTGCCAAGCCAAGAGGATTGACAGCACTATGCTCTCTATTACAGCAAAGTTTGTGCTACTAAAAAACAGTCACGCTCACCCACCCCCACACCAATACAATGGTCAGACTTTGAGATCTCTTCCGTTTGAAGTGACAGAGGAAATCTGGATAATTGTATGATTGATTCTCTTGTGTTCTTCCTCCACTTCACTGAGCAGGCTTTATTTTGGAAGTGAAAGGGGAGAGAAATCTTGCAATACAAGATGTTTGAGCCTGCAGAGACTCACACGTGAACTGTATGCACACTTAAATGCACCCACACACGCGCACATAAACCCACCAACTATTTTTGGAGCGTGGTTGTGCATTGTTGAGTGTGTATGTGTGCATCGATGAGTCAACTGACTGTTTCTTTGCCCTTTGTCTCTCTGCCACTTCCACCTCAGAAAGCCAAGGAAGATCACATTAAGTGGGGCTGCTGTTGCGTAGCTGCATTTGGCTGAGTGCTGAGGGAGATATGGGGCAAGGCATTACTCTAAGTCAGTCCCTACAGGCTTCAGCCGATCCAGAAACAACAAGGCCAGTGTAATTCACGGAGCCAGACATCCTCACTTCAGTGGTTCAGGGCCTGTTATAAGCTCATGTTCTCTTTTGAGAGAGGACATTGTCACATATTGAACAATGTGTGTGAGTGTATATCAATGTGTGCACATAAATTTCATTGTGAGGACAGGATGATTACAGATTTTTTTTAATAGAAAATTTTATACATACATTTGAAAAATGCCCTGTCATTCTTAAAGGTTTGGATGATGGATTGACAAAAAAGATGGAAACATTTTATTTAGGCATAAATGCCATGTACTGGCTCCAACTTGTGCAATATTCTAATATGTGAACACTTCAATGCAACTGACTGTTCCTATCCTACATGAATACGTACATAGTGTCACGATCACATAGTTATCATTATCTAGTTGATTAGTTGTGCAGCGTCAAGAAGGCGCGTCTTATCTAATTTGAGCCTGTCAGGGGTGGGTGCCAAGAGGAAGAGACAGAAAGAGACAGAGGGAGAGAAATGAAAACACAAGAGACCTGGCGTGCTTGGGACTAGCACAGTCCTTTCGCTGAGATCGTGATCGACAATGAATAATAACCCTCATCCCCATAGTAATCTGGTTTAGTGTCTGCATGTACATGTTAACCCAAATGAACTGAAACAAATACTGGAGCTGTGAGCCATCAGCGTACGGTTGAAGACGCACCAGAGGACGGAAGGAAGGCATGCGCCCTTGGCAGTCACTGGCCACCATTGGCACCTCGTATATTTGTTGGGGCCTGTCAGTAGCTGGTATAGCTGCAAGGCTAAGTGTTAATTAATTCCCATGGATGTAACAACAAATCATTTTTCCAATGCTACCTGCGCCGTAACAATACAGAGTTGTGATTTTTAAAAGAGAAAGTAAATGTGTGAGTTTCACAGTTGCTAGTACAAGTGGCTTGAAAAGATAATTGGTCTAGATTTGTGCAGAAGAAACAACATTGAACTTTAAATGTGGGGGCGCTGGGGGCAGCAGGACTTGTGAACTGAAGGTCAGTAATTCATGTCTCAGTTGTGCAGGTCTGCTCTGCGTCTGTGCATGCATATGAACAAAGATGTTACTGTGAATGTATTCCCTCTTAAAGTATTCCTTAATGAATTATAAAAAACAATCCTAAGATGTTTTCTGCATATGCCAGAGGGTTTGCACACTCATAGAGCGGGATGTGAAAATCAATTTCACATTTTCCTCTGTGGCTGATGACTTAAGTGACAATAAAATCAGCCAATTTAATACTCTACACAGATTAGAACAAACATAGTCTTCCTGGTCATAAATAAAGAGTTATTTCAGTGACATGACACTGATGTGTATTAGTTCACACAAACACACACACACACACACACACACACAAAATCCTGATAATATTAGAATCTGTGCACTACTCCTGTCAACTATTGCTGCCTTTATATTTGAGGCACAGAAAGATGAAAGCTGCTTTTAAGTATTTCATCTGATATGCAAATGTTTATAAGTTGATGTCTTTAATGTCTGAAATGCTTTATTATTAAATACACTGGGTAAAATAAAATGCCTATCAATAACTGACTTATTTAGTCTCGCTCAGTTATCATAAAAGAAAAGGAAAGAAAAACAAAAAATACATCTTGTTTTCACATATTGATTTATTCCATTTAAAACAGGCATCCTGACTGGATTCATGGCTTTGGTTCAGGGCCAATAATGTTCTGATGGTGAAAAGGTTGGCTAAGCACAAACTAATTGGCCCACTATATTTTATTGATATACTTTATTCATGCGCCAAGAGTGAGCTCCCCTTAATTACCTTGGTCATAGGTACTTTGGCTGTGATGGTTGCACAGAAGAGCAAGATTAAATCAGTACAATGTCCTGTCACAGAGAAAGAAAACATCCCTATAGCTTGATTATGGAGCCCAGCGTCTGTGTGAAGTTTACATGTTCTCTTTGTGTTTGCATGGGTTTCCTGTAAAGTCTGGAAGAGTGTTGTCAGTTAGGATTGGTAGAAATGTGAGCAGTTAGACCAGCAGCTGGCTGTTAGCTTTAGTTTTAGGATGACCTCTCTAACAACTTCTTGCTTTACATAGACACATATCCAATGGAGTGTCCATGATCTTGATGGCAGAACTGCAGCCAAAACATCTGGACATTGCCTCTACATAGGAGTGATTTGTAATTTTGAGAATAACCTGATATGTAAAAAAAAAAAAAAAATGCAAAGTGCGCATCTGTCCTGGACTCAACTTCAGTTTAACTGGTACACTTCTTTATTTTTGTAGGGCAGTTTATATGGTGTGTGTGGGTTGACTTTATTTCACTGTTCCCATTGTTCATGTAGTTGTAGACAGCTGCCCACATTCATGCACATATGCACACATCTCAACAAAACATGCTGAGGTCAGTTCACAACAGCCTCACTAGATGAGTCACTGCAAATCAAGCCATCTGATACAACACCAAACTATATATATATATATATATATATATATATATATATATATATATATATATATATATATATATATATATATGTATGTGTACACACACATAATATGTATATAATTACACACAGACAATGCAATATAAATCACCCCTCAACAGCTCGAAAATGATTACATGTTATATCTTCTATTCATGTATCCATGGAAGCTAACCACCAACACAAGGATCATGCAAGTTTTGTTTAGGGTTTAGAAGGTGTGAAAAGCCAACAGAGACAGGCCAAGACAGGATCTTTGAAAGTTTTTTTTCTTAACAAAGGCTAAATACACACATACAATGTGAAAAAAGAAAACCTTTCATGAAGCTAGCTACTAAAAAAAAAAGAAATTAAAAAAAAAATTAACCAAGCACACAGAGGTGAGCTTAACATTGATCTTCTCATCTAACTCACAGGAGGAAAGAAAATAAGCATATTTCCTAGAAGTAGTTTTTCTTAAAGAAGTACACATTTATTTTTGGTCATTTTAATTTAAGAAAAGTACTTAATTAAATCAAGAAGATGAATGACTTTGACTAAAATTGCCACAGGAATGTTGTTTAGAAAATCACATCAGAAATTTATGATTGTTTTTGAGTATCTCCTTTGTTCTAAAAATCGATCATACAGCACAAGAAAATCCTTAGATTCTCTGAAACCTGGACAAGCACAACAGATGAAGCTGTGATTGTGGCATTCCATCCAAGATGAGCACAGCAGCTATTTCATCTGATTAAGCACAGTCTTCATTTTTATGCTGAAATGGCCATGTGATCTTTGACTTAGAGCTCACTGCTAACCAATGCATGTTCAAAAAAAGGCTCTTGATGCTGCAGCTCTGTACACAAAGACACACACACTGACAAATATTCAAGTGGATCTGCTGTGGAAGAGTTTTTGCAAAAATACTATTTGTATTTAGTTGAGGCCAACTAAAAAGCACTGAATAGTCCAGCACTGTCTGCAAAATGTACATTTCATGTAGCCTCAGCATCAGATCTTGATTTAGTGGTTGCCTGCTCCTCTGTTATGAAACGAATGCCACTCCTCTTAAACAACATTTTTTAAAATTGTTTTCAAATGGTACTTTTATTTGTGCAACTTAATTCTAAATTGACACCCAAGAGCTCTAACTCACTTTATTTCTACATTTTAACAATATGTTGGTGGTCCACATTTGGCTCACTCTGCAGTATTTACTGTGGTTGTGTGAGGTTCAGACATCAGCAGTATTAGTATGTGTGTGTATGTGTGTGTGAGTGAGACATGCATGTGCCAACATTATTAGAGACAAAGCCTTTTAGTCTGCATCATGGAAAATGCCCAAAGACTGATTCTGCTATCACTATCTGAACAAATGGGTCACAAGGCTTCATGTTGTCGCTCAGATTACTGTATAACCAACTGAGACGCAGCCAGTGGGCGGGCAAGGGGGTAGGGGTTAATTTCAGCATCCCCTTCAAGCCCATGGGCCTCAGGTAACTCCACAGCTTCACCCTGAAGAGAGAGGGCACGCCCCTGGGGAGACGGGGGTGGGAACGCTGCTTAGCCTCCACCGTGGGTTTTTCTTGCCTCATCAAAGAGCTTCATCCAGCAGCTCTGCTTTCCCTCTCATGAAACGTCTGCAGCCAGGCAGCTCAATCAGACACTGCACCACTGGTTATTCCTAAGGGTGTTTTACAGCACATCAGCAATAAGGCCAGGCAGATGTAAAGGCTGTCTTTACACTGGCTGTACACAGACGCAGCGCTACAGGCATGCTTTTCCATAGACGGACTGCAATCGTTTACAACAACTTTGAGGTGGATACCATTGTACAACGATTTATTATTTGAAAAAGACAAGATAAATGGTGAATAGAAATCCCCTAGTATCTCTGTATGGTATTAGGAAATTTCTGATAGATGGACAGTAGGCTGCATGTCTTGTACTACTCCTTCACAGATATATGAATCACAGTCAATATGTAGTGTATAGAAAGTATCACAGAAACATGCTAACAAGACTGTTTTAAATACTTTTCTCCATTTATTACCACTTTAAAGTTACATCAACAAGACCTTTACTCTGCGTTTACACGGCAAATGCAGGGAGGACACAGTTCATGCTACATGAGCTATTTAATGAGGCTTGTGATTGGTGAAGTAAATACACAGGCAAAGAGCAATATGAAATAAACATTCACAGCTAAGGCAGCATAGCAGAATCTAATGTAATAAGTTGCATACTTCACTAATGTAATGTTATTATTATCGTAAACCAGAATGGTGTTTATTGCTGATTAATTAAACTTTTATATGTAGCAAACTTTTGTTTATGTTAATAACAGAACAAATTAGAATTTAAGTATAATGTTAAATGGTTTCTGTGCACATGCCATACCTATTTCTGGGCTTCATCAGTGAGTAATATGCAGTGACAATGACAAAATTTTGTCAACTGTTTTGTTATTCCAATTGGATAGGAAGGTTACAATAAACTATATGGGTCAAAGGTTTATTAATTTCATGGTTAATGCTGCTTCAAGCTATACAATGACGTGGCATTGGTGATTAGAATTACCGTGGAGCTGTGTATTCCATGAATACGTACAACATATAAATATGATCAGAATTTAGGGAAGGAAAAAAAAGAAACAAAACTGGAGAAAAAATTAATACATTTAAACATGACTGTACTGGCAGATTTCCATAAATATGAAACATTTAAAATGTGCTTTATCCATGAATCTGCAGACAATGGTAAAACAGAAAAAATGCCCTGCTGCACATGCCATTGTTTTAGGACTCCAGATTTCAACCTGAGACCTTTGAGACTTGATTTGAGTTTTGATTCCCAACAGATACATCTCCTTCTTGCTTGCTTGTAGGATGCCACCAGCTAGGAATCCTTCTTGCTACCCTAGAAGCTACCACTGGTTGGTAGGGCCATTTGCACAGAGGTGGTAGTAGCATAAATTTCCTGCATGTTATAATCTTCTGGTAATAGAGGTACCATGTGTAGGTCTGTAACCCTTCCCAGGGCCAACAGGAGTGCACTAAGAGTAATTTCATAATTGAGTCAAAACGGCACACTGGATGATGTGATGATAGAAGGAACTGGAAAGATCAGGTCCACTTGTATGTCATGTGAAATGGTTATCCAAATTTGTCTGAGGGATGTTTTCAACATGATTTAAATTCTTTGTTCCCTCTTTGTTTTTGTTTACATTTTCAAGCCCTAAATAGCAGAATTTGGGAAAAACACTAAAGAGAGCAATCTTTACTGTGGTTGAAGATGCTTTCTGTACTCTACCACTGAGAAATGGTAATTGGGTTTCGTCAAGTTGCATGTCTTAGTTGAGAGTGTCATTGCCATCTACAGTCATCACTTAAGAAATTATTCACATTCACACAGCACATAGGGACAATAGAGAGAGCCTAGAAATGTCATGTTGTGTAACCTTGGACAAATCACATGTTGCTTTATACTGAGAGGATCATCAGGTAAGATCAACATAAGAACCTTAAACGAAAAATGAATATTGTTGTAACAATAATGATAATATGAGGACCAACAGAGGAAGACATGACGACAACACTAACTGACAGTTACAAATCACTGAATCCACATGGGGTAAATACAGAGCCAAACAGAATAACAAAATCCTGGAGGAAAAAAAGACATCTCTGTCCCTCTGGAGATATGGTGCATAGATCAAAAATCCATTTGACTTTTGCCTCAAGCTAAATCTAGTTTTCACCCTTAGTGGGGGTTTTATCAATATGGCCCAGAATTTAAATTCTGTGACCTAATGTCCATATTCTAGGAAATGGTTTGCAGTGGGGGAGAGAAAGTCTTTCCTGTTAGTGCTGCTCTTATGTTTGGGGCCCACTGTGTTTTACCTACATATAGTTTGGGACAAGGGCAATGAATGGCATTAACAACCTCTTGGGAGGCAAGTGATTTAAGATGGACCATGTTTCCACTTTTGGGATTTACAAACTCCTTGAGTTTATGGGACAAAGGGCAGATGGAACACTGTCCATAAGGTTACTATCCACATGAGGGAGGTAGTACAGTGCTGGGTATTAATGTCAAATTGGTATAAGAGCCACAATGAATTGTGTAAATGCAAGACATGACAGTGTTTTAGGGGGACTCTTCTGATTTTATGGGTGAAAATGAGTGAAAAGAGTGCACAGTGCAGAAAAAAAAAACTGTGTAAGGAGGGCTCACTATGCATCCCTCACCCAACACTTTGCTTCTATATCTCCTCCATAAACCTCGTGTTACTTCTGAGGCGTTTGATGCCTGAGGAAGAGCACTGAGGTTTAAGCATGTTGTTATCATAACTGCATCTGACTACAGCATCTTTGATCCCTTTGCTTGTTCATATACAATAGGCACCTTAAAGCTTAAATATTTTCAATTTTTGAAAATTGTGACCTCTCTTTTGTCTTTATCTCTTCATGTCTCTTTGGAAATGGACTTCCTCCCTGATATTTATATATCAGTATAATACAACATATAATACAACAACACAAGAGCAGCCATGTCATAGACATGATATTGGCACCAAGGCAGTTTGTGGGGCTATTAGGTTGCATTACACTGGCGAGGTTCATGTTTTTGTTTTTCTTTTATGATCTGTGAATGAAGCATATTCACCACTGTTTTTACATTGTAAGACACTTTTCACAAAATAAAAGAAAACCACGCTCACCATATGTGTGTGCTAGGCAGTTTTAAAGGATGTAACAATTTCAGGTTCCTTGGGTTCTAGGACAGATAAAGACATTTCCCTTTAAACTTGCATGGCTGAAGGGGTAAATGGGCAAAAAGAAAGAGAGAGTTTTTTGTGGTTCAGTGAAACGGACTTGATGGAAGGGAGAGTAAGCTGACTCAATTTCTTCGCTACCTTGCATTGGCTTAATGAGGGACTCCAAGAGCGTACATGAAAACTGGCATTAGGCTAGGATAAAGTGGATAAATGCCATCTATGCTCTTTGATCTGCTTTTCCTCCATAATGTTATGGACAACTGGCACACTGTGAAATGTAGACTCAGGTCTTCTCTTGGCATCAGATGATTAATTCTCACACTGGTTCACTTTGTTGAACACCAGTAATAACACCCTTTTCTCTAATAATCCTAACATTTCTAATAATAATTATATATTTCAAGTGAAAATGTTTTGACAAACATATTCTATAAACATATCAACATGTAGGTATTCAAAGTAAGTACTAGAACAAATGAGAAATTAGCGACATAGCAACATATATGTTATGTGTATTGATATTTATTAATAATAAGCTTTTTTTCCTGTTTTGACGAATGACTTATGTTTGTTATGAAAATGATCACACTCTCAGAAAAGTACAGTAAATGAATGTAAATGATTATAGAAGATGATTTAATGAGATTATTTTGTAGCACATATATGGACACATACTGTAGATATCCAAAGTAAAAAACCTCTGTGTGTCTGCCAGCAGGTTACATTGATTGGTTCATGCCCTAAGCTCAAATATTCTGCATTCTTTAGCCAGAGGACAGGATTTCTAATGAATAACACATATTGTATAACTGGAGGAGGACCATAATGCTGAGATCCAACAGGAAGCATGCCATTGACTTGCTGTGCGGTGCTCAACTCAAAAGAAATAGCGGAAAAGCTCCTGGGCAGTTTTGATCAAAGCAAAGACTTACATCTATAGTCTAAATCTGCACTACAGTATATTATTATCAGTTTATATTTTGAATCTGTTCAATGTCTGGTGCCTAATAATAAATGTGAGGTGTTACTACAACACCAAAGTCAGATGTTGAGATACAGTAACCGAGACAGACAGGCAGTATTATTCACTAGCTATTTAATTCAAATGTTATTTGACTGCGGGTGTGAATTTGTCAGTAGTGTTATCAAGTGGTGTCCCATCTCCCATTACAGATGTTTCACTGAATTAGTCAAATGCCTCCTCCTATTAATAATGTGTGTGTGTGTGTATGAGAGACAGAGAGAGAGAGAGAGAGAGAGAGAGAGGGATGTAAAGATGAAATTATGTAAATTAAAAGATGAAACACTTCCAAACCAGCCTTTAGTGATATTTAGATGATTTAATTTAATTAGCACTGGAAAATAACACATGATGCAATAAATAGTATTCCTTTTGTGTGGTGTTGTCAGCTTTCTGTGACATACTGTATGTAGTATTTAGTACTCTGCAGCTACACTAAATGGACTAGAGAGCATCAACCAATCACAGCAATCAACTGATGCTGTGATTTCTTGCTTGCAGAAAATTTGTGCTTTGAGACAAGCAGGGTAAAGGTAATCTTGAAAAGATCTGGCCGCACTGTATACACAGCTTTCAAGCACCTTCACTTCATAGAGCTTTTCTGTCTCCTCATTGTTGAGTGAAGTGCTGCCAAGTGAACTGTTGAACACAGATTTTCCTGTGATAGAGATCTCTTGCGAAAAGACCCCCTAAGAAATATAGGAATAAGGCAACAGAAGGAGGGAGGGTCCCATGGGAGCTGGAGAAGAAATATGGACAAATGAACGTGTTACCCAGCATGGTCTCGGCCGTCTGCTGTGCCTCAACTCACACAAACTGTCCAACTTTAAGTGTTTCACTGAGTTTTAATGCATCTTAAAGCCTACCTCTTTCCTCAACAGTTAAAACAGCACTGAGGAAAATACAGCACGGTCATAAATCTGGTGTTTAAATAAATCTTTTACCTTTAGCTTGAGATATTTGTAAGAAATACAAATTATTTATTTATTATTACAGTTTTTACACTCAGACTCCATAAATTCCAACACACTGTAAATACTTTATATATGTAGTAGTTTTATCACTAAAAGATCAAAGATACTTTACTTTTCTCATCTCTGTCTTAATGTACGTCAGATTTAGTGAACACACTGAAGCATGTATACAACCACTAGTTTCTTCTTGATATTAGTAGCAAAGCCGTTTGCAATGGTAATCCCAGTGGGGGGAGCCGAGTGTATTTAGCGAGCATGGTCTGCTACGCCCAGTAGGCCTAAAGGAAACCGTGTCCATGCCTGAAGCTACATTTATGCAGAATCACAGGAACCATGGAGGTGTGTGACCACTAACCCTAACAAAAAGGGAATTACATCTGGCTGGCTAATGTCCATTCATTAGTCAGCAAAATAGACTGTATCAGTCTTCTAAGGGCTTCTCACTGCTGTGTCTCTTTGTTTATAAAGAAGTGGCTAAATGAAAACATCACAAATGCCGCAATCCAGCTAGATAAGCTAAATCTCCACAGAATGGACAGAACAACTTTGCTATCTGGCAAGCAACGCGGGGTCGGCCCGGCTGTTTATATCAATAAATTGTGGTGCTGTGATGCTGGGGTAGTTTCTAAACTCTGTTCACCGCATGTGGAGTTTATGATCATGATTTGCCGACCTTTCTACCTGCCAGACAGCAGCTCCACCCACTCCAGAGATTAAAGGGAGCAAGTGGCCCCACCCCAGCCCCCATTGCCCTTTATAGGGGTACTATTGAATTGAATTCTGACCTACTGCACCACCTCCTGGTTCGTTAACTGCAAAGTGACAGAACCACACCAACTGAACAGGACTGTGAAGACAGCAGGGAAAATCACTGACTCCCCTCCCTGCTGGAGACTTACCACCAATTGGCAGTGTCTAGCATCACCAGACACCCCCATCACCTGTCCTACAGCCTGTTTTCCTTTCTGCCATCTGGGAGGAGATACAGGAGCATCAAAACCCGAACAAGTAGGTTGAAAAACAGCTTCTTCCCCCAGGCGGTCAGAATCATGAACATATTGTGCCCTCTACAAGCATGCCCACTCCAACCACTTACCTTCTAACATGCAATCACTGGTCACTCTTAAGATATGTGCCTTTATGCTGGACAATTAAGACAGACAATTTAAACATCTTAAAGGCATTTAAAGCGCGGTTTTAACACCTTATTCATTTATTATTTATACATTTTAGTGGCCCCAGTGAGACTGTACAACTTGAACACTGGATATTTTACCAAATATTTTAGTCTGATGCTGGTACTTTATACGTAGTGTAACTCAGTTTCTGCTCACTGTTTAAATAGTAAGTATGTCTTTTAATTTATCTTTTGTTCTATACATATCATTCTAATAGTATTCTGTTTGCACTGTTTTGGACTGGGAGGAACAACAACAAAGTGCACAGAAATGACAAGTCAAGCAATCTTGAATCTTAAATCTATAAGATAAGGTGCTGGCCACTCACCACCATACCTAAGTTGTCAAACCTTGTCAGTTTAAAACTGAAAATGTTTTATGTTTTTGTCAGGTCTGTCAACCAGGAGCTACATTCCTCTTCATGTGGCGCCTCTAATTGAAAAAAATCAGCTATCCAAAAAAGATATGGTGCCAAGCAGGCAACTCACATCAAAGATACTCACACTTGGCCGTCACTTTTCCATTTCTGGAGCCACTTATCATCATAGAAAGGATGGGAATTTTAGGGTCTGTCGGTTTTTACATTTGTATAGTTGCTAGCTGTACTGTTTTGTGATCATATAGTGGCATTATGTAAGCAACATTATAGGCCTCTTTAATCATCACATACTGCAGTTGTAATCTCAGATACCCCACTCAAGGACAAGGTAATGATGATTAAGTCAAAAGATAAACTATTTTAGTAAGCACTTTGCCATCAGTGAATGTAAATATTAATTAATTATATATAGTAATACTATGTTAAAAACCTCTGGAGTAGTTTTTGGATTTGCTACTTTTTGACAAAGACCTTACACTTATACTAACACCTCAAGATGGAAACACTGCCCATCATGAAAAGAATGGCAAAGATTTAGTGCCAAAAAGTTAGGGAATTAAACCTGAGGCAAAGAAGACACTAGTATGATATGATGTCAAGTAAATTCTTCTGTGTATCCAAAAAGAACAGGTAGTGGAGAAAAGATTACAAAAAGGCCAAATGCAGGATGTAGCTAAATGCACACAAAATACACTGACTACTATGGCCTTGGTTAGTTAGTTAGATGCATATGCTGCCTAGCTTAGCCCTTTAGCTTAGCATAAAGACTGTAATTAAGGGAAAATAGTTGGTTCTGTCTGCAGATAGCATACATGACTACTGTGTAAAATGGCAAATTTAGATTTTTACAGTGTTACACAGCTGCGTAACACTTTTAGTTTACTATTATTGTACAAACATTTCTTTTATAAAATTGATTTTTACTTGTTCATTCATGTATTATAGTGGTTTTACCCTCTTTTGACATCGGATTGTCACGTTAAGCTACCATCTGGTATTTCTCAGGATAAGTGTTCTGGTTTATGTGGGTATCTGGTAATGAGACGTCACAAAATCTGCCTGCATGTTTATCCACAGTATTTTGAATATCACCAAGGGGCTTGCTTGGCTTGGCTCTAACCATTAAGAGTGAAGGCATGATATATGAAGCAAGCTTAAGAGAGTAACTTGTGTGTGCTTTGCCTCATCCCAAGACAATCCCAATTTAATTGTGCATTAAAGACCATGCACTGCGTCATTTATTACATTGTTTATTTAGCCGCCCCCCACCTCCCCCTTATTTCTATTTGAGCTCTAATTAATCCTACACAGAAATCTCAACTTCATTAACTTGGGCAGCTCTAGGCCTCAACTGGGGTTAATTACTAAAATAAAAATGGAAAGATTTTGTTCAGTGCAAGCAAACGCTGAGTGTGATAGTATTACAGGAAATATTCAGCACAAATTTAAAAGGTCATATTTCACGTTTTTTTCTGTTAGATATGGAAATAGTATGCATGCCAAAATCAAGACTTTACAAAAATTAATTACTTTCTACCAAATGAAAAAAATGGTGATTTTAAAGCCATTAAACAGTATCAGTCAACTTTGCCCTCATTGTGAGGCAAAGATTTAATCCAGAGCCAGCTAAAAAGCTAAATCTCTAGCTAAAGGTTTATAGTAGGAACTGTTTATAATAATTTTGTGATAATACTATTGAAGATTATTTTGAATGGGTCACAAAGGTTAGCTCCCAAGATCTCTAAAGGTCACAAAGACTCCAAAACAGGGAGTAAAGGAGAAAAGTGCACAAAAGTGTTTGCTGTCTTTGGGTTAAAAAATGATTCAAAAATACATAAAATTAAGTGTAGCTCATGAATATTTACAATAAACTTGCTCACAAATCTATAGTGCTCCACATTGCTTTTTTGTTAACAGGGTTGTATATTCCAGCTGCAACATCTGGCTCCCATACACAAGGGCTTCAGGGGGCACTTAAACACATGCAAGCAAGAACGCACATATGTACACATCATTACACACACACACACACACACACACACACACACACACACACATGAATGCATGCAAACACACAGACATAGGGTATACAAAGAAGTGGTGTGGAGGGATGAAAAAAAAAACATTGAATTGGCTCAAAAGTTAACAGCTGTATAATATCTGCAATGGGTCTCGGTAGATGCATCCCCACAGTAAAGACTCAACAATTAATTATCCTGCTGCAGATTCCTGGCAGCCTCTCATTTTACTGACGAGTGCACTCCTGCTGCTTCTTCAAAGATTAACATTTAAAAATTCATCAGCTGGCTTTTCCAGGGTACTCAAAAGCTCTGGCTATTATTCCATAAGAGTATGTTTTATTATCTCTGTGTGCTTATTATCACCACCATCACAGCTATGGGGCCAAATTAGGAGCAAAATGCTTGACTTACTCAACCAGTTCACAAGGAAAAAGGAGAGAATTGCCAACCAATATCTTTGGGCTTCAGGCAACAGCTTAGCTGTACTGTATGCTACCTGAATCTTGCATTTTTTTAAAAGGTTAAAATAGGAATAACATTCAGATAAGGTAAAATGAAGCTTTTCATTTATGTATTTATGTTATTACATCGTAATTGTTTCTGCTACTTTTGAACACAGTCGCTACAGTTATATGAGCCTGGTCAAAGATGCATCCATGATGTGTTAGCATACTGTAGGGAGCAGGGGAGACATGGAGGACATTTGTATTCCTACCAAAATTGTGCTGTGCTAGATAATTGTTTTTCATTGCTTGGATCGGCACAGGAGATGCTGATTGTGCATGCAATTTTTATTATTATAGAAAATGTAGCAGCATATCGCAGGTAGAGTATGAGCAGTGCTTACTTTTGCTGACATTGGGTCTGACATGTGCCAGTGTGCCAAGGGTAAAGTAGCACTGAATGAGGGACAATGACAGGGTTAAAAAGACTTAATATGAAACTGTAGAAATCATACAGTAGTTAAAATCTAAACCTAAGCTACAGAAAACAGGAAGTATATAGGATTTAACTAAGTACCCAAACTATCTGCATTGTCCATCTTTCATCAGATGTTTTTGGTACTATAGAGTGGCTGGCTGTGCATGCAGGAGTAGTAATGAAGCAGCAGTTGTTAACTTTAGTCTCCCAAGCTAATTGAGCTGAGCTCTGTTGCTATTTTGGTCATTCATATCCGCAGTGTAACAATGTTCCTAATAGGTTCTTCATTTATTCTCATGATGACAATGTAATACCCGGGTCAAGCCAAAATCTGAACAAAATCTAATCTAAAAAACATAAATAAAATTGAATTCAGGGCTATGTAATGAAATAATAGATGAGATTTTTTGAATTATATCTATTGGCTAAATTCATTAATTAAGATCTCAGTAAAACAAGAAAGAAGAAAGAGTGAGGGAGAGAATATACACACAATGTAAGACAGAATTTAGAAATAGTATAATCCTGTCTTTCATTTAAAACATTCATAAACATATTACACACACACACACACACACATACTATATTACACATCGTATCAGTCATGAGGTGGTTGTACACAACATGGCAGCAGAAATTTTTTTGCATCTCTAACGAGAGGAAGAGATTAAAACAACTCTGGCATCAGTGGGGCACAGGGAGATTTTAATGGGAGCAGATGTTTTTGATGACTTCGCTTGTGCACCAAGAGGTTTACCTTTTCATCAGGTCAAAATTAGCTAAATTGTTTCACCTCATCTGGCTCAATGTGGGGTAAATAGGTAGGATGATTTATTATCACTTTATTAAGCATCATCAAGTGTTGAGTGTAGTTCTTCCTTCTATAAGAACATGCATGAGCACAGGGACACAGAAACAGCCAGGATGAATCTGTAAAAAAAACAAAAACAAATAAAATTACATGAATATGCTAGTCATATTAATTCCATCTGGAATATTTAAATAAAGCACCAAACAAATAAGTTCACAACTGTGTTTAATTCCCAAAGACCCACAACCTGCTGAGTGTTTTACACACTGTGGCTGAAAGCCTGAGGTCTGTCAAATCAAAAAATGCCTCCTTGTTGGTTACAGCCACCCTTGAGGACAACGAGCAGGGACACAAGCCTATTCAAAGGGAGTAGAAAAACAGCTGGGAAATAAGGATGCCTCTGGATGTTATTCTACCACCTTCTCATCTTACATTAGGCATTAGCCCATCAGTTGGCATGAGCACATGCCCAAAAGCAACACACACATGAGCACACACCCGCACACACAAACACCACTGGCTAGAGGCGGGGGGAAGATGGACCAGTATTGATGTGTGGCCACTAATAAAAACTGCCCCCCACCCCCTTTTTGTTCATAGTGATATAAATATACACTGTCTTTTTCTAAACTTTCTTATCTTTCTCTCTTTTTCAGTAGATTAGATTCCATTTCATCACATTTGAGTTCTCTGTGTCATTAATATTATTTTTAGTACTACATGAATATTTTCAATTAAAGAGATATGTATTAATAATATTTGCTAACTTTGTTATAAAATCTCCTTCATTTGCCTAAAACATGAGGACAGAATTAGTATTTTGTAAAGCAGGTAACAGTAAATTAAGTAACTACCTAACTACTACTACTACACAGTCACTTACAAATGCCTTTCTGCAGCAAGGAAGATTTCAAGGCAAAAAAAAAAAAAAAAGATAATTCATACTATTCACTGATGGTAACTCAAGCACACATCTTGAACTACCTGGGCAGCACAACATCTTTCTGTTTCACATATTCTGTGAACATAGTTATAGACAAGCACCTGCTGTAAAACTATAAAAAGCAGCAGAGTTTCAGTCGCAATCCAGTGGCCTATGCAACTAACACGTCCCGATAACAGTAACTCAACTAAGAACGATACTGATCCACAGACATCCTAGATTCTTGTCATATGGTATTAAATTAGATCGGGATCTTGGAAGGAGTCTGCAGTATATTGGAATTATGGTATTGACTTTCATCAAAGTAAAAACATGAACAGATGTATGGTCATAAGTGATTCAGTGGTGTGCACTGAGCACAGATGAATAATAAGGGAAACTCGCTGTATACACTACAATCATCGAAATTATATTGCGTTTAACATCTGGCATGTATGTTTTCAGTTGGCAACTCTCCTGTAGTTTGAAGGTGGGTGGGATGCAGTGTGTAACAACCTATGTTCCTACATGTTCTTCATCTGTAGTTGAACATTCTAACATACTTTATTTCAAAAATATTTATTGTCATAGTAATAGTAAAAGTGGAAAATGATTCACTGTAACTCTACTGCACTATAAATGCCAGACAATGTAGGAAATGAGCATACTCCTCAAAAGTGGCAGACTAAATCTACCCTGTTCTATTGCTCAGCCTGTCCTGCCAGACCCATATTAATCAATCCAAATACCCATTTCAATATCAGCAAAGACCTTCAAAGTATTTAAAGGATCCACACACAAAATACAGCACATTATACAAAGTACAGTATTTTCAATAAAATTTTAATCCAAGTGACCTTGTGTAGACAGCAAAGGAGCTCAGTTCAGAAATCTGGAAATTAGATTAAGCCTTGTGTGCTGAATATCTGGTATTGCCTTAGGAACATTTTACTGCACTGAACAACAACAAACAAACAAATAAATGTTACAATTGCTAATTAAGTCATAATTACCATTACAAAATATATATGTCACAGATAACATCATAATGTCATAAATGAGGTTAAATACTTAAAACTACTTAAGTTTATTTATTTGAACATCTATGTAAGTGACTTTTAAGTCTTTGCTCTTTTACTAGAGGCTCTTAAAAGGCTTGAGCAAAGATTCCTTGCATGTAAAAAGGATGTTTGACGGAGACTGAGCCTATAATTCTGCCTCACCTCTCAGATGATATAACATCAGGAGAGGACAGGCTCAACCAACCAAAACCAAAAAACCCAAGGTATATTTCACTTCTTGGTAAAGTAGCATTTATGACTTAAACAAAAACAAAACTGAAAACAAAACAAGCAACCCTAACCCCAACCAACAGGTTACATGGGTGTTATTTGAGGATCAAACAAACCAGGCTATTTTACTGTGCATAGATATTATTATTATTAGAGGAGGTGACACATTTAACAGTTTGATGAGGGAGTGACTCAGGGTAAATACCTGAGACGTATACCAGTACCAGGTGGCACAATCTGGATGTAACACATTTGCTACTACCTGGTGTAAGGGAGTCGATTTTCACTCCATTTAATTACATGCTAAAAATGTTAGGCGACATTTTTTTTTTTTTTTTTTTTTTTTTTTTAGTTTATGAATATCATTCACTAGAAGCCAGTGAGTCAGACAGTGAGACAGCCAGACCAAGAAATTAAAATTGGGTGCTTTTCAGATGCAAAGTGGGACACCACATGTGGCCTAATGTGTAATTCACTGGCTGCGTGTAATGCAATGTTTTGTTGTTGTTGTTGTTTTTTTGTGAAAGATTCATCTTCTTCAGTCACTGACTCACAGCTCTCAGCTATTTGTACAGTGCTATTTGCTAGGTGTTAGGCATCTGACCTGCTGCGGTTGCCATTCAAGCCAGCAATGAAAGCCATGTCCTTACCTTTATGCTTTTAAGTGCTACTTTTGCCATGCCCTGTGTGGACAAACACATACAAAAGCACTGCGCTTATGGTCACCATAGAAGTAACTAGAGGGTAGAAGGTGTCGCATGTGCTGTCTGTGTGTGTGTGTGTGTGTGTTGTCACAGCCCGGCTCAACAACTGTGACAAGAGAGGGAGACGGCACGAGTTGGCAGATTAAAAACCAGCAATTTATTTTACAAAAAAAAGAGAGAGAATAGCCAAACACATGAACAACCAAACTAACAAAAAGAAAACGGCAGCTGCCACCGCGGTCGGCCGGGACCAGGAACCATCCTCCAAGCTCCCAGCCCCCTATCGGACTCCAGACTGAGGGTTAATATAAGACGGAGCACACACTGGGCCCAGGTGTGGCTCAATCAGCTGATGACCCTCCACCCTACACCTGCAGCAAGAAAGAAGTAGAAGGAAAACAACAGGGACACCTAGTGTCCAGGTGGAGGAGTCGTCACAGTGTGTGTGTGTGTGTGTGTGATGCTGCTGCTGTTCACTTTTGTGTGTCCTAATTATTATATTAATATGAATATATAATAATCTGTTAAAATCCACATGATTTGTAATTTCACAGCTGCACTTGCACTACACTGAATGGTGCCTTTGATACTGCCATGTGCACAACTCAAGAACTATGTGCCTTTAAAAGTGATGACAGTGTTCCTTAGAAACGTGCTAGAGGAACAAATAAACACTTTGGAGATAAATATAAAGAAAAAGCTGGGGGCCATAAAAACAGAAATCAGCCCCACCAGATTTCTTGTGACCATTTAATGTCCATCAGTTTGTCAGCAAAAGTCTGTAAAAGTTGTTTCATTGCAGGCAAACCAAAAGCAATGAAGTAGACGATGGAAAAATATACCAGTATCCCAATATATGAGTCATTTTTCTAATTTCATCTTTCATCTCGTCACTGCAGCTTCCTGCACTTATCCACTCAGTGATCAACTCATAATCAGTTCTCTTTACTTTATTCACTGACTTTATTGCCTATAACCTAACTATAACCAGTCAACTATATTTATTATATATTATTCTCCTATGCTTATTACTTTTATTGTTCATTACAGTTAACTTGTTAGTTTGTTTCATATCTACAACATATTAACTTGAATCTGGATGGATTAACATAAGCACAGAAAGGAACTGGCTGTCACAACGTACTGCAGCTTATTTAAAGTGTCCACAACTTTAAAGTTTAAAATCACAAAATCATTGTCATGTAAGATTATATATTTGGAATGTGGGATTTCAAAACAATCACGTATATGAAATCAGCAGCAACAGCATGGGTCTGCTGTATGAACAAAGCCACAACCCAACATGGCTACCAGAGACACAGTGGCACAAGGAATACGGTAGAGCTTGGTTGGTCCTTGTAAATGATGTAATGTAAGGGGTAATTAAAATGCTAAACTACCTAATCAAAGCTTTATTTCAACTAATCTGAAGTTAAAGACTTCTCTTTCCTATTATGGTCTAATTAGCCAGGAGAATTAGCCTATCAGCAGTACAAAGACTGAGGGAGTGAGCAGCCCCAAGTCAGTACAGGCCTTTTTGTTAGTTATCACATTCTTCCTCTGTGTGTGTCTGTCTGAGTCTTTTTTTCCCTGCTCCTCCACTTCCTCCCACATGCCACAGACATGCAAATCAGCTGAATTAGAGACTGTAAATTAGTTATAGATGTCCAAGTGACAAGTCTTGTCATTTATCTTGGTTAATGAATTGTGATGGGAGCTCCATATTGCCTTGATGAAACAAGTTACAAGTTACACTTCAAACATGTGCTAATGGTTGGTGCTGGATGATAGTTAACTGGTCATCTATTGTGAGAAA
Source organism: Lates calcarifer (assembly GCF_001640805.2). Classification (NCBI taxonomy): domain Eukaryota; kingdom Metazoa; phylum Chordata; class Actinopteri; family Centropomidae; genus Lates; species Lates calcarifer. The sequence continues at coordinate 5,541,172 of NC_066834.1, forward strand.
GAGCAGTTTAAAATGATTCACTGGAATTCTTCAAAATAACAGCCTGTGTTGGATAATCCAGTGTAACAATTCTGTAAACATTTTGTTGTATTCTCCTAAATGCTGTTTAATATCTGAAATGGTGCTGTATTATTACTTCAAGACAAATTGAAGAAGGCAAAGCAATGGACCATATAGCAAAGTGATACTGGTGGATGTCAAACAAGCACAAACATGTTGTTGACCCTTTTAGGCAAACAAAAGTCTTTATTTTCATTTTGCAAATGGCCCTGAAACACTTTAGGTAAAGGGGAGCTTTATGGATTTGGCTGGTTGTCTGTTCATCTGAGACTGAGATGTGGAGTCACACGACGTCTTAAGTCAGTGGTAGTCTGATTCTGATGAAGCCTATTGAATCTTGGCTCTGTGTTTTGGGGCTTAAGAATTTTAGCTCTTAGCGTAATGTAATATTGCAGTTTAAGGTTCAATTATTTAGTTCAAATTATATTTCTCAGGCACTGCTTCCATTTTTTTGGTATGATACATTTTGTTTTCAATTTTATTCATTTTTATTGAAAGACTGATTGAGACTGTCATTGAAAATGAAAATTTAAACTTTCAAAATTCTATTGAAGTCTATTGTATAAATCTTATACTTTAATAGCATAATTACTTTAATTATTACTCTTCTTGCACAGACTTAATGATATTTATGCTGACATATGCACAGGTAATATTTGTTTTGTGAAAATACAGCTGAAGGTGGTCTGAATGACCTACTTGAAGAGAAACAGAATGATTCTCACTTGGTAATATTGGTAAGATTTACAGTGTAACTGAAGCTGAAGAAAACTTTCCACTTCATTGCACAATAGCTAATTTTTTTTTTTTTTTTTTAAGTAAACCACTCAGCCTTTTCCGACCATTAATCTGTTCGGCTGGTGTTTGAAGGGGTTGATTGGTCCCACAGCTGTACGTTATGTGCCGTCTGCCTTATGAAAAACAGAACCTGCTGAAATTCATCTTGCAACCCAAACCACGTCAGCTAATTGACACTCAAACAAAGCTGAGAGAGCAGCAGTCTGCTGCACTGATTGATGGACGAACATGAAAAGTAGCCTGCCTTTTCCCATTGTGTGACTATTCAATCAAACCCAGGCCAGTGTGGCTGACTGGCATCAATATGCATGGAGATAGCCTGTCACCACTCTGCTTCTGTGTGAAGCGACACAGTCTGTCTGTTTTTCTTTGTTTGTCAAGGTGCTACCCATCTGTCCACCAGTGAACATTGCAAGAGAGTGGCCCGCTGTACTTAATTTTCATCAGCCTGCCCAAGAGTAAGAAAAGAAACCCTCAGAAAAGTATCTGTTGCAAGATTTAACTCTGCTGCCTGTGTTTTAACCTGTCTTTACATCATTGCTTCTCCATTTGGCCATATGGGTATTCATCCCAAACAAAATAAACAACACAAGACATTCTTTGGCATTCCCCTTAACAGACAGTACAAGGTGGAATTAAAAACAGAGATCATTTGGTTTTCACAGTCTTTCTTCTATTTCACTTCATGTTTTCACTTTAAGAAAAATGGTGAACAGAATTATCACTGTAAATACTGATCCTGGGCTTACTTAATATTTGGTCCCACACAGAATTTTAAGTAGAACCCACAACATGTTGAACCGCATTACATCAGACTCTGCAGGTCTCCTGGTTCTCCTTCCAACAGGATATTTGAACAGATGCTCTCTGTGAATGAGACACAAGTAAACAGGTCCTGTCATTGTGCCTCACTGGTGTACAACACCTGTCAGCACTCATAAGACAGGAAGTAGGTCAAGGCAACTTTAAGGAGCCGATAAATTTTAAGGACAAAGGGACTTCTTTAACTGACAAGAGAAAGTTGACAGTATCATAGCTATGGGATCTGAATATTTGAGAATTCTAAATATTTGGGATATGTATAAGTAGATGTATAATGGTTTTTCTTTTCAAATTGTGTGTGTTATAAAGTGATTTTGCGTTATTTTGTGTTATGTATGTATACACCTGTGTGGAATTATTGTAAGTGAGTTTGATGCTGGATCAGATGGGCTGATCTGAGGTGACACGTCTGTAAACATCTTGTGAGGCTGATGAGAACTGACCACAGCAAGTTACAGTCAGTATCAGAGTGGGTATATGTGTATATGTATTGAGCAAACTGAACACACAGCACCGAACCTGAGAATTAATTGTTCCTCTATGAATAAATTAAAAATTGAAAAATTGAAAAAAAAAAACAGAAAAAACATGATAGATACAATTCAAAATTTTCTTGTGACATCCCTGGACAGTGAGCCAGATGTCCTTGGAATTAAATGATAAGAAAAAAAAGAGCATTGTGCAATTCTCTGGAAATGATGATTAGGAAGACAGCATACCTCAGCAGTCGGACTCCTGTGCAAAGGCCGGATGCGCGGGGCATCTGTTGAACTCAGCACTTTAAAATGATTTCTTGGCAACCTCTGCATGCACTGGTAGATCCGTCTCCTTTGATGTTTCTTTAAAAATTCAACTGATTTGTATGTGAGATGGAGCTACGGGTGTGTAAGAGGTGTTAAAACGGCAAGAGAGAAGACAGAGGATGCATAAAACCATATTCCAAGTATTCAGTGACTGTCAAGGATTATATTTGCTCTTGTGTGAATTAAAATTTTTATTTGTTATGCATTACTCACATTTTTTAAGTCATAATTTGATGTTGGTGTTTAGTGTGCAGTATTCTTGTGTCATGTCAGTACAAGATGGATGCACTGGACAGTGAATAAGGCATGAGTGCATGTGAGATGACCTCGCCCCCACACAATGACCTCAATTAAGGTGGAAACCTTACGTTGTAGTATGAAGTACACATGCTGTTTAAATGCTGGAATACAGGATGCATGTAGCAGTGGCTCCAAGTATCCCCTCAAATCCAATACTTGCCGATTGAGGTGTCGTTATTTTTCTGTTTTAATACATAAAATACATCATTTCTGGTGTATATCTTATGCAGTGTAACTTGAAGATGTGTCCCTGTGGTTCTGTTCTGGTTCTTTGTGTAATATCATGGGTGGCTTATCCGTGGTGCTGCACAATCTCATGACAATGTTACTCTTCCAACAAAAAGCACATCATTTTCTTTGTACTGAAAAGTTCTGTGGTGTCATTGCTCCACATTGTTTCCTTTCATCATGATCTTGTCAGAGCTTGGTGTTGCTGAGTTCACAGCCTTTAAAGGAAAACAAAAGAGGTGAATTTGAGTTTCATGATTCAAATGATGGCACCTGTTGTGAGAACATGCAAAGTCACAAAGTGACCGAAAACGTGCACATTTGATTGCTCTTCATAGTACTCCATCACGGATTGACAAAAATAAAATCTCAGGTGTTAATGCAAAAATCAGATTGTTCACGTTTTTGCATATCTGTTTTTCATCCCATATTTCTGTCAACGTATAACAGTGATGTGTGGGAACTGTTGTAACTGGGTTATTTCTCAGTGGCATCAAAGCTTATGTCAACATTTCACCACTACGTTTACCCGTTTGAAAGATAGTGCAGTAAATCTATTCAACACAATTAAATACTTGAGAAAAATGTCATAGGAAATCATTTTTACCAACATTGCTGTCTCTGTAGGTGTAATACCTAATATAAAGAGATTTATCACATTTATGCTGCTATAAAAATGATGATGATCTGATTTCTAAATAGATTTGACACTTAAATTTTTAGTAATCTGGAACATTTAAGTACAAGTCATCCATTAAGTGTAGTATAATAGGGGACTGCCAGTCAATGACTAATACATTGCATTGTACTGTTCTCAATTGTAGATGCAAAATGACACAAAAGTCAGAGTTCACAGTTCTTTTAATTCAGTCTTACATAATAAGATTAAGCCAATACATTATATTATGTAAAGTGCCCCTAATAAAAGTCTTACAATTTTTTTTAATGAAAAATGAATTGGGCCAGAAGAACAGAAAATATATCCAGTAAATGCAGGGGATCAATAATGGGATGACATTTAATGCAGATATGGTGAAGTTTTGTGAAATTTATTGTAGTTCACTCCACACTAAATCCTATTTACAGGTCAAGTGTTCCAGGCAGCTATGGAGCAATGCAATGTCAGTCTGATGACTTGTTTGTTTTAATTGATAACATTTTCAATATGTACAAATATACAGTATAGACCTACATATCATATCTGTCATGTTAAGCATCAGTCAAAGAGACACACAGTAGAGATCCTTTTAAATCCTCCTTCAGGAAAGCAGGAGACGTATGCATTACATACAGTATACTGCAACATAATATTGTTACAACATTTATGTGGTTTATGGTGTGTTGCTTGCACTTAACACTCATCTTGGTGATAGAAAAAATGAAGGGATAAACATGAATCCAGTTATCCAGAATTGTTAATGTTATCTTAGAAAATGCTATTATAGTCCACCAATATAAATGTACATAAAGCAAGAGGCAATACTGAATCCAGGTATGAAGAACAGAGATTCACCTATATCCAAAATGAAATGGCCAAAGTATCTATATCAATGTGAAAGAGCAAGAAAATATTTGTTAGCTACATCAAAATCAGCCTGTGTGTGTGTACTAATAAGTGGAAGGTATTTTATCACATTTACACAGTCAGTGACAGTGTGATCATTACTTTTACATAGCCTAAAGGTTGTACAGAAGACTAAATTAGTAATCATGTAATGACCCGGAACATAGAAGGGCATTTTGTGATAATTAATAGTGCAAAAACTTGTTACCTGTGGTTTTATTTGTCAGTGTCCAGAAACCACTTTACATGTGACACTTGTACACAGTGAACTGTCCACACTTTGCAGCTACCGAACCTCAAAAATGACTTTTTTCCACATGGATTCTCACAACATTTTCTTAGCATATTTGTTTCCCACATTTGCTGTATTCTAAAAGATTATTTTCAAGACTATTTTCATCTCAGGTCTGCCAGACTGCCAGAGTGACACAAATGAGAGTGTGTTTGTATGAGTGAGAGAAAGACAGACAGAGAGGGAGAATGGGAGGTGGTAAGTCCCTTGCCTATACAGCAATCACTGACCATCTTGAGCCTCTCTGACAATGATCAAGTGTGGCTTACCGAGACAGCTTAGGTGATCGAGGCGTCCACAGTGGCAATTCATCATGCTATCAGGGAGCACAAAGATGACAAGTTGTTTTACTGCCTGAATCAATTTTCCACAATTTTTAACTGAAACATGTCTCATGGATGAAACAGAGCAATATTCTCCATTATCAGGTCTTTCTTTCTTTAAAGCATCATATCATTTGAGGCTGGAGCAATCTCTAAGAAACCAATTAGAACCAATATAAACAGGTCTAAACAGCAGAGCAGGTGACGCTTCTGAGTCATGTGTTCAACAGCTGTCAGATGCCTCCCCCTCACCTACCTGCCAACCACCCAACCGCGCACACACACACACACACACACACCCCTAAAGTTTTCTATTCAGCAGAATCACCGCAGGTGACAGTGTGTCATTAATGCAAACAACAGATCTAATCATCGGTCAACCACAGCAACAATATCAAAACATCAATATGACATCGGCAATTATCAATAAGCATCTCTATGGAAAAGGAATGTCAGCTATTGAGTGGAGAAGCTGCTGAGGCTAGTTGTGTTTGAAACAGAAATAAAGCAGTTAAAGTAATATTAATAAAGGAGAGAGAACCATGAAAGCTAATAGGCTGACAGGTCTTGTGTAAGAGGTTAAGAGGATGGATACAGAGCTGAAAGAATGGATTCCGCAGCAAGAGTATTAGTGAGATAGCATGCAAGAGGTGCATCTCAGCATGTCCCGCAGGACGTGTTCGTGTAGTCTGTCCCAGTTAAAGACACTCCTGTAAAAGACAACAGAATCATTTATTGAACTAACATTAAAATTTCATACTAAATGGCACTCCCATGCTGTTTCCTTTTGTTTTTTTTAATGGTTTGATAGCCTTTTATTGTTCCCATGTTGCCTTTATGATCTGGGGGCATTGTGTTATCTTTCCTTTTGTGTGCTGGGTTTCCTCTTTCTCCTTCACACTGTTCCCTTATGCTGCTCCTCTCTTTTTTTCTTCCACCTGCTCCTGGCCTCCATCTGTTTCGCTGAGCATTTGACTCACTCTTGTTTTCCCTCTCTCTGTGGCTTGACTAGCTGTATCATCCTCAGGAGATGTTGACATGATATTAAGTTATAGTTACAAGGCAATACTGTGATGTGGTTCCTAGGGGAAATCTCTCAGATCTGGGTTATGCCTTTTTTACTAGAGGAGGCAGGTGTCTGCCTAGCTGAGCCAAACAACGATATATTTAATTTTGAAAATGGATACATAGTACCACCTTCAAGCCACCTGGGATTTTCATTCTGGGATGAGAGAATCTACTCTTTTTTTCTCTCTCTTAGCCCAGGAGGATGTTAATTCATTGACAGAATGAGGTATGATTCCAGCAGTGACAGGTGTAGGTATAAGCAGGTGCTGCCTTGCGATACTGTCATGAAATTTATGTCTCTCGTCTCACAGTGAGGGCCTTGTCTATACCAGCTGCTGCAACCTTGTGAGGAGAAAGCTAAGAGGTTTTAATTAGGAGTAAGAGTGTCATTAATTACACATTCGTTCATGCTCACATCACTGTCTTACTCAGACCATCCCCCTACCTTCTGACTCCTCCCCCTCTCCTTCCTTGTCAGCGTAACACTAATTTAAGTACCTGAGAATTTACTCCATTGCCTACTGGGAAAAGGAAAGCAAATTTGTTAATTTGATGAATTGCACTCCTAACTCCCTTCATGCCAACCCTCCACCTCAGTCTCCCCAGATTGTTCAGCACACTTTCATCTTTGATCTAGGACCCCCATGGGGAGTCATGTTTGAAAAGGCAGACCCCTGACAGCTCTTTCGGAGGGCCAGGATTTAAGTGAGATGGGGGTATATGTGGCAGATTAGTCTCTTAAACGACTTGGGGAACAATGAGAGGAGAAATTTCTTATGAAAAGCACCTAGGTTCATTACTCTAACTAATTTAATTTTTCCCTTTTGTACAAACGAGATGATGAGGTCATAACTCAGAGTGGAAACCTGAGACAGAGGCTGTTGGCTGCCGACAATGTGATAAAGACATGTTATATGCTTAAGTTACCCAGATTTATCCTTCAGAGAGTGGAGACTTTAATCTGCCCATATAATACAGCCAGACGTTATTAATATTCATTCATAGGTATAATATAGCTTTGCTATATAATAATGTCATTCATAGTTTGTCTTCAAGGCATTACTGGTGCCACAGTATAGTACAGTGTTCGGCAGTAACAGACAGAAGGTGATACAAATCCTCAATTTTAAAGAAAAATTTTAGGGATGTAATGTTAAGGGTAGTTAACCTTGTCACCTCACAGCAAGAAAGTCTTGTGTTTAAATCTGCCAGCCGGCAAGATCTTATCTATGTGGAATTTGCATGTTTGCCTCATGTCTGTAACTTGTAAATCTTAACTGCAAATGAGTATGAGTGTGAATCTCTCAAAACTTGATTATCTGAATAGGCTAATATTCAACATAGTTAAATCTGCCTTGATAGCTGCAAAAAATAAAGCTCTAAACAATGGCTTGATGTTAGATTTTTCAATGTCCCAGTAAAAAAGGTTATAAGTTAAATCGAGAGAGTATTGACTGGATTGCTTGATTTTCATCAGGCTTTCATGCTTGAAGGTCATTGGATCTGACGACATCCAGACTAAATATAGAATGGGATGTATGCACACCTACCTTTATACAAAGTTCTTATAAGCTCTATTTTATTTCTTAGTTCATTATAGAACTAAGAACATATAATTTATTGATAATGTTATTCATCAAAGCATTGCAGTCAAGCTAGCTATGGATCCAACAAAAACTATTCACATTCCTCCACCAACTGGATGCCATGTGTGTCAGCATGTGTTATGAAATGCCATGTAAATCATCCTCTACAACAATTTGGTCTGTGGTCACTAAGGAGAGTGCACAAAGAGCAACTGTTTGTGCACTTAGGAGAGATAGGTCTAGATTTGGTCTTTAACCCAGTTTCTGAAGAAAAAAAAGGCTGCCAAGACTTTTGAGTCAATGCCAGGGCTTTTGCAGCATGGTTGACTTAATTTCAGAGATCCAGAAAACTAACAGCAGAAATTGAAATAAATAGACTCTTAGGTCCACTTTCCACAAGCGCCGTCAAACACCACTGAGGATGAGCTAGCCTCACAGCAGCTTGCAGAACACCTTGGCATTCTCATCTCCTTGGCTGCCGGGATGGACAATCATTTTTGTGAACAGAGAAAAGACATCCAGTGATGCAGCCAGGAGAACCTGAAGAGACTCTGGACCACCAAAACCCTCTGGAATAGATAAGAGTTTTTATTTCTAAGTAAATTATCAAATGATAGTCGTTTTGTATAGTTGCTAGCATTTTTCATATCGGGTTATAAAAAATGACAAGTTGCTCAACATAAATTAAAAATAAACCTAAACAAGAATCATTCATACTGCTTCAGGTGAGCAAGAGATGGTGCAGAAGGGTCATCATTATTTTATCATTAAACCCACTGCCAATAATACTGACATCTACTCAGGTTCTTCAGGCAGAGGCTCTGTAATATTAAACAGGGGAAATAATTACTGGGGCTTGAAGCAGTATCAACAGTAAAGGTGATGGGATCAGGACTAGATGGGATTGGAGACAAGATAAGTCATGAGACTGGGACTGGGCAGGAAAAAGAATCAGGGCTGGACAGGATGAAAATGTCAGCCTCGATCACCCAGCATTCCCTGGATCTTAGGTCCTTGTTGCCTCTTCTTTCTTTCTTCAGTAAGGGCTTCCATTAGCCAGCTTGAGTCTTATTCTCAATGGGCCTATACAATAGGTAACACTTGTAACACTTGAGAATTAAACAATGCGTTGCATCTACCATGTAATCTGTACTCTTCAGATCAACCTGCCCAGAGCTCATCAGTAAACAAAGGGGTGCTGGTGAGCCAAACCAATTCCCCTAATTCTTCATCTATTCACACTCAGGCGTATGTGTATCCTTGAACAATCAGTTTAATCTCTCCTAGGCCTCATGGACTCTGTTGCAGATGAATGTTTTATAGACTTGTCTCTTGTTTGTCAGTGTCTCCTCACTACCCTTTGACACTTCCCTGCGGGTCAGTGCTCTGGATGTACATCTCATCTACATACTTACTCACGTACATGCAGGATCTATTTTCATTGTACTAAAGTACCAGTACTTTTAAGTTGAAATGTATGGCTACAATAGTGAGAACTGATAATTTGAACAAAATTAGCAAAGTACAAAAAAAAGTTAAGAAAGATTAGAAAAGAGAAATAGGAGAATGCCTTCTCATTAAAGTGAATTTAAAGAGGTGATTTGAAAGACTGTACTGATTTGGCAAGCTTGTGATGATCAGGAAGTGCTCCACTGCTAAAGGTCCTGGACTGTAATAAAGTGAGATGCAGGAATAACCAGGGCACCCAATGGATCTTAAGGGTCTGTGTTGCATTTCAAGGTATCTAAAATGTCACTGGGAGCCTCTCCATAAAGGTTATCACTAAGATCTTAAAATCAATTTTTAAACTCACAAGCATACAAGGAAAAGAAGCAAAAATGGTCTTATTCTAGAACTACTTAAAAGAATGGAGCTCCATAGGTTGAAGGTGGGGAGCTGACTTCTGATTAAGACCTGAGCAAACAGCATTATAGTAAAGTAGCTGAGAGGAGAAGAAAGCACTGAACACTTCTTCAAGGTCCATTGTGTTTATAGAGTTCATTCTTGATATAGCTCTCAACTGGCACAAGTAGGACTACATCATTCCAGTCCCTCAGTTACCAGAACAGAGACAGGAATATTGACTGAGTCCCCCATTGTTGGGGGATATACAGCTCATCATCTGTGTAACTGCAAAAATGTATTATTGTATGTATTGTATATTGTAATGCACAAATATATGATCTGGCAGCAACATGTACACAGGAAATGGCAGTAGACTTAAAATCTACCCTTGAGGAACACCATATATGAGTAGGGCAGACAAAAAGGACATGTCTACTGAATGTCTCGAGGGACAAACTGCTTTGTTTTCATGATATATTCATCATATGCCATGTCTATCATGTCCTCTAGTGACTGTTAGAGAACCAGCTGTTTGTCAAGGTCAGCAGGTGTGACTACCATAAGTTCACCATCTCCCTCTTGGGTTTTTCAAATGAACGCGTATAGATGGATTCAACCAAGGTCAAACTGGTGACAGAAGGGCCTCATCTGGGCAGCTTCAGTGTTTCTGGGGATTTGTCAGTGTTAATTGCCATTTCCTCCTGACTTCAACTCACTGACAACTCATCTTACCATCTTAACTCAAGCCGTTCTCTGTTTTCTTGGACTCCTGACACTGACCAGGAGTTAAAACATTTCACACCCACATCCTGGTCTACCCTGACCTCTCCTTTTGTTTTGTGATGAACATGAACATCATTGTGCAGGACCATCTCATCTTATCTGTTTTTTTTTAAACCAGAAATCTGATTCCACACTTTAGATGTGGGCAGAAAGATTAGCTGTTTGTTAAAGAGTTTTCATTCAACCAGCACTGGTCTGCGCAACCCCCGCAAGAATCTTAACAAAAAGGTTTTACATTGTTAAGTCCATCCAGTGATAGAAAGATATAAATAAATATAAAGTTTAAAATGCATAGATATAGACACCTGAAGTGTCCATTAAAGTGGCATGCTATTTATACATCATCCCATGACATCATGTAGACCTGAACAGTCTAGAGAAGCTGATTGAATTACTGCAGCGCAGCCTGACCACACTCAACCAAACAGGTAACTGCTTGGTATGTTTGATTACTTAGACGTGGGTAAAGGCAAATGTACATGAGAAATGGCACTAGCTTTTTGTTGCATGCATCAAATACATTCAATACAACAACCCAACTGTAGAATGTTGGGATAATTGCTCCTACAGCAGCCCTGGGTAAGGTAGCCAAATCAGAGCACAGGTGCTTTCACTCTGAGTGTATGTGAGTAATTGCCACAATAAAACTGCTAGCCTCTGTGTTTGGTCTCCATCTCATTATTGATTGAGAACTTTCCAAGATATTACACCAACAAATGGTAAAACAAGGCCTAGACTTTGTAGTGTGTGTGTGAGACAGAGACAGACACATTTACTTAACAATGCCAATGTCACACATCTGCTCAGGCTGCAGCTTTTGAAATAAAATACTGTATGGTGTCAATTAGTTGACCAGTAACAGTAAAAAATGGTATCACTTCACAAAAGATGTGGTGAACAGAATTGTTGCTGAGATTAATTCCACTAAACCTTCTTGTTTACCAAGCCCATTTGGTTTTATATTAAGTGCTTACTGAAATTAACACTCCACATATCCTCTTCCATTGTCACTTGGAATAAGGTGTTTAGTATTTTCATGACGAAGGAGCCAACCAAATTGAAGGCTGTCCTAATATTCTTTACACCTCTCAACAATGAGGTCAGCAAATTGCAACTCTGTTAGATTTAATAAGCCAATTAATAGCCTGTCAATCACACATCAATGACAATACAAGAACAGCAGTGTCACATATTTGGAAGCTGTCCCCATTGTTTTATTATTTTATGTAAACATGCAAATAAACGTCTTGGTTCTAAACAGATATGCCAGCAAATCACATACAACAGAAAATTCTGTCGCAACTTAGAAGACATTCAAGCTCGTGACATGATATAGTTTTAATGCACTGACTGGACTGTTTCATGTTTGTTTTTAAATAAAGTTTTAATAGGAGGCCCTGCTTTGCTCTCATTAGTAGACTGGGCTCACTAATAGTTTAATAATGAAGGGTTCCTAGGTTTAAAGGTGATAGCTCTGTTAGAGGGCTGACTAATACTGCAAATGGAAGCATCTGGGCCTAACTAAAACTTAGCTACTCTTTCTGCCTCTAATGCTGAACTATGCATAATTATACATGGCTCATTTGATCCTGTCATAGTTTTCATTTTTAAATCCTTATTTTAACACTAAAATCATTTTAATTCCAGACAAACTCAGGGGTGTAGACAAGAAATAGTTAGCTCCCTCACACTTCACTGCATTTAAATCCTTATTTCATTTAATTTTCAAGTTTCTCTTCGTTTCTTTTCATTTTCCCTCTTTGGGGACCTGTGTTGCGTTCATACAGCTGACTGAATCCCTGAAGAAATACTAGTATTTGTATGGTCTACACATAGTTTTGTTTTACATCTAATGCTAACATATTCACAATCTTAGATAAATGCATACAGCAATCAGCACATACTGCCATATAACTGTTTTAGCTGATCATTGTAAATCTTTTTTTTTTCCAAGAGACTAGGAGGCTAATCACTGTTCAGTGAAGCCAGAATACACAAAACACACAGGATACAGGACACAACAGTCACAGAGTGAAGAAATCTGCATATGCTGGCTACATTATTGACAATTCTCTCTGTAGTTCTTTCTCTTTGCCCCTAATCCTCTTCCCGCTCCATCCCCTCTCACATTTCATACTTTTACCTTTTCCAGCGTCCCCTGGCTCTTTGTTCTGTCTTTTGTCTCTTTCCCTTTCTTTCTTTCTTCTCAGCTTCTCTATATCTGTTGCTGTACCACCTGCCCAATACCAACTCTCAGCAGGAAACAGGCATCACATTGATCAGAGGAATGCCATGAACAGCTATGTAATTCCCCCCACCTTTTCTTCAGTTGCCATGGTAAGGCAATGACTCTAAGATTGTGCCTGAGTGAGAACCTGTAAATGAAAGTTCTTGGTCTCTCAAAGGATTTGCAGAAAATATAAAGAATACAATACACTTGATTCTGATATGCAGTTGTGTGCACAACTTCACAAACTGCTTTGTTGTTATGGACCTTTTCACCAATCAGAATTTTAGATGCACCTTAAATGTATATTTAACTGTACACACCTGCTGATTTACAAAGTTGGATAATTATGAAGAGTGAGCTGCAGTTGGTTTAGAAACAGCAATAATTCTGATGGCTCCTATTAAATAATACAATACCAAATTGTTTCACACATTTTCACATTTTGTGCACATCAGCTCTGAGATCACTACCAATCCTTTTTACCACATAGCTATATGTTCACAACACAACAAGTTGCCACGGTTGTTTGACTGTAATGGAGGTCTTTGTTTGAAAAATATAAGGCTGTGTCTCACAGAAAGCTGCAGTGATTGTAAGTGTGTGTGTTTTTGTTGATACACGCACATGTAAACAGTTTTCTTGACTGAATGACTTCATCATTGAGCTGCTTGAAATTTCTTGTAGACTACTATTGTGGAGAAAGAATCTCAATATGAGCAAAAATGCTCACATTTGGGCAGACAGATACCTGGAAGGCCAAGAAAGATATGTGTCTTATCATAGCATTTCAGTAACATTTTTTTTAGCACATGGCTGTGGTTTGTATTTTTTTTGGGGTGGGGGGGTGTCAACCTCGTGGTGAGTGTTACGATTTTTTTTTATTGAGATGGATAAACACTGAGGGTGAGTAAGCTACCAAGAGGAGTACAAATTTTCAGTGACTGTGCAGTATTTAATGTTCAAGTTTGATGTCTGTGTTACTTTACAGTTTACTTTTCTAAATCAGTGGCACAGACTGCCAAAATACAGTGACAATAATTTTGTTGGCTTAACATACTGGCAATACTCATGTTGTACCTGACAAAACGGACTGATTACTTCATCCACTCTCGCTCAAACCCATCTCACCATAATTTAGTACATTTTTGGTCCATTTCTGGTCACCGTGAATAGTCAAAAGTACCAATGTGTAGTTCACAGATTTTAAGTGCTATGAGCGAGTGATAATATACAGATGTTATGTTATGTATACATAAGTTATGTTGTGTGTGTGTGTGTGTGTGTGTGTGTGTGTGAGAGAGAGAGAGACAGAAAGAGAGAGAGAGAGAATGTGTGACTGTTTAAATTCTGTTGTTGACAACAGATTGTAGATTAATTCTTGTTTGCCTAGCTCAACAGGTTATTAATTGTATTTTGATTATGCATCATTTCTGTTTGTTTAATAACTTTGTAGCATGTAGCAAGATAAACACATTATAAATGAGATACAATCTGTAAATCAGCTCAGTTTGTCCATCGGTCAATCTTGATTGTTTTTACATACAGCTACAGCTTTTAAAATATCCAATCTCCTGGTCAAATTGATAGGCTACATGAAACATAATTACTGACCAGTGTTGATGAGTTTTGTGTATATATTTTTAATTTGCTGTTATTTAGTTCAATATAAAACCACATTAGCAAAGGTATTCATCCACTGTGAGATAAATATGTTATCTCATCATTTACTTTGTCAAAACATGAGAGGCACAGAGAATTTTAGCTAAAGTTTAGTGCTTAATGCCGTCCATTGGAGAATTCTCACACAAGCACACCATTTTACAACAGTTGATTATTACAAGCATGTAGACTGCCACAGCTCCAGGAAATAATACATGTGTAAAATAAAGTACATTTCAACTACAAGTGTAGCCAGCATACCTCTCCTTGTGGTGCCCCTCAATAGCAATGAAACAGAATAATGTGGTGCATTTGCTGGATCAACCAGTTAGCCACACCCTTGAAGCCTTTTCTCTTTATAGTAGCCTGCTTTCATTTTGTTTAAATTATTGTTTTATTTGATATACATATTTCTAAATATAAATATTGTCTTGTGTAGAATAATTTCACATTGAATTGGCCAAAATCAGTAGTTTTGTGAAGCAAATGAAATGTCCTTGGTTTAGAGCAGTCCGTGAACCTGCCACTCTCTATATATTGGTTCTCCAGGTGGCATTCGGTAACGGTGGACTTCCCGGATGGGTGGGGCAAAGTGGACCAATGGTGGGAGAGGAACAAAAAACGGAGCTAAGCATAAGTATAGTTCGTTTAAGTTTGTTCAGCGGCAGTTTATTAACGGAATTAAAAGCCGGAAAGCTTGCATCGTTGTGTAACTTTGTAAAACCGGAAAGTGGGCATCATTTAGAGCTCGTTTTCTGTCAGTTTAAGTTAATGTAATTGTCATGAACGCCACAACTGGGACTATTGCTAGCTAGCTAGCTTGAATGGCAAATGATAAAGTGTGTGTGGAAAACTCCGCATTTCTGAGTGAGTATGACCATTAAATGAAAACTGCATATATATCGGTGTTTATAATTACTAAGTAAAAAGGTTTCATTTGTGTTTGTGGGTTTCTGGATAGCGTGCTTTGGATACTGCGCCACACACACACTGCCCCAGAAAACGTGCTCCGCACTTGCCGCTGCCGCGTGCCCGAGGAGCCTGCTTGACACACAAATACACGGGCAAAGCTTTAGCACATGTTTCTCAACTACACTGATTGGACACGGATGGACACAGGGCACAACTGCTCTTCAACAACTTTAGATTCCACGAAAGGGTGAGTACTGATAAAATACTTTCTAGTCATGTTTAATATGCCTGTCACTGATATTAGTTAATTCCTAGCAGAGTATTTAAAGTTTTGTGATACGTATTTAATTTTGAAATTGCAGTTGACATAATTTTCATGTTTGCTCACAGTTTGATATGAATGGTAAATAATGGACTAGGGGTGTTGGTAAATGAATGTATGAGAGTCTTTCAATCACATTAACAATGTAGTTATAAAATAAGAAAAACCAAGCCTCTCTAGCTATATGCTTTCTTAAATGTTAAATGTTGTGAGGTATGCCACAACATGCTGTTAGATGAAAATTGAGTGGGTGAGTTGCATCTCACAAAACCAAAACATGCTGTTTGAAAACTCTCCACGTGAAGTCTGGCCTATGTGTGGTCTATCCGAGTAAGGTTTAGAGTGCAAGTGAGTTCACCTCATTCTGGTCTGCAAAGCAGTAATGGGCTCATTACTTTCCCCTGAGGCTGGAGAGAAGAAAACACCAACAGCAAACTACGGTTACTGGAGTTGGTGAGAGCCACATTAGTGGGTAGTTTTCTCCCCATTGGCCAGAGGGGATGGCACTGAGCCCGTTTTACACTTCAAAATAAACTTGAAATAGCTGTCTTCTATGCAGTGGATGAGACAGCACCAAATGGAGCTATCAGTGCTACAGTGATTATTATAATTGACATTTGCACAGACACATATTGTGAACAGAGAAACACTGAAGGATGATCAGTAGTGGTCCTAAAATAGAAACACCTATAGTAAGTCACGTTATATTTGTCCATGCCTTAATCCTTTGGTCGCCATACAGGGATTCCTGTGTACGGAGGACACAGATTGATACTGATACATGTGCAGTTGAGACCAGTATAAGCAAAATATGACCTGAACAAGAGTCTGTGGACAAGCCTCATTCTGTTTTGAAACCTCACAAATATTCTGCACAATACTGAGCATAGACAGAACGTTGTATATTTTCAATCTCAGTACCTGCTGCATCAGAGAACTCAATTTACATTCACTCAGGTAATTTGCTGTCCATATTTATTTGCTATCCACTTTATTTATGATTGTTGTACCAATTAAATTGACTTTTCTTCTGGCCTAAAAGGTAGCAGTATTTGCTCAGCTGTGCTTTGGAATTAACATCCAGGCTCATGCACCAGATTGTGTGCCCAGACCTTTCTAACGGGCCATGCCTGCAGTGGTGTATTTGAAAACACAGGCATAGTGCAGCATCATCTGTTGGGAAAAGCCAGATCAAATAACAGATTCAGAATTGCCAAAGTCATTAATTTCACATGCTGGCAGTGGAAGTCCTTGTGGCTACTGAATGAGAAATGTTTTCAATCAAAGATTTAAATTCTTATTCAATCATCACAACTGCCATTTGGGAACCAGACTTCAGTATTCACAAACCAGAAGTGAATTGTGGATTTTGGTGTTTGACAGAGAAAGATTAGAAGGGAAATACTCTTCACCAGTACAAAATTTGTCATGGGTTTGTGGTTATGTTTGCCAGAATAATATTTGTTTCTTATGTATCATTTGTCTTCCTTAAATTGAATAAACTCCCACTGTGTTTGTCCCCAATGGATTGTGATAAAACAAGAATTAAGTGAGGTTTAGCAATGTGTACTGCTCTTTACTTTGCCCTGACCAATGTATGGTCCTGGCAACTGGCTAATCTGGCTGGTGATGTCTGTCATAGAAGATGTAAATGTGGGGCAGTCACACAAACAGTCAAACAAATATTTCACACCAGGGACTAACTTGTGGGACTCTGGAGAGTTTGGAGGGATTTGTCAGGATAAATCTACGAGGGGGGTTGGCAATTTAATAGCTGTACAAAGTGGAGTTATGTGTATACTTGTGTGGACCTGTGCTGACACATTTATGAAATTATGAAGTCCAAAATGTTCAAACGTTAAGGAATGAACAATGAATACTACTGTAACCCCATTAGTTATTGTGTAAGCCCTCTGTAACCTCAACATTAGATTGCTCATGGATTTCATCATTTATTAGATATGACATATAGAAATCCCCTGCCAGAGTTTTCATCTTTTGTTCACAGACAGCTGAGGTTGTCTGTGTCTGATGTTCAGTCGTCATCCTGTCCAGGGTCCTTGTCAGTTCACCAGTGTAGTGTTCCTCTCAGCTGTTGCATGCCATAATGCACTACCCCAGATTTCCACTTTAGATGGTTCCTGTCTTTATTGTGTATCATTAGAGATCTTAAGGTGTTCAGTGTTTTGCAGTGGCTTCCTGTGATTTCACTGCTGTTATTATATGCATGTTCCAACAGTCCAGCTTAATAAGGGAGTCCCACTGGGGTGGTCTCGGTGGTCCCAGTTGAGTTAAGCTGTAGACAAGAAAAAAAAAAAAACTATTTACCACTAAGCAGATGTGCAGGGCAAAAAGTCTTCTGAGGGGAAGGACAGAGAGTGGGCGGTACAGCAGTGGCAGTGGGAGGCATGGAGGTCCAAGAGGAACTCCAAGTCAGTCATTACAAGGAGTGGATGATGAGACACAGACTTAAGACCAGGACAAACACTAACTCAACTGGGACCACCAAGACCATCCCAGTGGGACTCCCTTATTAAGCTGGGCTTACATGTGTATAATAACAACACTAAAGTCACAGGAAGCCACTGCAAAATGCTCAAACCTTAAGATCTCTAATGATACACCCTATAGCCAGGAACCATCCAAAGTGGAAATCTGGGGTAGTGCATCATGACATGCAATAGCTGAGAGGAACACTACACTGGTGAACTGACAAGGAGAACAAAAGATGAAAACTCTGGCACTAGATTTCTATATGCCCTATCTAATGATAAAATAAATAAATGTGTACACTAAACACTGAGCACAGGATCTGACCTGTTGGTAGACCATGTTGACAGAAATGTGGTATGGTGAGCATGTGCTAAGTTTAACAGAAGTAGAAACAGTTTGGTTTCATATGTAAAAATCAAGTATTTTTTGTTTGGAAGAGTGTGCTGAGTGATTACAGGGTTTCTGGACTGAGCCAACAGAGTGGCTATGCTTGTGTTCATGCAGCGCCACAAACCTAGTCTGAGGATGTATTTCAGCTTGGGTTGGCAGTATGTGGATGGCCAACAATTACCATCCAAGGAATCACTGCTTTGGCCACAATAGTTTTGATTGCTTAGGTCTGCTCTGTTAGTCTGTGAATGTTTTGTTCCACCCCAGTCATCTGCCGCTGAGTAGCCTGTTAGTAGTACAAGAAGTCTCAAATGGCATGCTGGTTGTTAGCCCCTGCTTGTCATAGGGATTATATATTTTGTACAGTAAAGAAAGTAGTAGTTTATTCTTCTGCCACCTTGTTTATAGGTTGTTGCACCACAGTAGGTAAGCAGAACGGCAACATAAACCTGGAAATGGTAATATTTCCTGGAAAATCATTGTGGAATATAAATCAAAGAATTGCCATTTCTGGGGATCTGACACATTAAATATGCAAGCAAAACACATTTATAAACTTCATTTCTGCCAATAGCTGGCACTAGAAAAGGGGACACAGTGTGCATTACATGAAGTTATGTGACTCTTTTCTCCTCTACTTTTAGGCTAATTTATGTGGTTTGCAATTGCATTCATAGAATCGAAGGATTAATTAGCAGCAAAAAGTTGATAGCTCTCCATGTTTTCTTCTCTGTCAAAGAACGCCATCTGCACTGCCTTCCTGATTAATGAGCAGGTGGAATAGGAAGCATTTTCATCATGGTGTGCACTGAGGCAAACGAAAAGTGAATTTACTATTCCCAGAATACCAAAACAATATCAAGTGAAATTTTTTTACATAGTCAATACAAATATAATTTTAATCCAAGTCATGTACATATAAATATGTGACATTTTTTTTAAAACAACATGTAAAACATATTCTTCTCTGCACTATTATGATAATGGTGATGATAATGAGACTTAATATAATGCAACCTTGATTAAATGCATTTGACTGTAGAATAAAAACCACAAATTCTCATGAAGAGAACAAACCTGCCTTTTCTTACAATGTGGATCGTGATTTGTGGCTGTCTCTGTCCCAATGCAATAGAGAGAGAAGGAGCCAAGATTGTGATCATTTGTGATGTCCTGTGGGGATAAAACCTGGGGCTGCTCCTCTGATGATGAATTAGATTGAATTTGTGGAATCTGACACTTTTCCCATTTTACATGATTGTGTTTTGGTTCACCTGCAATTTTCTAGACATTTTTAGCAGATTATTGTGCACTGTCCTGGGCATATACATACTTTGGGATAATTGTTTGCTTTCTGCTAACAATTTTATGTCTTATTAGTATAAGACTTAAGCTGACTGTAACATGTAGGCTCACAAGCATTTGCAGTACATTTGTGAACAACAAAATACTTCAGGAACTGTTATATGTTTCTGAAACCAAATGGCTACGACAACACACTAATTAAAAACCGAGCACAGTCGCTCAAATAATTCTGGTCCCAGTCTGCAGTGTTCATTGCAACAAAAACTTTTTGAATTTTTCCAAAGAAAATCCAGTAATTCTGTCCTCTTGACCTGAGGTGAAGTGATGTTTCCTACCTACTTCCTGAACTACCAGGGAGAGTTTTTTTTTTTTACTTTTGAAAAGAACTTGTTCATGCTTTAATGGGATGTGAACTTGCTTTGTAAGACTTCAAGACTGCCAGCTGTGGGATGACCAACCCAGCAAGGGTATTCAAACACACAGATACCATTTTTACCTCTGCTCCACCTTTTCCAATTCCACCATCACTATTGCCAACATAAGCAAGAAAACCTCCTTTGAAACTGCCAGCATTTGTTTGTGTCCATACATGTGGCAGCTGTATTCACATCCTGTTTTTTTCATTTATTTAAATCAAAATATTTAGGCCTGATGCTGTTTTTGTTCTCCCAGGTGTAGGTTACTGAACTGGGAAAAAAAATTACTTTCGTTTTCATGAGCAGATGTTAGAGAGAAACAACATATTGTGTTAGGAATGACTCTATGATGGAGTAAGGTTCTGTGCTTGCTTCGCAAGATGAATACAAGCAGCGTGAACTGATGTGGGAGTACGGTCAACTCCTCCACCCCACCTCGAGGCGTGGAACAAGACTTAGGAGCCATCTCTGTAACATGGAATTAGATAATGCACAAGGCAAATGGGATTAATCAGGAAGCAGAGCAGATGTGGGCCATACCATTGACATCTATTTGTACAGCACTGTCTAAGCCATAGGAATACTACTTATAATCAATAACAGCAGTACTAGCTATTGCCTTGTAGGCTCTGAACCTCTCGTTACTCTCACTTACAGTATCCTCTGATGACATCACAGTTGAGGCTCTGTTTTCACTTTAAAAGTGAGTTATTCATGTAACAGACCTAAAATTTTGAAGGTCAGATGAATAACTTGTGTTAATTCTTCTGACGGAATAAACCATTAAAGTTCAGAACAGAATTACTACAGCACTTGCACAGCTGGAAATGGAATATAGGATCTTTAAATTAACCAAACAGCGTTGCACTCCATTAATATTATATACAAATAAAGCCTTCCTAATTGATACAGCGCAGGTGTTTGTTAGTCAGGAAGGCTTCATGCAGTAAGTTAGGGGCTTGGTTTTTAATTACCTTAGGGATTTGCTAATTTACATTCTGCCTCTAAAAGTCTCTTGTTGATACTAGGAAGAGAGTGTGTGTGTGTGTGTGTGTCTATGTGTGTCTTTGTGCGAGTGTCTAAGTGTACTGTATATGTTGCAAAGTGATTTGATGAGGGTGCGGGTAAAGAATCAATAGAGTTTTAATGGGAAGCAGGATGTCCTCAGGTAAAATTCAGTCCAAAATACGACATGAAATTCGATCTGTGGGATCATTATTTATTTATTTTTTTGTGGATCGGAGGACAGAAAAAAGTAAGGAAAGGCACTCGATCTTGGCCCTCATACATACCTGTATTCTTGAAGGTCAGAAAACTTGTTATAGTGGACAAATATTAGGGGTCCAATGGTGCTGCTTTCTCATTAATCTCTTCTCATCTAAGACCAAACCTGTAAAAAGGTCTGCATATACTGACATATATCAAAAGTCCACATTTCCTCTGACGGAGAATTTCACAAGGTGATAAGTCATGGTTACTCATCCTTAATTTAATAACCACGTGCTTCAGAAATTAGGTCTGCCTACTCTTGAAAACTAGCTATGTATCCATGGGTCCCCCCACGAGTTGCACATTTTTCATGGAGATCATCTTTTCTCAAGATTTTTACTCATCATTGAATGGTACACTATGGAGCAAAAGGAAATATTTTCAGTTCATGTTTGGGGGAGGCATTACAATTATAGTGTACAGTTGCTATTTAACACCTTGAAATCAGCGCTATGTTCTATATACATGAGTATGATATGAATCTTCCTTAAAAAATACATTTTAAAGTTAAATAATTGGTGCTTGGGTCATTCATTGGCCAAGTTTTTTTAGTCTGAGAAATTCTAAACTAAAAGCAGCTGAGACCAGAATTTACATACTGCATTCAGTGTGTTTGTTTTAGGCTAAAGCGTCTCCCTCTCAACTAATAAAATGACACCAGAGCAGCAGAGCTAGAGAAGACACACAACAGAGTGACATTAAGTCACAACGAGAGCAGCCACCACACTCAATGTTAGTGTTACAAATGCAAGGTATGGGCTACAGTCCTCTGATCAACTGTTGCCCAGTGGATGTAAACATTAAAAGTCAGAGGAAATTAACACTTCCCTCCTCCTGTCTCACATCAGAAATGTCCCACCTCTGCTAAAACATTGACACAGCATTGAATGTATATTCACATACAAGCTATTTTTATGTACTAGAAATGTTTTTGCTCATCATGTTTGACTTCAGTGTGACCACTCTGCATTTTAATGTTTGTTTTGTGCATTCAGGAATGCATTTATAATGTGGATAGCATTCAGAATTGGACAACAATGAGTTTTAATTTTTGTAAACCAACAGTTCCTCTGGGAAAGTTGCAGTAGTTGTATTCAAACAGGATATTTAAAAAATGTTGAGCTCAGAGCTTTTATATTCCTAGAGCGCTGAATTAACATGCAGTACCTCACACATGTCATTCCGTAGTCACATTTTAATTTCTCTCCATTAATTACACATTCTGAGTGAGCATTGCATTTGCATAGATTTCACATGCAAGTGTGACCTACTGTTATGTTGTGTGGGTGAAAAGGTTCTGCTCACTGATACGATATGAATACAGTATGCAGTTGGAACCTCCTCCACTAGACTACACCGCTATAGACTTTTAAATTTGGTGTTTGTGTTTACTTTGAAGAATATCTTTGTTTTTAAGTTATTCTTGTAGGTGAGATCTTGGCTGGTTTAGCCAAATCAGGCAAGAAAACTGGAATGAAATTTGATTTTTACAGTGGGGGAAATATATAGAACATACTTATGTCGAAGATGTTATATAGGAGGACAAACGACTTGAAGAATCCTAAATAGAATAGTCTGTAACGTAAGAGAAGGCGGTCGTATGACACTTGTCACACAGTCAGTTGTCTGCTTTACAACAGCCAATAACAAGCCAATTGTGTTGCTGCATTGACGCAAGTGCACATGTGAGTTTTATGATAGTAAAGGAGGTTGGTGTTGTGAAACCTTTCACATGTGTAGTAGAAGTAGGAAAAAGGCATTTTAAACATTTATTTCGAGCAAAGTCACCAAAGTTTTACAGTGTTTTTTTTTTTATCCAATTGGATTAATGATGCTATACATGCAGTTTTTATGTCCTGGTGACCATTGAAAGTGAATTTATGGCTCTCTCACCACTCACTTAGATAGAGGCTTGGTCATATTAGCTTTAAATAACTGCCCAGGGACATTGCTAAGATTCGATTTCTGCCAAGTGGTCAGACTTGCCTGTAAGGACTTAACTCGTGTATCTGGCATGTATACAAATTGATGTTTATGAAAAGGGAGACTTCAGAGGTGTGATATTGTGATATTCTAATGAAATAAAAGAACACAAACCTGTATTGTTCTATAGGTTCATTTAAATGTTATTTGTACAAACAGTATGAGCCACTGGTCATAACCAAGGTAGTTACACAGTAATTAACAGGCAATTTATAACATGTAACAGTGGTAGTGTAATTCATTCACAATCAGTGTTGTGTTATGCAACTGACAATTGTCATATTTTACAGTTGCACAATGAGGTCTTGTCAGTAGTCTGTCAACTTTGTTTTAATGTTTACAACTGTAGGATTTTTGTGTAAATCAAAACAACTTTTGAATGCTTTTCTGTATTTACCTTTTTTTTTTACCATCTTTTGGAAAAAGAACAAAATAAAGAACTCTGATGGTGCCCTGGACTACAAATTCTATAATTAAATCATGATCATAAATAATTGCGTCAAAAAAAAAAAAAAAAAAGACACCCTTGAGACAGCTTTTGAGGCAGAATATTGCTGTATTTCATTTCTAAAATACCCCTGCTGTTGACTCTCAGATCTTTCTCAGAAAGCTCCTACTCTGCAAACATGATCATTGGCTAGTTCTGAAATGAATCTCACTTTTTCTCTTTTTATATCCCTGGGGCAGTGGAGGCCATTCTGCTGTCCACAGCACATTCCCCTGAAAATACCTCTGGGGATCCTTTCCTCAGTGGCCGTGCCATCACTCCTATCATCAGTCCCCTGAGCTGTACCTGTCCTGGAAAGCAGGGAGGCACTGGAAATGCAATGCCATATCATTATTTGTGGCAGTGGGTCCCTAATGAGAATATATGAGACTGATATGTTCAGTTGGGGAAAAAAATGTTTCAGTATTGCAATTGTTAACTAGTGAGGAAAAAATGGTTAATACAAAGCTTAAGGTGACTTAAAATAGTTGCATCATTTGGCATTGCAAATAAGCATTTACGAGTAAAGTATAACGCATAGGTAAAAACTGTCTCCAGAGGCCACTTAATACTTTCCAGTATTTTGATAATGAAGAAGCTCACAGTTGGTGTTATCTTGAGAGCTCATGTTTGTCAGCTGATTTGTTAAATTATTCTTCACCCATGTGTGTCATGAGATGCTAAAAAGTGACAAAACTGATGTATTAGCTTGCTTTTGTGGGGATTTATTTATTTATTTTTTTACATTTTGAACATCCACATTAAATTTCAAATGGTTTATATTTTACTTCAGCATATTATTACTGTTCACTATACAGTATAATGTAGAGTTCTTTCTTAAAATTTGCTCTTATCTGTGAATGACTTGACTTATTAATGAAATCATTGTGTACAGACAGCGTTCTCTTGCTTGAATCAAACCAAAACAATGTGCTGGGTCCCAAGAGGAATCTCCCAATGGTACTGATTCATTTTCTTCTATTCTTAATTCACTGATATCAAACATATCTGTAACTTTGTGAAGATTTCTGTCACTCTCTCTGTTGCATATTTTATACCTTCTTTTATTCATTATTAATGCCTCAAGAGCTTTCTTTCACATAATGCTTAAATCTTAATTTAATATATATGTGCTGGCTTATTTCTGGTTTAAAGGAGAGGGGAGAATGTGTCACATTATTTAAGCAGAAAATGCCATTACCAGACTAATTCAAAATATTTCTTGTCAGTGCTTTCCTGTTGAACACTGACATGAGAATAAAATCCCCCATGACAACTACTAGAAGAAAATCCTAATATATGACTTCCATTCATGCGAGCGCACATAGTCATATAAGAGCATTACAGGGTTTTGCATGACTTCCAGTATTCGTATTAGCATTGTGTGTTTTTGCTTAATTTTATTGATTAGGTATTCATTAAATGATAAAGGCCATCTCAGTTTGTCTGTTTGTATCAAGGGACAATAATGTATTTAAATCTTGTGACAAGCTACTGCCTTGTGTGTGTGTGTGTGTGTGTGTGTGTGTGTGTGTGTGTGTCTCTTTTGTCCTTACATATTGTGGTGTTACAATATTGTTGTAGTCTACTTTGTTTCTTGTAACATAGATGTGTGAATATTTACTTTTATTTTCTATATTTTTCTTTCTGTATCTATGTCAGGCACTGGTAGAAAAACCCAACTTTAATTTCCATAAAATATTAAAATAATGCTAAAATTGGAAAGAAACAAGTTCAGTCATATTGAAGTACAGATAAACACAGAAGCACAGATGGCTTGTTACAGTTTGAGCAGATGGATGAGTTTTGTGTATCCTCAGCTGCTTCAAGAAAATCAGAGGTAAGACAACAGCATAAAAACTACATGTGAACCACAGTGTGGAGGGCTCGGGGTCAATGATATCTTCACATGGCTACACACTATTAGTTACATTGATTGGATGCCATTTTGTGGCCACAGTTCTTTTTGAGGATCAATACAGCTTTTCCAATAGTTGAGGAGGTACAACTGGGGTTGGGGGTTGTTATTAAGTAAAAGCAGTGAGGTGGACAACCCCTAATCCAGTCAGTTGTCAGGGCAATAGACTAAAAATTACTTTTGTCAAAGGGAGAAATACTGGAAAACTTGCTGAATTTTAGGATATTACCACCGGATTTTATTAGACTAAGAAGGATCTCTCTTTTGACTCCTTTAAACCATTACCGTAGATTCATAACACTATCTATTTCCCACTGGACTAATGACGTATGTGGGACATAAACATTAGAATATCAATACGTGTCTAACATGGTTGTCTGTTGTGAAGTTTCAGACAGCTGGCAGATAAGACAGATTGCTCAGTTGTATTTAGTTCTGTGGAAATGATTCTGACTGTTCCAACCCCAGTCAACACCCAGTTTTTAGCAGTTGCCACAGAAAATGACAAACTATCAGAGAAACATCTGTTTACTTGCTAGCCGGCGAGCAAAATGTCTAGGTACTTGACATTTGTGAATGTGTAGAGAGAGGCAGTGGTAGGGTGTGTGTGTGTGTGAGAGTGAGAGAGAGACATTATATAAGTGAGAGCTGGATAAGAAATTTGCAGTCAGGTTGAGTCAAGAGCCTCACTTGCTATTGAGGGTGATGTTCTTTCTAGATCCCCATCATGCCAAATGATATGCATGTGGAAGAAAGAAGTGATGCTGAGAAAAGGCCAAAACATTTACAGACATTAAGCTTTACTTCTATAAATGGATAACTCTGCAGCCCAGATACTGATCTTGTCAAGTAAGGGAATAAATGCTGATATGCTAAGAAAAGGCCAAAACATTTACAGTCATGTGGCATTAGCTATCTGAGACTGGCTGCAAGCCTGATTGGCCAGTGTGACTAAAAGGTTTGTCTTCAAGCTCTTACACCCTTCATTAGTACTTAACCATCACATAAAAATAGATGTGTTTCCATAAAAATGAAGCAAACAAGAGTTCCAGACTACTGACACTGTTAATCAGTGGTTTGTCTGCACTTATGATAAAATTAAAGGGCTGGTAAGAAGAACTGAATTCTCTCCAGAGCCAAGAAAACTGTTTGATAAAGTGCCCTGTGATTTTCATTCAGCTATCTAGATGTCACCTTCATCTCAACTAGCCAGACACAGCTATTTTCTCCTTTTTATTTTCTGACCTCTAAGAAATATTTTAATACTCAGCATTTGGAATGTTTTTTTCAGGAATATTTGTAGACAGACATTGAAGGTCAGTGAGCAGATTATCTGTCGTAGGCTGTTTGACAGATATCTAAATATTTGATATAACACAAACTTGTCAGCTGCCGGTAAGTGTCTGGACAACTACTGAACTGTACTGTAGCTGAGACATAAGCTCAAGGCAGGGCTTAACCTATGTTAGCTAAGTAATTTCTGCAATATCAGTATCTCCCTGCAGGTAATAACTTCCTACTTAAGGCAAATACTGAAAATAAACAGGCCATGTTAATAAAAAAATTCAAAATAATCTTACATTTTCAAATAAAGGCTCCTGCCTTCAGATAATCTGCATGCAAAGTTGGCCACAGTGCTGGAGTTTGTTTGTTTTTTCTTTTTCTTGGAAGTGAACCAGGCCTGAATGAACTTCAAGCCCTGGCCAAACATCCTACTTGGGTCTAGCCTGGGGGAAAACATATGACCGCTGGCTATCTACTCACTGTGCTAAGGTGAGCCACAAATGCCATGCCATTGCCTTAGCTATGCCCTTGCCCACAGCAAAGATAGGTGAAGAACAACATCTGCAGTCACATGTCCTTCATCTAAGATGTTGGTGTGTGGCCCACAACTACAGTGGGTCCAATTCCTGTGGCAATTTTATTTCATCCTATCAATGCAGATGCACAACTCTCTGTGATCACTCTCAAAAATATGAGGGATTACTTAATTCTCCCCCATAAGGTGCATCTTAAATAATTCATGATGATTTTAATAACATTTTTCTTTAAAATTAAACAACACATTCTTTCTGTGAATTGTTTATAACCAAAGCATTTATCAGTAATAGAGTTAAGATGGGGAAAAAATATGAATGCGTTGTTGAATGTGAATTTAAGCGGTGCTTGTGACTTTTGAGCTGGTGCTCCTAAAATTTCCAGTAAGGAGCACCCATGCCATGTCACATTTTCTTTGATTTCAAAATTAAAGCACATTCTCTTCCATATACAATGATTTTACAGTAATTTTCAATGCCTGTTTGCAGTATAATGATGCCACACAATTTCACTTCATGTGGGTGTTCTCAGACAGCCAGCCAGCAGTGTTTATAGTCACGCACTCAATTTAGAATTGCTCTCTGCATTTGTACAGAGGGGAAAAATATAAAAGTCCTCTTTAGATGACTCCAGAGGTTTGTTTATTCATCAGAACTTCATTTGTTTCACTATTGCACAGTGACTTCTAAGATGAGGCAGCAACTGCAGCAGGGATAAGACTTAATATGGAGTTGACAGATAATGGAGTGATTTGACACACT
This sequence comes from Lates calcarifer, assembly GCF_001640805.2. NCBI lineage: Eukaryota > Metazoa > Chordata > Actinopteri > Centropomidae > Lates > Lates calcarifer. The sequence goes on from NC_066834.1 coordinate 5,569,607, forward strand.
GCTGTGCAATTCCAGGGATATCTTGTATTGATATGTGGTCAAAATTAAGTGATAGGATACCAGTGAATGAGATTATGAATTCATAATGAAAGAGGAGAAAAATGTTTAAATGTGTCTTTATCTACGTTACATCCAGCATATAATAAAGGATTATCACTGTGGAGAACAACAAACTGCAAAGATTCAGGTTCATTGTTCAAACAATAAAATCAGTGAAGTGGTAGGAACGCGCATAGCACATACTCCTTGTTTTTTTTAAGCGAAAGACGCCACAGCAGTTGCATGTGTAAAAAGGCAATTACTGTTTTCACACTTGTTTTCACAGCCTACCTCAGTTTACTGCTCTGGAAAGTGTTCTCAGGTTTGAATGAAAGCATTGTGCATAGAGGCACCATAGTAAAATATTGAAAGTACATCGATAGAGGCCAAGGTCTGAGCATCCAATTTCAAAACTGAAAGGAACATTTACTCCAGTCTCTCTAAACAAACAGTTGAGAGAAAAGTAGATGATTGAACTTTGCTGAAGGCCTCCATTTTGAAAACTGTGTAAGATGGAAACATGCACTATTAAGTGGAAATATACACTCATGGAACATTTTATTAGGAACAGCTGTATGCCTCAAAATGGAAGATGTGAACTCACTGACTTTGACCATGGTACGATTTTTGGTGCCAGATAGGCTGGTTTGAGCATTTCAGAAACTGATGATCTTTTGGGATTTCATGTGCCACAGTCTCTAAGAGTTTACTCAGAATGGTGTGAAAAACAGAAGAACATTCAGTGAGCAACAACAGCCATCCATTTATGGCCACAGTTTACCCATCTTCTTATGGTTACTTCCAGCACCATGTCTCAAAACAAAAGTTGACTCAAGCTGCTTTTAATGAACATGACAATGTGTTCACTGTCTTTCAGTGACCTCCCTAGTCAACAGGTCTGAATCTACTAGAACACCCTTGGGATGTGATGGTACGAGAGATTGGCAGCATGAATGTGTAGCTGACAAATCTGCATAAATTATGTGATGATGTCATGTCATCATGGACCAGAATCTCTAAAGAATGTTTCCAATATCTTGTTGAATCCATGCCAAAAAGAATTAGGACTGTTTTGAGAGCAAAGAGAAGTCCTGCCTAGTACTAGTATGATGTTCCCAATAATCGTATGTTGTTCCTTATCCTTCTACTAAGTGCTTGGTGAGTGTATATATAACAACTTTTACAGCTACAGCAGTGATGGAATTATAGAAGGTGTACATCATTTTATTTACTTAACAATCAGGAACAACACTTTAAAAATGCCTAAAAGCTGTTGTGTCCCTGGTCACACCCTCAACTCGAAGAAAAACAGATCTCAGGTTTTCACACACTTTCAAATCCCAAAACACAACCTGAAAAAAAAGTTCTCTGGCTTCAAACTGTCAGATGTAAGGATGCCTTAGGCAAACAGTGGGACCTGTTTCATCATATACCTAGTATTATGTGTGTAGCAAATTCTTCATAACAAGAAAGAATGAGTTGCAGATGTGTGGTTGACTGTCTTGTGGTTTTGTGTCTAAAAAGGGCACCTATCCAAGCTCTCCCTTCATGCTGTCACTCAGCTTTGCTGTATTTGCCATCTTTTCGGTAATGCTAAGAAACAACAGTCAAGCTATGGTTCAACAGTGGATTGTAAATCATCTCTCTACTCTACTGCTGCTAGTAGTGCTTGTTGAACTACTAATGAATTGGTTACAAAGGAAAAGAAAGATATGAATGCAACTCATTGCGTTGCAGTCCTTCCGTGTTCATTGTTCACAAGATTTTTTTACCAGAGCTGAATTATCTGCAGAGGTTTTCCATTGTGTTTTGGTGGATACAGGATGTCGGCAGGGGCTTGTGGGCTGTTAGATGAGGTATCACTAACATTATCTCAGTTTGTTTTCTAGATTCTCAGCTTGTTTTTAGGTCAGGATTTCTTCAGTGTTCAGTGTAGAGGAGGTTTTTAGTGGGAAACGAAATATCTGCAAAAAGCAAACTGACCCAGTAATTAAAATCTGTAATGTACTGTATCAGTGTCTCTCTGTGATGCTCTTTGGTGGACACAGGATGTCAAGAAGGGCTCTTTGCTCGGCTTCTTCTTCTGATTACTTAAGACAAAAATCCTTAATTCAGTTAAAGATTATAATTAAAAGGTTATAAAAAGTGACTGACATGACTTAAAAAGTAAGAAAGTTGTTCGGTGAAAATGTTTTAACATCTGGCCAACAGCTGGCACTGTAAAAAAAAATGGAAAAAACATGGGCATAGCAGATCAATTGGTTTACTGCTTGCTCTTGGGACAGCTGTTTCTCAGGAGGTAGAGTGGGTTGTCCACGAAGGTCGGTGGTTGGATCTCCATCTCCTCAAGTCTGCACGTCACTGTGTCCTTGGACTAGATGCTGAACCCTTGATGATTGTGCTGTGCGTGGATGAATGGATGTATAGATGTATGAATCTGTGTGTGTGAAAGTGGCATGTACTGTAAAGCACTTTGAGTGGTTGATAAGACAAGAAAAGTGCTATATTAAGGCAGTCCATTTACCATTTACTTGTCAGGAGATAATATGTCATTTATTTGTCCTGAATCCAGGATAGCATAACACTTAACTGATTTTGCTTTTTAATAGGCTTCATATGCTGTGTTTCTGTTGCTTTGTTATACTGATGGGCATATGTCATATGTCACATGTCATATGATCCTCTTATTGCACTGTGGTGGTGTTGTGTTTTGCATTCTCTTAATCCTTTCTGTTCTATTTCCCATCTGTCTGCAAACCTTTGTAAGCCAGAGTTTTGTCATTTTGGACATTTCTTGTTCACTCCTGATCCTACTACAAATAGAGGTAATTCAGCACAAATACAGGCAATGCCAGGGTAATACTGGTAGACTCTGGCACCACAACAAAACTATAAAGTCTTTCCAATTAATAGAACTAAGGTTAAAGTCATGTCATGCTGCTACAGCAATGGCTGCATTCTGATGTGTAAAATTGGAAGGAGGCATACAGACCATCCATGTCAAAAAAAGATGAGCCTGACATCTTCAGTTCAGCAGACTTGCTCTGACCCATGCGTCTGCCTGCCCCCTTATTGCAAGCCTCCTCAACACCTGTCCAAATTAAATGTTTGCTGTGTCTGTGAGGCAGTCTTACCGCAACAGTCATCTCTATGTTTGGGAGGAGTATCACTGTCAGTTAAGGAAGAGGAGTTGATGTTTTACAGTATGTTTTAATGCTTTTTTTGTTCTGTTATCAAAGATTATGTCCCTGAAAAGGCTCCAATTCCAACATTTCTCCTGCGTTGCTGTGATTCCATAATCATTAAATTATATCTTTATTAACAGTAACCATACACACAAGCAGGCAGTAGTGACAATATACACAGTGTGTTTAAGATTTATTACTGGACAGCAGAGTGTGACCATTTTGAGCATGCTGGTGTAATACACATGTACCTCATCTTGGTTCCTTCCATTTAATCTACTTTCTGTGTCAGGGACCACTGTGATCAATGGTTTGTTTATTTGCCTGTGTAATAAGCAAATTATGCTAAGCGAGAGAAGTCACCTCTAGCATTAACCTGCTTACATTTTAATCAATGACTTAAGTAATTTTTATCAGGATGCCACAGGCAGTGAGGTGATAGACTAGAATCTGTCCTTTTAAATGTTGAAGACACCTCGTTGTGTCGTTTTATCAGAGAAAGTAATTTTTCTGCAAGTCACCCATCTAAGAACCAACATTCCTTATGTTTACAATTAATAACCTCATTTATTACAACCACTGCAATCCCAGCAAAATATCATTTTGACCTAAAGGTCTGTTTTCAGTTGTTTGATCAGACCACACTTACGTACTGTGCAGTAGTTATTAATTACAAATGATTATAATCATTGAGTAGGAAGATAGACAAAAAGTCTTACCAAAAGTATTACCAATTCCAGTAATTCCTCCTGTGTTGCACTGAGAACAAGGCTCAGAGTTTAAAGGTACTATATGTTAAGTTTTAGCCAGTGTTAACATTAATAACTGTTTACCTACCAAGAGCTGGGTTTATTGACTAGCCTAACAAGCACATTTACACATATACAATTCATATTTGTACATTCAGTCTGTATGTTGTCTACGTACAGTATGTGTTTATTTTATTTTAGATTCTCTATAGAACTCTTGTTCTATATAATGAATTAATTTCAGAATTGGGTTGTGCTCAGTTTTGAAGTGGGATGAGTAGTTTAACACTGTGATGCTCAACTGGACCTACCTTTATATCCTTGTTGATGCACTTAGTGACCCTAAAAAAAGGCACAAAGTTCTATGAAACACCTGAGCTCTTGCCAATAAGATGAAACTATTTGTAAAAATGTTGTAATGTTGTAAATGTTGAACTGAATCAACATTCACCCATCACATTCTGTCTTGGCTTATGGAATTATCTTGTTTTGACTGTGAGGGTACTCTAATAATGTTGATCATGTGCTAATTATTGTTGTTCATAACAACATAACAACATAACTCATAATAATCAGTCATCATTATCATCATTTACGCACAAACTCTACCTTCCAAAATTTACATGATTGTACCCATCTCACTGTCATAGTAATTACCGTGTTATGATTCTAGCTTTCACTAGTAGTGCTACCTTCACCACCTTCACCATCATTTTCATCATACTAAATCAAACATAAATACAGCTTGTGTATGTGATAATATGTACTTAAAAACTAAATTTCAGGAAAAAAAGATGATTTGTAAGTCAAATATTAAATTGTCAGTGCTAGGGTTAATTACTATATTATTATATATTATCATTTTTCCTTTTTAATTTGTCTGCAAAAGAGATCAAACCAAATATGAAGAAGCAACCAACTGACCAAATGCTAGTACTAATACTTAAACTGCTAATGGGTTAAATGGGGAAAGTAAATATGGAAGAAACCTCAGGAGGAGCATAGGGATAGAGCATCATTTTCTAATGATCGAACAATTCATGTGTCCATCATCTTGTCTTAAAAAAACAAAAACAAAAACATTTTCTTTCTTTCTCTTCTGGAACCTGGTAGTAACACATTACTGGTGGTAGTCAAATGCCCATCCTGAGGAAAGCAACTGTGGCGGGATTCCCCCCTTCCAAGATGGACAGACTTAGATAGATGTCATGTGTACATAGTGAATTTAGAGTAAGGACAGTCAGGACTGACTGTAGACGTATATGAGAACTATGATATGGAAAGATGTTGAGCAACTTCTTAACTTCTCACCGCCATGACCGTCTTACTGTCATGAAGAAGACTTTTGAAATGGACAGTAGCAAGTCTGAAATGGTATACAATCTAGCACAATGCGTGTAGCAAAAGATAAGTAATTTTATAAGAACAGGGATTTGGAGGAATAAAGGGATTAAACAAAAAGGGGTAGAAGGAACTGACAGCAGTTTCTGTCTCAAGGACAATCACTGTGTCCATCACAGGAATCAACATAACAAAAATATGTTAAAAAAAATATGTTACATACACAGCAGTTAGCCCTCTAACAGCCTTGCACAGTGTTAGCTTCTTGTTTTATTTGTCTGTCATGGCCATTATTTACTCCAAAAATATATATTTTTTTGATAGAAAATTTCATTATCCAAAATTACTTTTCACTTCTTGATAGAAAATTGCATCGTCCAAAAATGTATGCTCCAAGTCTCCAGACTAGCCAACAATTCCTATAGACAGTCTTGAGTTTAGCTGTTGACAGATTTGACAGACTTGTACACATCAGAAGAAATAAGCATGGATTTGAAATGATAATTACTTTTTTGAAAATAATGTTCAAAATTTCAAGTTTCAGTCTCAACAACTAGATGTGGACTGGAAGTGTGGGGCTACTGTCCTTTAAATTCTTCATATTTGGTCTAGTTTGTTGTTTTATGTTTGTAATAAATCTTTGGGTATTGTGGGTCATCAGAGCAATGCCAATGGCAACAAAATACACACACACATGCACACATGCACATCACCCCTACAAAGGTTTTACAGAGGTTTGCACAGCGCACTCAATTATGGCAGGACAGAATTTGTGGGCCGATATGGGGAGAGAAGAAATTGTTTCAGGGCAGTAATGCCAGGAGCCCTGATAATCATTAGAAGTCCGAAACCAGGGATGGCTGCCAGGGAGTTTTCCTCTCTCTCCCCCTGGCAGCCACCGCAGATTACATCATAGCAGGATTAAGAAAAACTTGGTGTAGCTTGTGCTTGTGCCACCCTTCAGCAGCTATTTCTGGGTCTTTGACAGTGACCATCAATGCACCAGAAACGCAGGCTCACACTTCTTAAGTGCTACGTCCAACGTGCAAACACATCACACTCTCACTTTGGTAGTGGCAAGGATTATCCCTGCCAGCACAGAAAGCATATTGCTGCCAGTTACTTAACAGAGAAACAGCTAAACAGAGTGACAATGCCTGCTGTTCCTTTCAAGTCATCACAAGCCACAAGTCATTTATAACTAGCTCTCGATTCACATGGAGCAACGCATTGGCAAAAAATGGATCAAAACAATAGAATTGACAAAAAGGTACAAAAATGAAAGATAATAAAATAAGGTGCAGTGGCCTGTACAAAAAAGCCTCTATAATACTAAAAAATCATATCATCTTGAGACCCAGTAAGAAGAGATGCATTTGTGAGTGTACTGAATATTCTAGAAGTTGTTTTTATCTCCTCCAAGTTGAGACACATTGCAGGTTGGTACTGTCTTTTTTGCAAAAAATATTCTGCTCAAAAACTACTGAATGAAGAGGTTACTTTGCTTATGTTCTTGTGTAATGATCTCAGACAAACACTAAAGATAAAATATTGGTTGTGACTGTAGCTGGCAGTACCAATGTAGGAGAACTAGGTGAAATTTGTATTTTTTTTTTAAAGTAAAATCAGGTTACTTCAAGTGTCTACTAATTTGAGATCAACCTTCCTTAATTAGGGCTTTTATGTTAGGCTTCAATTTGTACAACATCAAAAATTATTAGGTGACATTATAAGCTTTGCAGGGCAAATAATATTTGTTTATTTTCAGCCTACTTAAATGAATGACCACCTCTCAGTGAAGTTTGGCAAGGCAATCTGGGAAGAAATGTGTGAAGCAGAATATGAGGCCACACAAAAATCAAGTTGAAAATCAAAGTGAAAGTAATAGTAATACCTACCTAGTAATACCACATTCAAGTTGAGTTTCAGTTTTTAATTCCAAGAAGAATCTTACTTGTTCCGCGTGCTATCACCCATCTTTCACTTTATCTGAGGAAGTTCAGCTTCAGTTAAGCCTCTTGCATTTTATTCTTTGCATTGTATTTAACTGTTTGGGCATTAAAATTTAGCTTTAAATGATTGCTTAACTGCCAGGTTGTGTGTGTGTGTCTAAGTGTGAATATGGGTTTTATGTGTGTGAAATTAAATGTTCCTTCTGTCAGTTACTTGTTCATTTAAGCTGTCAGGGGTTGTGCTTGCTGTGGGTGTGAATGTGGGGGTGTGGGTGGGGAGGTGGGGTTAGTTGATAGCAAAGGCTGAGTGGACTCCCAGAATGGCTATGGTCTGATAGGGTTCAAATCTAACTATGGGCCAATCCTGCTGCTATAGGGCTTAATGTCACTCCTGCATTTGGAGACCGAATAAAATCCCAGGAATGATTATGAAAAACGAGATTGGTTTTCACTGTGTTTAGCACATTTTCATTCCCCAGGCACAAGCAGGAGATTCTTAAAGAGAGTGATATGTCTGTCACTTTAGTAGCATGGTGTTACATTGTCAAGGAAATGACTTCTGGATATGTGCTGTTCACACTGAGCTTCATATAGGACTGGCTGATACAATCTGACAGTGATCCATGGTTTTACCCTATAACCTAAGGAAAACCCAGATCTAAAACAAGCCAAGCCAACAAGCCATTCACGTATGTTACAGAATAATCTAGATCACCCTCATGACAAACGTATGCTAACTGTGTCTCATCAGGAATGATGCAGGTCACTGTGCTACTGTATGTACAGTACATGTATGTGTGGACACACTGCATGTACAATCGTGCATGTAGGACACACAGACACAGCAAACACTATCAAAAAGCTAGCCAGGAGACTGTAGGCCTCAATGAACACTAAATATCTAATTCATAAAAACTCTCTGTATTTACTCTTTGATTTGTCTCTAAGACAAATGAAATCAAATTAGTCTCTAAGGCAAATAAAATCAAAAGAACTTACCCACTTAATTTACATAATATTTCATATTAACATATTAACATATGAAAAAAGACCTGTAATCACAAACTAATGGGAGGACACCTTTTTTTTAAATTTACAAAACAGTGTTTGGCAGAGCTACTTAAAAACTGTAAGTGCTGATATATTAGTGTCAGCCCTTAAAGATAATGAGTGCAGTAAGTCTCTTCAGGCAGGCTTATGTCTGTCTGTCTGTGCAGTTGTTGACATTTTAAAATTTTACGTGAATCTCCTTCGGGCAAAGTTATTATAACACTGACATTTTATATTGTAAATCAAAGATCATATTCTTAAATCATAAGCAATTAGCTAGAATATTTAATATATTTAGATTTTTATCTTAACATGCAGGTGTGCACAGGATATTTTACTTTGTTTTTACAAATTGTTTTGTTTCTGCAGATTTTCATCAGATTAGACCTATAGGTTAATTTTTGTTGTATTGTTTGTATTATTGTATTGTTTGTTTTGTTTGCTTTGGAAAAAAATATGCTATGGACAACTACATTTAAAAATTATTATAAGGAGGAAACCCAGCAAAAAAACCTCATGATAAATATAGCAGGACCTCTCACCCCCCACTCACACGCCACCTCCACCCACCACACACACACACACACACACACACACACACACACACACACTTACTCAAAGGCCATGGTCACACTGCGTCAGTGCACCTTTTTTGCTCAATGAAATTCAATTATGAAAAGAAAATGATGACTCATCACAATTTGCTGAATGGAAATAAAATGAGATGCAAATAAGTGTGGTACTATGCATTTTAGGCATTTTGTCACACCATAATGGTATAATGTCGATAAGAGAAGTGAGGCCAAAATAAATTCATTCCGAGTAACAGAAATAGAGAGAGAGAGCCTGAGAAATATGAAAAGGCTCAAATGTAATACAAGGAAGCAAATGTACATACTGTAACATAATATGAATAGATGTGGAGGGTGACTAAAATAGCATGTTAATAAAAGAAATTTTGCATTCCATTTGCGATTTGCTCGTTATGTGTTGATTTGTGTTTAAATTAAACGTACTGAGCCTTTTTTTATTTTCAACTAACCATTAGGTTATTATGCTTTCATCCAGACATCTACTTAGAAGAAATAATCTTCCTTTGGATAATGTGACAGCCCAATAGTAGGCTTAAATGTACCATTAACACCAGGTCTGTGGTTTTTGGAAATGTCTGCCTGCCAGCCTGTCTGCCTCCCATTTCAACATGGCGCAATTTGAACTGTGACAGTTCATACTGCTCTGTTTCACCCTGATCACTGTCACTGCCAAGATGTCAGAATCTCGTTAGCCAGTGAAAAGCTACCAAATCTTAGCCCTGATGCCTACAGCTTTGCCTCTATGAGACAAAATGTTCTATGGTGTGTGTCTGTCTGTAGCATCTGTCAGTGCCAGTGGTGGTGCCAAAGACTTATCTCCTGTTAGCTACAGTAATTTGCATATGTCCTTGCAGTTGTTTGGCATGAGCTCATAATGACAAGAGGGGGCCAAGAAGACTTGTAAGTGTGCTAAGACACAGTTATGACAGATCCTGTCCATCTGCATCTGATTTGGTCTGATTTTGTGGTTCTGTTAATGCTGTTAAACTTGGATATGGGCCAAATAGCACTTATGCTGCTCAGGAATTGTTGTTGTTCTTATGATCATGAATCATTGTTAAGTCTGTAGTGCCCATGGTAGGTTTATTAAGGGTGGGTAGTTGTTCTGTGTTTTTAAAAGGTGGTGAACCGGGGTTTTTCTTATTACCAAACAGTTATTTTAGACCTATTTGGATCATGACCTCTGGCTTTATGAGAACCTCCTGTGCTGACAATTCATTACTTTGTTATCCATATAGACCTAATTGCTAGAAACTATTAAAATAAATTTGACACTTTTACAGTTACATTAATAGTCAATATTTTTCAATATTATGGAGGCAGCATGGTGGTTCCAAAGAAGAGATTAATATTTATATCCTGTAGCCTCATCCCTAAAAATAAATTTGGGCAACATAGGACTGGAGAGTGAAGACTGACAGATTGAAACAACAGGTGTCGCCTATTGACTTTTGTCTGCTGTGTTCTGTCCTCCTGCACAGAACCTAACTTTATAAGCTTAACTTTGTGATTGTGGCATTCAAATTAGAATCATCTTATTCTAAAACTCTAAAGTATTAAAATAAGAGGTAGTTCTATGCACATGAAAACTGCACTTAACTTTTTGAAATCTTCAAAAGCATCATGTGTTTTTGGCAATTGAGCCTGCAGATAAACTACATATTGAGCAGAAGCTGTAACTATAGAATCACTGTTAGCATATTAAGCAGTGAAGCAGGAATACAGGCTTACCAAAAGCTTGAGCAGTGCAATTACAACATAAATAGACTTCCTTATTGCAAAGGGTACATTGATAACGCGAGTATGCAACACATTATATCAAACTGTGTGTTTGAAGGTCCTGACTTGTCTCCTTGACAAAAAAATACAGCATGTAATACACTATACAGAATTCATCCCACTGTGGGAAAAGACAGAGCTGATAGTTCGCAGACATGAATAACAGTTTTATAATTCTACAATAAACTTACATATTTACAGGAAAAATCAATATGACATAGGTGAAATACATTACAGTGTGTTATGTGCCCCTGGCTCACTCCATGGCTCATATTACATGTGCATTTCAACAATAGGAGAATCATTCTGTAAGGGACATCCCGTTCTTTTAGCCAGCTCCTTGGTAGTTTGAAAAAAGATATGCAGACAAATCCCTTCAGCTAACCTGATGTAGGAAATTAATTATTCTCTTCTGTTATGAACAACTTTTGCCATCAGTGTGACACAAAACTAACAGAGGTCAAAAGGGGAACTGTATGTAACTTTTAAAAGGAGAGTGCTATCACTTGCATTCAAGAGGGTTTTTGCTTGTCTCTATTCAAAGTTCATTGTTCAGGGATTACAGATAATAAAAAAAGTCACATTTTGTGTTACTGTAGCCATCTGCTTCTCACATAGAAATAATGCAATTCATAACAAATGAACCTGCAACAAAAATTCTGTTTTTGCTCAACTCTAGAGAGGTCAGAGTGCAGGGTCCAGTGCCTTTTCAGGCATTCTGCTGTATTGTGTATCATGCCAGATAGACAGCTCAGTGTGAAGTAAGCTTGTGCGCATATATGCCTGCCTTTTTGTTGGTGATTAAAAGAAGGTAACTATAGGCTCAGGGGCTTATTTTGTTACTGAGCAGCCTGAAGGTCAATACTATCCCTATCTTTTATTTAATGTAGAGATTCTGTGTTGCTTCAATGGCCGTTTACTCATTTCACATTGCAAGCCCGGAGTGATGCTCTCCAACTGACAAGGCCATATTCCAAATGTGGACCATGACCATTTCTACTCGGCGGGAATAGAGAATCAATCATTTGCTGTGGAGAGGTGAAAGGTGTCCATGGCCTCCGCCAGTGCTGCCTGGAAAGCTACACTGCCAACGCACAGCCAGTTACCTCTGACAAGTCCTAGGAGTATGCGGTTGTGAATACACTTCTAAGCTCTTGTAAAATTAAACTTATGTACACGTGCACACACTCTGGCCATAGCTTTAGCTGAAAGCACTAGCACAAGCCTTACTTAGTAAGCTGTGATCCTCCAAGCATACAGTATTTGGTTTTTAAAAAAATAATATTTCTTTGGCATTTCTGCCTTTATTTGATGGTGTTGTAGAGAGACAGGAAAGGCAGGAGAGAGGGGGGATGACATGCAGCAAAGGGCCTGGGCTTCTGTGGCCTTGATACATGGCATGTGCTCTACCAGGTGTGCTACTGTGGTGCCTCCCTTATTTATACTTTAGAAGTAAGCAAGTCTTAGATACAAGATACAGGATACAGAAAATATCTGTACTCTGTAGATATCAAGCCTATGTGGACATAAATAATTTTGCTTGTTCCCTTCATAGCTAGAAAAGTCCTTGGTTATATTAAATGAGGTGAGGATGTTTGCTCATCTTGAATGAACATGTGGCAAGAAATTGTGAGTATGTTGATTCAGGGAAATGTTTTACACCAGTATCTTTATTTGAGAGGAATGTTTTGTACCGTACATAGCCTGTGAAGATGCAAGTCTGCTTGTGAAGATGCTTGCCTTCTCTCAACTTTGTAGTGAACTTCCCTCAAACTTCCCTCTCAAACTAACACATTACAAGACATTGCATCTGTATTTGAGGTGCATGCTGCTTTCAATGAACATGGGACCAGTTACCAAACAGCATGGATCCACTGTTCTGGAGCCCAGCATACATTCCTCCTGCACCTCTGCAAACTATGCATGCTCAGTCATCTTGCACAAACTGTGGAGCCTGCTGGGGCTTACTCTGATCCAGTAATGTTGCCTGTAAACCCCGCAGACAACCTTGCCATATACAATGACGTAGATTCCATCATCTTCCAGTAATGACAGTGGGTGCTATGATATTGCAGTGATTTACCGTTGTTTATATGTCGATCATGTCCTGTATGTGTTCAGCATCATAACTGAGGCGCCATTCTGCCTTTTGTTTTTTTTTTCCCATTTCTTTTGCTACACCTGCTTTTTCACATCTGATTTTACTTTTCAGATGTTTGACTGAACAATGTGCCTCATGGTCACATGTGTGAGTACAAGTATATTTTATTCTACTTTCTACTGATGGTAAAAGTATTTCTTTTTTGTTGCCTGCGAAGCTAGAAAGTGCAAAATGGGTAGTAGCAGGTTAAGAGGGAGAGACTGCTTTTGTTCTGCAAAGCCCATGAGAGAGTGTGAGAGATCTTGGGTAAGTTATGGTGTGTTTTCTTTTCTTCTATTCTTTTTTTTTGGTATCAGTCTGAACTGAACTGAGAGTTTGTGTATGGGGAAGACCTTTACAGCCAAGTGTCTAGTAGGTTTGTCAGATCAATCAACAAATCACAGAATTTACCACCTTTTAATTGATGCATGGTGATCAGTTAATGTATCTTCCAGCTAATTAACACTGTGATTTGAGTGTGTTGTGCGTTACTGCATTTGCCTGTTTAAACAGATAGAGGTACAGGGTACAGGTAGAGCCTCGGTGGCTTTGACTCAGGAGGCAGAGGGGTCATCCATTAACCAGAAGGTTTGATCCCTGGCTGTTTCAGTTTGCTTGTGGAAGTGTGCTTGGGCAAGATACTGAACCCCAAATTGCCCCTAATGGCAATTTCATTAGTTATGAATGTGTGTGTGAATGGATGAATCTCACATGTAGTGTGAAGTGCTTTGCGTGGTTGTTAAGACTAGAAAAGTGATATATAAGCATTTGCATTATTTCCTCAACAGGAAAAATGGCATTATCCTGTTCTCTTGCAGAATATGTGTAGACTAGTTACTGTTTGGTACACTGCCAGGAAATTAAAAATATTACATGTAATGTTTAAATTAGATACATATTTAAATATGTCTGTGTGTGTAGGCAGTCATATACAGTTTCCCTCTGTTGGCATGTTAAGAGTTTCTGGGGACATATTGTAGTATCCTAAATTAAAACATGTCATTTTATGGTGGGTACCTTTCTATGTCTTTATAACTTGTCAAATATGTTATACAGTATACCTTCTACTCAATGAGTGCCATAACAATAAAATCAAAATTCAATGGGAAGGGAAAAGAAAGTAGAAGGAAGTGTTGGAAGTTCAAAGAAAGATGGTATTATTATTTCTGCTTGGATGTCCTGGTGTGAATTTGCCAGAGACATTTGTCTGAAGTAATAGCTTTGTCAGTTATGTCATTGACTCACCATGGGAGACAGTCAAGGAGGGATTACATTTTTGGGCACTCTATCATTACAATTCGAGAACTGCTGACTTGGATATTAGCTCCCAATAGGGAACAGCGCTTCCAAACCCTCCCACAGAGCTTACTGTGAATATTTCACGAAAAAAGGGAATGAGATCTAAATGAAACCAAACAATTATTTGGTGTTTACGTGGAAAAAAAAAAAAAAAAACGTTGGAATGTCAAGGTTTCAGACAAGAGAGACTTGTTTTGTTCCCTTCTCTCCCCTAGATGCTTTGAGTGATTCATCCCCTGTTGAGCCATGGTACTCCAGACTGAGTCTCATTTTGAAAGACACTTTGTGTGTCTTCTGTTATCTAAGCCAAACAGAGCCATTGTGACTATAAATGAAAGTAAATTTCATGTTTGTTTGACAAAGTTTATCAAAGATGTGGTTCATAGACTCACATGGAGGTCAAATAGTATTTGAAGTAATATTGAATCACTCTGTAATAATTGCAGTAACCACTGCCACACAAGCCAGAATACAGGATTGGGTGCTTCAGTGTTCTGCTCTATTTTTAAGCTCTATTTTAGTATTTTAGGCCCATTTTTATTCTGTGTATGTATGCTCCCAAAGGGCTCTATTAAAACAACAACAACAACAAAAATCCATATATCCATTTCCTACTGACCACACGCAACTGCACTCTGTAGTGAAACTGGATGATCCAAGTTGTTTCAAGTCCTTATTCTTAAGGGATGTCAAATACTGAATTACGAAAAGCTTCCTGAAGCTAAACGAGAGTAAGAGGTCCTCTTACTGGTCCCTAAGACTCTAACCATACAAATACTCATCCTAACAATCAAGGTGTCATTTTTAATTCTGTTTAAAACTGTATAAAATATTCAACTCTGACAGAACTAGCATGTTCCCTCTTATTCCTATAGTAAAATTATTTTATTTATTTATTTTTTTTTTAATTGTTTCTCTCAGACCTCCGAACAGGTCAACCTTTCTTTGTCCCCTTTTATTGCCATTACTAACTCCTGTCTTCAAGGGAAGTTTGACATTTTGAAGAAAATTATTTTTACATGTTTTAATCACTTTTACATGCTAAAAAAGAGATATTGTAATTTATTGTTAGCTTCAGAGGTGTCAGTAGGAATGCTTTTGTTACCTTCAGACAGAGTCAAGCAAGTTGTTTCTTCCTGTTTCCATCTTCTCTGAGAAAGCACTTGGGTGAACATTTGTTGTTTATAAATGTTAAACAGTGAAACCATGCGCACAGTCCTGTGGCCACAAGACATAGTCCAAATTGATGAACAATACCAGCAGGCAGTGCAGTCAATTCTCATTTCTCAGTGTTTTTCATCACCAGTCTCTCACCTTTTTAACTCACCTTTGTCCATGTGATTAATCTGTCCCTCTGTCAGGTGTATGGATTAAGTGTTGACTAGGTTTTATGTCTGTAGGTACTGTGTTTTGCTATGTCTGTTCAGCAATGATGGCTGTCACTGTTAATACTTATAACCCAGTTCTTCTTTTATTTATTCCAGACAAGCTAATGTTAATGCATCACAGCCACAGCCACCTGCTGTTAGCTGTTTGTGATATCAGCTGGAAAAGGAAAATGTCAAATGTGTTTTTAACTGAAAATATTTAGAATTATTAAACTGAATTAATGTATTTTCTTATATTTGTAACTGAGTAGCAAAGCTTTTAACAAAAGCTTTGCGATACGTAAGAATAAAAATAGCAGGACATCAAATTTACATATTTGGCTAAAAGTGATATGTTGCTTGCTACATTTTTTTTTTCAGTTTTTTGTCTTTGTGAGATAATTGAGCAAGCGAGCAATCAAGATTGTTTCCTGACTGACACTGCAGTGTTAGAAGTAGCAGGAACTCGTGGCTCTTTTCTTCAGCTTTGCCTCCTGAAGTGAGTGACAGTGAAAGATTTAACTTGTAGGTTGTAGAAGCAATGTCAGGAACATTACAGCAACTGAGTTTCCATGAAAAGAGAAGTATTTTCTCAAGGATTTTCTCAGGTGTCTTGTGGTTTCGGGAAAGAGCATTTCCTGTTATATATATTGTTTCCCAGTGTCATGGAGAGAAGGGTGCAAGTTTACAGCTGTTGTGGCACGGGATATTGGACCGTCTGTGAACAGAACTACAGGTGACTATGAGGTGAATTTCGGCACAAAAAGAATCCAGTCACTGAATTTAAAATACTTTTTACATGGGCCTCTTCCATTGCAGAAACTAAAGATAAAACGTTGACTGTTGATAAAATCTGCATTTGAATGAATTCACTTTTAGATTATTGGTCAATTCTAGATAATTTCAATAAATTATGGGAGTGGGGGTGTTGTTAGTATTTTAGTATTATTTAGTATTTTCATTTCACTACTGGTCTGATTCACACCTCTAACTGTACTTACAGTTTTAATAGTTTTATATGTGGTAGTTGATCTGTTTATATGTCGGCAGTGGGGATATTCATGGTGTCAAATAATGCTTACAAGTGGTCCACTTTGCTGTCAGACTTCAGGTTATTGCTGAAGGAACATGTGAGTGTGTGTACTACTGACAGCCAGTGGTGGTGACATCCAGCATGTATTAGAGTCCGTCTCATGTAACATTACCCCCTTGCATGCACAAAGATGAATAAGGAATCTAAATCAAGAACAAATCAATAAGGAATCTAATTCAACCACAGTAGGAGTGAGGGATAAAGTACTGCACTGTAGTTTGCAGTTGATGATAGATGTTGCTTATAACCTAAACTGGAATTATGTCAATTGAGGACAAAGTAGGTCGAGCAGACAGTGACTGCTATGGCTATTCATCACCTAGACACAGCTCTAGGGATGTAGCATAGTAGTAGCCTGTGTTTACATCAGCCATCTGTTGAGCTATAAATGGATACCTTTTACATTGCACACATGCAGAATGTTCTTATCTATTTGTTTTTAGTAGCTTATGGAGTGTTCTAAGTATTTGTGAAAATTAATGCAAAATTTTATTTATTAACCCTATATTAACCTCAATAACCTAGTAACTTATTTCCTAATTAATATAGATAGCATTGCGCAATGATTATAAAGTTATTAACTGGCCAGTTTCTGTTAATTTTCCTCTATTCAGCTGGTAACACATTCCCTTGTTTGGTTTCTAATCATTTTACTAAGTTCACAAAAAGATTGTATCACATTGCACAAAATTACTGGGATTGTTCTATTTACTGTACCCACTGAAGGGTTTGATTGGCCCACACACCAACCTCCTGTACATGCAATCCGTAGACCACATTACATTACATTTCTGGGATGGGTTGTCTTCTTCATTTAAAATGTGCATCTGTGTATTACATAAAATTAAAAAAGAGCAATAATAAACACCCAAAAAGCTACCTATTACACACACACACACACACACACACACATTATTTTATATATATATATATATATATATATATATATATATATATATGTAATTTGTCCCAGCTTCTTAATTAGGATACTCGGCCACAGGTGCAGTGTAACATTGCAAGTCAACCATAGCTTAAAAGTTTTTCCTCAACTATAAACCACTATTTTATTCATGAGAATGTTCTCAAGAGCTATCTATAATGAATGCTGAAGCCATGGCCTTTTTGCTATGAGGTTTTGACATGAAAGAAGGCTACCTCTAAACCAATGTAAGATTGATATAAAAAGACATCTGGAGTGCCTTCAAAGAAAACCTTGCATCCTATTTATTACATCTGTGCACACCGATTTACTTCCAACCTTGACTTCAAAGTTTACAGATTAACATTTGAGGGCACCTGGTAGGTTCAAACTTGTTCCTCTGAATTGTTACATATTTGTAAATTGGAATTGATAACAGATAGAGTTGGGTCACTTTTTTATTGTGAGCTACTATCAATAAAAAATGTTGAAAATGAAATGTAAATTCCCCACATTTGCACTATGATCAGAATTTATGGTCAGAATCTGAAATTTAAAAGGCAATTTGTGATATGTCTCAAAGGGAATTATATCATTCTTGTAATTGCACAAGTGTTTGCCGAAACACACAACACACTGTAGATTTATCAAGAGTTTTGTAATGCTTTATTTATAGGATCCTGCCTTTCCAATACCACAGATTGTCAGTTATAAAGTTGAGGGTAATAGATACAAATAAATAGATAATAATCTGTTGCTTCGCACATCTTTTTATGCTATCTCTTGATATGTTTTATTGCATTGATTTTACAGACCACTGTAAACATAAACATGAAAAATTAAGGAATCATTGGGATTCATCCTCTGGGCACCTTGAAAATTTGAACCAAATCTTTTGCCAAACTATTCAATAATTGTCAGATATTTTACTAAAAAAACAAAAATGCCCACTTAGTTATGACACTAAAGAGAAAGTCAGTAGATCACCAAGTCAGAAGGATTCAGTAGAATTGCCAGTTTACTGTCATTAAAGCTAGGGGCCCCTGAATGCTAGACAAATAATTTGCAGAGGATGAAATGTGATGATGTTTTACTACTTTTGAATTGGATTTTCACGTTGAGTGTGACCTCATGGAGGTTTATGATTGACTGTGATCACAGTACCACTCAGAAATTATAAATTTTTAATTGTAGATATCAAAGGGCAGATCATTTTGTTTTTGACACATTTTACAATATGTTATTCAATATATTTTATGTTATCTGTTGATTTTTCACTGCCTTCACTGTTTTTAGAAGCAATTTACCATCTTTGACTTGCAGAATACACTGTGACTGTATAAAATGCATAACAAAATTTTGATTTTATATAATGAACCAAATTTTTTGTTGTTACAGTCAGCTCATCTATCACTCTTTTCACAACTGTTGAAATTATAATGCTCATTAAAATTTGTGTAAGGCTTAATTTATTCAGGTGTTTATTTATCACCTCCTCCAGCTAGAATGGGAAATAATGAAGCTGAAATGTGGCATGCCACCTCATAAAGACCACTTTATTTCTTGCAAGGATAAGTGTTATATTCAATGACAGTAACATAAACAAACACAAAAACTTGTCAACTCTTTGCCTACCCTTTCTGCTGATGTTTGATCCAGAAAATCAATCAGAGGCAGGTTTTCAATATGGTCGTCTTTCATTCTGCTTGCCCCGAGTTGTGGGCAAGGGCAGGTATTTCAGGGGAGTCATACTTCTTTCTGTCTTCTCCACTAATGAGACAAACGAGCAGACTCTGCTGCTGCTTGACCATGCATGCTTAAGTAGGTAGAAATAGAGGGAACAGGAAGCAGAGCCTCTGAAAATGAAAACATGTCATTCCATAGTATTATTCCTATGAATTCTTGTTTTTCAGTGGCTCTCTGTAGTATCAAGGACAATTGTGTCAGGAAAGCTCAGAGAGATCAAGGATTTGAACAATCATTAATATGACTGTCTACACCCTCATTTTGATTAGCCTTATTATAGCTTTTACTTTTCTTATTACTTACAACAAGTGAAATGGGATTTATTTCTTTTCAGAAATAAGATTTTCTTAGATTTCCTGTTTAGAATCATCACAAATTTGTATTTGAATTTGTTCGAGTAATGAGTAACACATAAGTCGTCAAGCTTGATGATAGGGAAGCCCAGTGTCACTCTAACTCTCACATTGTATAACCAATGCTTTACGTACCAATGCAGAGTATTGTAACCTTTATCTGAGGGGGAAGGCTGGGTGTGGAGATCAGGATGGCGGGTGGGTGGTTGTAGAGCATATCTTATTTTTAATCACTTGTTTCCTGTTAAAATCCAACAGCTATTGTTTGCTTTTTAACCATGGTAGTGGTGTAGCTCTGTGGATGGCGACATAAGTCAGTATGTTGATTGGTCTGTTAGTTGGTCCACCACATTTGTCTATACTTAAGTATCACAACAACTATTGATTGGCTTGCCTTAAAAGATAGCATGCAAGAAATTGAAATGAACTAGTCAGTGAGAAAATTACTGAATGTTGATGTACAGTATAGGGAACAGTGAATGAGGTAACAAAGGAATGATCTTGGACGAAGCCCAGGTTATTATGCCAGCCGAAGAGTACTCCAGGTGTGTTCACTGCTAAGTTGCTTTCTCTGTTGATAAGTGGTGAGATCATTATACTTGCAGAATGTTTGCTTGACAGACACAGAGATTCTAAATCAACAGAGTCTTGAAACTCTTATTAAAATATTACATGTTAAAATTATCTCAATTACACAATAACAGCATTGTAATGCAAAGGCCAACAGTGCCAATGAAGAATGATAATTAGCCACACAAATTGTTGGCAAAGTAACCTGTATCATTACCAGTTTACTCTTTTGTGGGAAATGGGCAGAAGTAAATGAATGTTTTTACTGCAATGCCACCTCACTTGTAAAAACATGCTGTATTGTATGAAAGGAATAACACTCATATGTCCAGGAGAGCCTGATGATCCTGCTTCATCCTGAAAGCAACATTATGTAACAATTTTACTTTAAAATAAGAGCTTTAGAATAATTTTGATGGCACACTGACTTGTAATAGGGAGAATGGTGCCTGCGTCATCACCCCTTTGCACCCTGAATGCCTGTTGTTGCACTATTTAACTTTGGTGAGGGGGCATGATTTCCCACGAGAAGTACATAACTGAGTGATAGTCAGTGACTTAAAATGCCCAGGCCCAGCAAGTTCAAGAGTAATGTTAAACTATAGATCAGTAAAAAAAACAAAAAAAACATAGAAGTCAGGGAATCATGAGAAATATACACAAGTTGAACATGTTTCAATTCAGTAGGTAGGACTATGCAGTCGGAGCTCCGGTCAAGTAGTTGATAGGCTTTGTTTTCTGTACATGAAAACCACTTAACTGTGGTCAGAGCCAGACAGAAATAGTAACCACTTGTGGCTACAGAGGCTGCTGTGGCTCTGCAAAATTACATTGTGTTGGTATAAATATAGTTAACAAATTGATGTTGAAACAATTGTTATATTTAAGTTTGACATTTGTAAAGCCTTACTCTTTAAATCAAATGTAACAAATTTAACTTATTTAGCTATGGTGTTATCAGCTGCCTCAACAAAAAGTTTTCAAATTTGTTGTCTGGTTATACTAAAAAACAAGCACATAAACACACTAAACACACTTTCATGAGTATTTCATGGAGGTGACCAGTGATAAAGAAAGAAAAGTGATAAAATATTTTAATGACAGCCTATAAACCTCTCATCACAGGCAGCTTTTTCTGGCTTTTATGGGTATAATTGTACCATATGGTACTTTGCCCTGTACACAAACCATGCAAGAAATATTGTTTACTGTGTGAATTATCATATCTTCAGTGTCTTCATTCTCTTACTTTTTCCTGAATAATTTACATTCATTGGTCACACAGTCATTGGTACTGAAATTTTTTGTGAGACTGCATTATGGAAATTCTTTTCTTGGAGAGATAATACCCGTAATTGTTGTGAGCCTCTTCATTAAGAATGACAAATTTCAGTGCAGCATGCTTTTTTTAAAACATTGATAGTTCTGTTGCTTTGCAAATGTGAGCTACAAACATGCTAAGCATAGCAAAAGGCATGACACTGCCTTTGACCAAATGACAGCCTCATGTCAGTCACAACTGGAGAAACACATCTTTTTTCTCCTCTTTTGAATGTCAGTGGGTTGCATGAAACCGCCCAAAGGTAATTTTACACACCACTGATACAAAACATGTTTTAGCTGTTTCACACAGAATTAGACAAGCTGTGGCGTTAGCAAGGAAAATTGGATTATGGGGGATATATTTTAATCTTGTGTGCCAACAGGTTAGAATACCTTGTCACAAGACAGGGATAAGAGGACAATAACATGCAGACCCCAAGAAAGAATCAGTCAAGAATGCAACACAGCAGTGGAGGTTTGGACATTTACGTAATGAAAATGATCTGACATAAAATATTTTCAGTGAATTATATAGGATATGGTCACTTAGATAAGAAAAATGCTAATTTTTTGTGTTTCATGCAATTTTTTTTTCTTAGAACCAATATGTGTCATGTTTTCCATGTGTTTAAACTATATTTTAATATCTCCTACTAATGTGGTTAAGGCAGCAAATTAATGAAGGAAAAAAATATAATAAATGAATAGGCACACGTTTAATAATAATTTTCAATATAATGTTTTGTTTAAAAAGATTTGCTTAGGCTTAAGATGTGTTGAGGTTTTAATTCACATTTTAAGGTCATACCAATGTGCAGCTATTTAATGTGTTGCATTTGAATTTCTTTCGAAGTTCTGCACTTATCTGACCTTGTCTGACGTGTCCTAGACCCACTCTGTCTTCATTTCTAACTGTTTGTACTTTGTGTCACTTGTACTGGATTCCTGAATTATTAAGTGCCCGCAACTGTGAAATGGAGGGTATTTCAATCACATAATGTACAGAATGCAAGAACTGACAGAGCACTAAAGATGACTCCTGGTCTTCTGGAGAATGTTTGCTTTGCTTTGCTTTAATGCCTTTTGATAATAAATGAGATAAAAGCCCCTGAACTTGTTTTGTAAGTGCTGTCCGTGTTTTCTACTTTTGACATCTGATTTAATACTCTAAACTACAAACTATTTAGTGCAGAGATGTAGTAGAACACCGTGTTGTCCTTTTCTTCATCTTGGGGTTACGACTACCTTTAGTAAAAATAATGTTTAGGAAATAACTGTGTTAATGTTTTAGATTTAACTGTATTTTTTGTGGCCAGTGTGAGTGTGCATGTTTGTTGGTAAGCATGTGTGTTTTTGTACACCTAAAACATTCTTCAGTCTAAGTTGCACACCTGGCCCACTTTGGATCGCAAGCCCAGAGAGATGCAGATTGGTTGACAGGGAAACCAAAAACATTATTAACAGCTGGATTACCTGGGGAATCGACATTGATGTCTGCCAACCGTGGTCCTAAATAGAGATGAACATGTGCTCCCACCAAAGTCCGTCTGGTCCCCTTCAACTAGAGACAATGTGACACATTCTGCCCAGCTCTCCAAACACCCTGTAACACTAAAAGTCATTTAGAATCACAGCCCCCAAAAATATGTTTCATTTTTACTTCTGTACTTCTGCCCTTTCTATCCAGTTTATGTGTCATTGTATGTGATTTGATGGAAGATTACAATAATGTGTAAAACAGGTTGTGTAGCTTTTTTAAAGCCTCCGCTAAATTCTAAATGCATAACAATAAATGGGCTGCCTGAGGTCAATGTGCTTTCACCAGTGCCTGTCCTTCGGCTTATTGCTCACACATGCCCTATTATAGGTTTGGCAATCAGTTTAACTGCAAAACTGTAGCTCTCAACTCCTCATCAACTTTATAGTGTCTCTACATCCCTATTTAAAATATCAAAAAGCCCAGAAACCACTTGCAATTTCCACCTTTTTAATTTGCATAACAGCCAATTATGGTCAATCGCTACTGAGCGGTTTGTGCACTAAATACAATGCTAAAGCAATGGGGAAACTATACCCATTCCTCACATGCAGCAGATGAAATGAACACCAGCAAAATAAATATATTTCACACAGCAGGATTCCTAAATGTCATGGAGCCATAGTTGGATAGCATTCATTAAATTCATAATACCGTCTTTTGAAGATCACTTTATTTACCATAAGAGAAAGCACACACACTCCATCAACACCTAAGTTATGTGTAATGCTCAGTGAGGTATTTACGTAACGACAAAGTCCACAATTCATTTTACTAAAAGCAGATTGCCTGAGATAACGTCACACAGAGACCAGTGATACAGGTGGGTGGTTATGTGTGGTGTGTAGTATGTGCAATCCCAGTGTTCCTCAAAGGAACAGTAAAATCCTTATTATTGATATTATCAGAGCCCATCAAAGAAGTTTTTCTGATTGCAGCTGTGAGGAGAAAATATTCACAGCATTTTACAGTAAATAGGGTCCCTGTAATAATAATATAATATTATTACAATATAGTTGCAAGTTGTGGAGACTTGTGTGAGCTGCATTGGAATTAAGACATTTTTGCATAATATTTTAGTCTCTTTTAAAACATTGTTTTCTTCTTCTTCATATTATTATTATTATTTATGATAATAATTACCCATTGACCAGACAGAAATCGTCCTCTGTTCAGCACTACAGGCAAGGTGTACTTATGGATTGCTAGTTTAAGTAACCATACTTTAGCATGCAAACACACTGTACGCAATGTAGTTCATTTTCCTCATCCATAAGGACTCATAATTCAGGGGCAATGTGTGTTGTCTTCCTTATTATTCACCATTAATAGATAGAGACATACTGGTCACACAGTTATAATTCAGATTGTAAGATGTACAGTTTTTAGGCTTTAATGCATGCAGAGTTTGGTGACATGCACTCTCCCTGGCCCTCTTCATCACACACAAACATGTCCAGTCTCTCTCTCTCTCTCTCTCTCTCTCTCTCTCTCTCTCTCACACTCACTCACACACACACACACACACACACACCTACTTCCAACTTTTATGGTGTCCAGTTTGTTGCATGCGTTTGGGTGTCTGTCCTCTGGAGTAGACCATCTGCTCCTTCCTATTTATTGCTTCTATCCCCAGTTGTGCTCTATCCTTCTGGTGGTCTTCCACCCCCATGCCAAAGCAGACACCAATTAGAGAGTTATGCATTAGACTTTTCACTTCTTTCTGGCACTCATTATGTCATGTTCAGTTAGAGTTTGCTTTACTATCTTCCTCTCCTCAGAGCACTTTAAAGTCTTCTAAACACCCACAAATTCCTGCAAAATGGATCTAGGTAAAGTGAGCAACAAACCATATGGTATTTCAGAGTCTTTTTGTCTCTTTGAGATTTCTTATTACATCGCTAAAATATAATTATGTAGATAATATTTGGAGTCTCTGCTGAATACATAAATTCTCTGATGCTACATTTTCAAAAGAAATTGTGTTTTTGAGTTCATGTTATGCAGAGAATGTTACCAGCACACCAGAAGGTTTCTTTTAAGAAAGCAGTTCTCATCTCATAACCAACATCTGCTGTATATGTTGATATACACAATGACCTTTGGATAGATTTGTTTTGCAGCATTTATAGATTTGTTGACCACAGCCAATCATGCAAACTCCGGGGTGCTCAGGCACTTGCCCAGCTGTCCTCTAAAGAAAATGTGCCCCAATACATAACACATGTCTGCATCTGTTGGACTTGTCATTTCTCTTTCTGCACTCCAGGCTCTCTGCCCTGCAAACCATACCTCCTATGAATTCAGTTCTCATGTAGCTATGCTGCATAACCAATATATAATAGAAAGTTAGGGAAATGTTAATACCACACAATTCTTTCTATCAACTTACCTTACAAATGCTCATGTTAAATCTTTCTGCAAAACATTTGCCATTAGTGTCATTCAATTCAGTGTTGTACATGGCAACTTAAATATGTTTAAAGTGTGTTTATGGGTTTGCAAGACCTAACATGGCCTGCCTAGTCGTAGCCCCTACTTAAGCACTGACTCTAAGGTTAATTCTGCTCTTTCTGAATACAGACAGCCAAAAGGTGACTGTGGATTTACTAGCAGTGAATGTGCTTAGCACAAAGCACCATTACAGAAATACAGTGTTAAGAAAAGTAATTATCAGAATTATCAGTATTTGTGTATTAATTGTAATTTATAATGTATTAATTTCTTCTTCCTTTATTTCATCTAATAACACAATCTATTTTAACTAGTAGCACACAAATTATTGTATTGTTCTCGTCTATACTGAAAACATCATTCAGACAGCCACAGTATTGGCTGGTAAAAGAACCCTTAGGCTAATGATATCAACAGAAGCTAATTGAAGTCAGGAGTTGGCTAACCTGGAGTCTAATCATTAAAAGTAGATTAGAGGTGTGGAATAGAGCTACTTTGATTTATTAAGAACACTCAAACATTTTGAGGTTAGTATTCCAAAGAAGCATCTGCTGGTGTCAACCATGCCTCACAAAGAAGAGATCCAAGACTTAGGATCAAGAATTAGGATGACTCCACTGGCCCAATGTGGTAAAACAGTAGGAGTAACACCTAAAGCTTTAAAGGATTTTCAGCTTAGTTAATATCTCTGCTCATGGGTCTACCATTTCCAAATCATTGAACAGGCAAGGTAGCCATTACGGAACACCACAGATGATGGTGCTGCTCTCCAAAAAAGAAAATCATTATTACACACCTAACCTAAAGTTTGCCAAAGAACAGCTTGACAATCCTCATTGCTATCTGGAAAATGTTCAGTGGACTGATGAAATTAAAGTTGAATTATTTGGAAAGCACTACCTTATAGTGTAAAAAGAGCACTGCATAACAAGATGAAAACATCTACACCAACACCACAAGTTAAGTACAGTGGAGGAAGCATCATGACTTGGACAGCTTGCTGTCAAAGATGGAAAAATGAATTTTCAAGTTTATTAAGGTATCTTTTAGGATAGTTCCAGGGTGGCTGGAGCTCAGTAGAAGTTGGGTGATGCAGCAGGGAAATCCAAACAGACCCAAACATTGAAGAAAATCCACTTCAGAATGGCTTCAAACAGAGAAAATCCTCCTTTTAGAGTGGCCAAGTCAGAGCCCAGACCTTAACCCAATAGAGATGCTGTGGAATGACCTCAGGGTATTTGTACATACTAGACATCCCAGGAATATTGCTGCGGTGAAGCAATTTTTGAGGAAGTATTGTCTGAAATTCCTCTTGAACATTGTGCATTTCTAATCTGCAGCTACCAGAAGCACTTGTTTGAGGTTACTGGTACTACAGGAGGTTTGACCACTTATCCACTTATCTAAGGATTCACTTCCACAGGCACTGTAAATGTTTAATGGGTATGTTCGATAAAGCTGCACATTAATGTAATTGTTTCTGTGTTATTAGCTTGAACACATTGTGTTGTCTATACTTTTGCCCCCTATATTTTATAAGCACTTAATGAAGAAAACCAGGCAATTCCATGGTTTTCACTTACTTTTTTGCTACTGTACACTGTCAAACACCATGAATGAAAATGTGTACTACATTACACCATCTAAGGAGATGATGAAGCCTCATTAAAGCCTTTTCATCCCTCAAGAACCCTATTAAATAAACGACTTTGTCAGTTGTGTTCAGATGTAAGAAGAGCTGGTTTGTAATTATGATTAGTTAAATATTATACAATTTGAGTGGCAACTAAACAAGTATATTATATTATTATATATTATATAAGTAAATTTTTAAAATATACTTTATGCACCCTATTTAGCCATGAAATTTGCAAACTGTCCACTCACAAAAGTAGTCCATAGCTTTGACGACCAGAGTGTGGAGATCCACTGATATAAGTCAGGCCTTAAATAACCAATTAGAAGTCAAAGCTTGTGTGAAATAGAACAAGAAGTAGAGCAAGTGGCTAATGGATCAGTGCAGACCTTCCTCACAAAATAATAACATGGTTGGTTGGGTAGGTTTAATGGTCACCACATTTAATCAAACATATAGATCATATTCCTTGGCCAAATGTTAAATGATTCGTCATTTTCATTTCCTATTGGTTCCCAGGGAATGAAACTCAGTGACTTTACTGACGTCAATCAGCAGATTGACATTTTTGGTTTTTATTGACATGTCTCAATCACTATAGGCTGAATTGCCATGATTTTTGGTGCACATATCCATGCTGCCTTTGTTGATTCCTTGACTTTTCCTGCAGTACCACTGGTCAGTTTTTATTTATCGTGTAAAATGTCACAACATCTACCAGATAGATTGGCGCAAAATTTTGTAGATCCTAGCTAATGTATCCATGACTTTTTCTTTAGTGCCACCATGAGGTTAATACCACTTTAATTACACATGGGGGCCTAATATCCCTTGGACAACAGATAAAAAGATAAACAGAGATATATGTTGAAAGTATATGCTGACAAGATAACTTGAGTAATCCACTTGATGCCCTGACAGTGTTATCAGAATGAAAGCCCCTGCAAACAGCTGTGTGTCTGTATCTGTCCCATGCTGCGGTGAAGTGTAACTGACGGGAAAAGAGAGAATCCATAGAAGAGGGACCTTGACAAAATATCTTATTTTCCTGTAAGCACAATGCGTGAGTGTATGTGCAGTGTATGCATGTAAATGTACATTTATTCAGACACAATGGGTGGTGTGTGAATGTGTACATCCATGTGAGTTTATGTGCACACATCAGAGCTGCCATGGCTAGACATTACCTTCTCCTGACAATGCAATTAAAGCTCCGATGCTGCATGTAACCTTCTATTTACTGTCCAGGGAGACCAATAAATTGCCCCCATATTTGTCACAATAAAGGAGCCATCAGACTCAAGGAAGTAGGTATGTGTGTATGAATCTTGATGCTGAGCAGCTGTCCAATTAAACCAGTAAGGTTTATGCACCTAAGGCACTAGCATGCCACCATATCTGGGTGAGGCTAACATATTGTACCCTGAAATGACACCTAGACTGGAGTCCAGGAGCGAGGTTACATATGCACTAATTGTCTGTGAAACCTTTGCTGTCTACTTTTAATTAAATCTCCAGCTGTGTGTGTATGTTAATATGATTTAAATATAGTTTCCACATTAAGATATCAAAGGTCTTTCTCAGCCTCTGATGTCACAGGGATGTGACATATATTTCCATATACAATGAAAGATATAAAAGGTGGTGGACCTGTTGATCACTTTAATTATAATTGTCATGACAACACAGAGCTCTCCTATGTCTAGGGAAAAGCATTGTTTAATACAGACTGATAGTGCTGCTTTCTGCAGATGAAGTAAATTCTCCATGTAATTGTCAAGGGAGCCTCACAAAATGTGTTACCAAAATAATACTAAGAATTATAAAAAGGTAGGCTACAACAAGCCAAGCAGAGAATAATTTGGAGATACTGTGTGTTTTAATTTCTCATTTAAATCTCCCCTGTCTGGATTACAGTATTGATCTAGTGTATGACATTTTGGACTGACATTAAGAGCCCTTAGAGGATGAATCATACGGACTTCTGTGATCACTTCTATATTTACAGTGCCTCGAGATAACTTCTGTTGTGAATTGGCGCTATATAAATAAAACTGGACTTGACTTCTTATCCAGCACTACCAAGTCAGAGTCACTTATTCAGTAATACGACCAGTTCTTCTAACACTGACCCCCTGATTTTCTTTTAGCCACCCCCAGTTTTGAGTGAAATATCCTACTGGACATTCATATTCCCCTCAGTATGAATTGTGAGAAATTTGGTGACACTATAACTTACCTTATAGGGCCATCATGAGATCAAAATGTGATTTTTTTTAAACAATTCTTTGGTAAAAAAAAAAGCCTCAGTCACATATGCTCCATATCAGATGGTGAACATTATGGTAAACATTACCTGCTAAAAATTAGGATATTAACATTATTCCCATTAGCATGCTAACATGCTGATATTTGCTTCATCCACTGCACTCTCAAAGGCAGTTATGAACAGTAGAGAACTGTAGTATTGTTTGTTTTCATGGGGACCTCCAGGTAAATTTAGCACTTCCTGGTGCAAGTGCTTGTCAGAGGACAACTCGCATTATCTCAGAGAAGGACAATTAAAATGAATTTCTCATCTTTAGTGATAAATGTAAGGGAATTTTGATTAGTAATGCCAGACACGGTCAGCATTCCCTGAATACCTTTACATCTTGCTGTCTTTCTGTCTGTCGGCTTCTCATTTTCTCACTAGCACTCCTTTTGGTTTTAGTTGAAAGACCAGCAAATTGGGGAGGCTACAGTATGCTCAGCTAGAGGAGAACCATTACAGATGAGTGAGACAGAGCGGACAAGGGAGAATGTGAATGGAGACAGAGGAATGATATTTGGACAGTTGTATAATTGACTCCTTATCCAATGCTCTTTGCACATCACAGGCTCTCCTTCGACTCTTTGACTGATGAGTTGTTCTCAAAATGTGGTAACTCAGGCAACAAAAATAAATCTATCCCTCAATGAAAATTTATCTTGACAACTGATTCTCTTGTTCTTCCATTCCCTTTCATTTCCCCTCATTGTCTTTCTGTCCTCGTTCCTTTTTCTCTTATAACCTCATGACAACCCAGAGTTTCAGTGTCACAAGTATAGTGACTTTGACATGATTCAGCTTACCATGGCATTTGCTACGCTAACTAATAGTTGGATAGTATTTAAAAGTTATTTTGGGCATACGTTGTCATTTCGTCAGTTTTAAAAAACAATCTTTATGGTGTCAGCCTCCAGTCCTTTTGTCATGTTGTCAGTAAGCATATAAAATATAAATTAGGTTTGACAATATGCTAATAATACTTAAAGTGCAGAGAGGAGAGCAAAAGACAGGCTTATACACCATTCATCACCTTTTTCTTGATGATAAATACTGATCCTTCATACTCTTTTGAGATTTAATGCTGTGTGTATCACTTCTATTTGCTTTTATATTCTATTTTTAGAAAAATAAGTATTGTTAGTGCTTTAATTATTACTGTAAAGGACATAAAATGTAGCATGGTACACCTGAATATTAGGGTGTATGAGTGCTGGAGAATGTTGAATGAAAAGACTTGCTTGTGTACTGTCTGGTGGAAACCATGTTTCTCCAGAATGTCAGTGAAGCAGAAGTTGAGACCTTGTTGTAAGTTTAACAGTTAATTTTTGAGATCATGTTATAGATTTGTTTTATGTAAAAAAAAATATACATGGTATTTACTAGACCAAGTGATGTTATGCAAACATTACTCAATTAATTATTAAAGTCCAATCATTTTCACAGCTGACTATCTAACCAATGATGTCCTCTGACTGATGATGTCTGCCAAAATTTGAATATGCTGAGTGTAGAGGAATTCATTACGCTAATGCTACACGCACTCGAAGTCATTGTGGTGAACTTTAGTTTAGACAATTTACTCAATTTACTGTGTGCAAAATTTCAACATGTTGATACATTCTTTTAAAAGATATTTGTCTCTATTTTGATGTGGGCAGAATAGAGCAGACAGGCTGTCTACACTGTCTTTACCATGTTATTTTCAGGTTGTGAGTATCTCTGTTCCAATGTAATAGTAAAGACATCTAGTGATTTGTTGCTTTTTAATGGTTCCTGCCTTCCTCCTGTCACTGCCCAATTTCCAGATTTTTTGGCACACAGCTTCCTTCATGCATAGTTATGATGATTCATTCCTCCTAAGTTGGTTGAATGCCACAACATTGTCAATGAATATGTTTCTCTCTGCTCCTGTTGGTTGCCTAGTTTGGCCTGAAATGCATTTAACCTAACTATTTAGCAGCAGGCAAGTTTGTAGTTTAAATTTAATTAATGCATTTCACACTGTGAACTCCAGAGCGTACAGAAATATAGTTGACTTATTCTTCTATCCTCTCAAGACATGTCATCTGTCTCAGCCAAACAGACAAAAAACCCTGTAGGTATTAACACATGTACAGTGGGGTCCAAAAGTCTGAGACCACGTTCCCATTCTTTGGATGCCTACTATCTCCACATATAAATGTAGTGTTTAGGAGATGGGGTTGTGGTGCGTGTACAGCCATGCTGAGCATGGATGATGGCACTAAATATTTAGGAACATGCCGACTCATGTTGCCATACATAATGTTGTTTCCTCATACTAGTTTCAAACCAAAATCTGGGGGGCGGTTGGGAGCAGGATGTCCAAAATCTGAGGAATTAAATGGGGAAGAAGTAGGTAAATGTTTACAAGCAACATGTTTCAGGTTGAGGGATGAGACTGAAGAAAAACTAAGGGGGGCTTGTTTCAATAGAGGTCAGAACTTCCCACACAGGAAAAGGAAATATATGTTTTTCCACCCTGGTATTTTTTTGAAAATTTGTTCTGTATTTGCTGGATTGTCTAAGAAATGTAATGAACTGAATTTTCATTTAATTATATAGTTGTGCCATGCAGCCTGACACTACAGGCAGGTTATTTACAGTAAAATGTGTTGTCACCAAGTCTGACTGTGTGGTGTCTTTGTAGTCTCTCTTTCTCTGTGTTAAGCTGTGGGGATGACCATGAGTAGCACTTTCCAATTTGCACCTAGTTACCACTAGACCAGGTGGCCTCAGGAGGAGGATAGATTGAGGTGCTGACCTTTCTGTGATGTTACAATGACAAGTATGATGGCATTTTGAAACCGATAGTGTGAAAAGGTTTCACAACAGCACTGCCAAAGTACACCATAAGTTCTGCGGTATGCACTGGGGAATGAACTGAAAGATTAAGGTCCACACAAAATATAAAGAAATTAGATAACGTGTTGACCAGCTAGTTATCTATCCAGGCTGCAAGTTGACATTAGCACTTTTCCCAGGTAAATATTTGTTTGGTCACTCTTAAAACAAGCTGCAGGACAAGTTGTGGTCATGTTTGTAAGTTAGAAAGAGGGAGACTTTAGTTGGGAAGCTACTGTAAATTGTTGTTCAAAGTCTGTTGGTCTTGTGTAGAAGGGTGCTTTTGGATTATGCAAATATGGTTTAAAGATTTTTTTTAAATTGGCTGTATGCAAACGGGGTAACTGTATTCTGACAAATTAATGGTAGGGGGTACTATCATGAAACCAAAAAAATCAAAAAATATAAATTCCTCCATTTTGGTCTGAATTTTTTTCAAAGGAGGGAGACAAGTTATTTATAGGGCAGGCATGTGTACTGTAGGGGGAAAAAAAAACATATTGTTTCATATGGACTTTAAAATAAAATGTTAACATTTTCTTGTGCTCACAAGTCAGTGGAAATGTAGGGTTCTGTTGTGCTTTTATTTCTGAAGAAAACAAGAAGAAAACATGTCTCATTGTGTACTTTATTAACAACCAAATGCTGAAAACTCCTCGTATCCACTAAAGAGATGAACGGAGATTCAGAATCTTATGAAACAAATATACAGCACTGCAAGCAAGCATGCTTCCAAGGACAGATGATCAAATGGATGACTAAATGGATGTTTCAGGGGATATGTAGAATTTCTGGTCTGATACCTGTGCAGTTGTGCTACAAATGCAGTGCCTTGTAGCACAGTGAACTGTTTGTATTACTACTATTTGCGTGATTCAAAATCCTAGGATAGGCTGGGACACTTCATCAGTCATGTTCCTGAGGTCATCAGATGTTTTTGGTCTTTCAACATCATATACCGTCACCCAGGCGACCCAGCAAGGGTGGATCAGATCCTGGCTTGTGTCCTAGCAGCATTGGCTCACAGATCACTTCCCCTGATCTTAAGCCATCTGGAGGTCCTCTCGGCAGCCTCCATGTTGAACCTGATTGCTTTCTTTTTGCAGCCCCAGTAATGCCATGTAGTGTGGTAAATTCAAGCCTTAAACTTACCTGGTGGGCCATACTCCTCTACTGTGGTGATAAGACCCTGGCTTGTGTCCCAGCTACATTGGCCCACCTGATCCGAAGCCAACCGGAGGCCCTCTCTGCAGCCTCCATGGTGGATTTAAAGACTTTCCTATGTGCAGGCAGCTATGTCAAGCAGAGTGTAGATTTTGCAGAGTGGCCAGAAAAGCCTCTACACTCCACTTCAGTGGACTCAGAGCCTTCCAGCCTCTCTTCCAGCATTGCTCCACCAGGTCCTGGTAATTGGACTGCTCTTTTGCCTTTTCCTCCCAGTGAACTATCAGGTCTACAAGGAGCACAGACTTTGAAGCGGATGATGATAGCACCACATGTTGCCTCAAAGAAGTTGTCATGACGTGGTCAGGGAATTTGAGCCACCTCTTCAAGTGGACTCTCAGCTCCATGCAGAGGTGCTCATCTGGGCTGAGTCTGAGGCAGCTCAAAAGCCCTTACAAAGGTGATGTTCTAGCGCACCCTCCCACCTTGTTCACACTCCCTGCTGCTGCATGCCCACCATCTTGCTTTTCTGTTCCTCCTTGACACCTGCCTACATATCCTTCAGGACTAGATGGCATCTGTCCTTGCCACAGGCCCTGTCAGAGCGAGGTTGTGGAATGGCTCCCAACCCAGCCTGTTCAGATGCCACCGTGCCCATCAAAGCCATGTGTCTCCGCCAATACTCTATCTCCAGATACTGTCCATTTTCTTTATTTTTGTTCAATGAGTGATTAAAAGACGACATTTAGTTACTTATATTTGAGTTCTTTCACTTGCTATTATAATGCTACTCCTGAAAGTACTCAGAGAAAAGACATAGTCTGTCATGCCACTTAATTTTTTTGCACAAACTGACAGCTCATGATGAGAAAATTACTTGAAGAAAAAATTGTAGGGAAAATTGTTTTTTGAACTAAAATAAAAATGTACAGATCTTCTCGTCTGTACATTGGTAACTGCACTTAGTGTTTGCTAAACCAAAGGTAACGTTTCCAACATTCACACAAAATACAGGAGATTTATGTGATGTTTATCAACCTAGCCATGTCTAAAGCTTTCAGCATTCATCACTTTAAACTTACATTAAAATAGTACTAAAAGCATAGGCTGCAGACTGACATGCAGGTCTGCTTAAACATTATGCAAATGATCCGTTCTCTACCATCTTAATGACATTGGTGGACACTGAGGCAATTACCATTGGAAAATGAATTAAGAGAAAACTTTTTTTTTTCTTTTTAGCAGAGAATGATAAAGATGTCAGTGTTCCTTAACCCTAATGTAAAAATAGACTAAGAAATGGTCCAGTGAATATAGAGAAATACTGCCTGCAGTATCACTATCCAAAACAAAAAAAAAGTATGTCAAGTCCAACAGGTTAATAGCCAAATGTGAAAATTTCTTGAGATTATTCATGGTGAGAACTGGATGTTTGAAAATTTAACTTAAATCATCTTCATATGTTTATATAAGCTAGTGTTAAACTTAAACAGCAAACATTCAACTTGTAAGAAATAGGAATCATTTGTGTTTTTCTTAGTGGCTCCATTAATCTGCTGAAAATATAGATGGTCTTGCCATAAATTGTCCTGGAATAAGTAAGTATTCACAAGGACAACCCTAACCCATCCAGGTCATACAGTTTGCCTCAGGATAAGCTTGTTTCTTCTGTGGTTGTAATTAATTAAACTGACTGATTATTAATTTTATAAGTTGCAAACAGGCAAAAAAAAAGCTCTTACCTAAATTATATTCAGTACAAAACAAGACATTATACTGTGTTACAAACAGCTGAAAAAAGATGCAGTGCTCATGCAAGTGAGAGTGCAAGAGTAAGTCTGAGGAACCCTCTGTGTGTGTTTGTGTTCTGATAGACATACTGCACTATTATGTGCTCTTAACAGTTAATTTTCTATAAATTATATTTTGAAAATGTGGGCTCTGTGTAATCAATGTAAAAGAGTGAATAGTTTTTGCAAATTGCAAAGTACCATTTAAGAAAAGAGTAAACATTTAAGACTGACGTCAGTCTACTGCGTCTTATTTCTTGACACCATATTACACAATGAATTTTTAGTCTGTCGTGTTTCTACTGTTCATACACAGACATTTTACCACTCAGAGATAGACAGAAGCACACCACTATTCTAAAACTATTTTTCTACACAACTGGGTAGGAATATACAAAGGTATCATCACTCCTGAGTACATGTAGGTTAAGGTCTAGACTTGCCCGTCTGTGTGATTTATGAGAGGTTGAACATTTACACCTTGGCTTTCCCTTACTGTCTGACCAAGTCATTCATCAGACTCCATATAATGAATGGACTTGTTCTTTGCGCTGGAGCTAACAAGACGGTGGGGTCCTTAGAGTTCAGTAAAACGAGATTACAACCACTGGTCAAGCCCAGGAAAAGGGAGCAACTCCTTCTGGAGTTGGAGCAGGAGCATGAGGCCACTGGGGGGAAGAGATTGGTGATGACGAAGGCAGCATTACAGTGAGTTTCTGCTGTAGTCACAGTCTCCAAAATGGGAATGCAAAATCATGAAATACTTATATTAGCAGAGAGAACTACCATGCCTCATGACAGATAAGTTGGCATACAAAAAAACAACATTGTGTTAAAAAAATAACTCCAATCTACTACATTATTGATTTCTCTAGGAATATTACCTTTTCACTGTGGCCCCTCCTCAGGGAGGTCAGTGGTTATTGACCTGTTGCAAAAGCAGATAATTCTGTCTATTTCTCCTTCTGGGAAGGGGCAGCTCAACAAGTCTGGTGTCCGGTGAACAGCCCCAGCTGTGCGTCATAAACTCTTTGTACATTAGAATTAATTTTCAATTGTGTGCAGTGTAAGTAACTTTTAGCCCTGTTTTGGTCTCCACCATGTCTTGAGGAGAGGAATTGTCTGTTCTGTTAAATCTCTGTTCTGCTGCAGGCTCACAAAAGTGGGATCAGCTCGTACAGACAGGTATTACTGTTAAAATGTATAAAAATGGACAATTCTTTTCATCAAATTTACTGACAACATGGCATGTGATGGAAATGATACTGAATCTCTGATCAACAACAAAACTACCTGCTGTATGTTACTTATGTCCCCCTTTTGCTGGAAAAACAGCTCTGAGTTGTTGGGGCATGGACACAGGACCTCTAGGGGTGTCCTGCAGTGTCTAGGTCAGGGACTTTGGCACCGGATCCTTTGGTTCTCTGGGTTGCAGGGTGGGGCCTGTATCTGGAATCTGGCTTGTTCCGGCGCATCCCACTGATGCTCAATTGGATTGGAATCTTGGGAGTTTGGAGACCAGGTCATCACCTTGGGCTCTTTGTCTTTGTTCCTTGATCCATTTCTGAGCACTTTTTGTGGTATAGCGGGCACATTGTTGTGCTCTTTAGTAATATTTAGGTGGGTGTTACATGTCAAAATTACATCCAGATTAATGCCAGGACTCAGGGTTTCTCTGCAGGATATTATAATGAGATAATCTCTGTTATTCACTTCACCTCTCAGTGATTTGAATGCTGTGGCTGATCAGTGTAGAAAAAATAACTAATATTCAGAATGTATACTGTATTGTATACTGTATCTAGCTTTTATTTATTTTTAACTTTCAGGTTAAAATTTGTCCAAGTCTCAGACAGTCATACAGGGATGCCCATTACTGCATCCTTTAACAATATGTCCTTCCCCCTCCTCACTCCCGCTAGCTCTGTGGGGACACGATTAAGAAGACAGGTATCCATTTCCTTGAAGCAGAGCAGCACACAGTAGCTCCAGGCTTTATGTCACACTCTAATATATACAAAGCCCTGTGAATCTACCCTCTTGAAATCCCCCATGCCCTTTATCTGCCAATCCCATGACTTTCATTGGCTGACTTGAAGGATGATATCCCTAATGTTCATGACAAATTAATCCACAGGGGGAAAGCCAATGACAGTGAGCTGCCAGTGGGTCATCCCTTTGGCTAAGTCTGTCATTTCACATTTGCAGGGACTCGTGCAGGACTGCATAACTAAGCAGCATATTTGTACAACCTGAATGAAGGGGTTGGTGTCTGTACATATGTACAGACAGCCGGTGAGGATTCAGATCCTAAGAAAAGGAACTTAATTGGGCCTAGTTGTTCTGCTTCAGAAGCAATAAAGATCTCTGAATGAAATGCAGATGTATACCTGTAAAGGCTGTACAGAAGCACTGCGTGTAATACAAGCTCATGGCTGCCCCTGAGACTGAAGTCATTAGGATATATCAGATGTTATTTGCAAATATATACTGAATTACAGTCTTTGCAGAAATTGACCAAATGTTCCATGCACACAAACGGAATAAGACCATGTGACCTAAATAGCAGTGATTTAGAAATGTACTATTGTAGCCTGTACATCTTACATTTTTGAAGATTCTAATAAAATAATAACCTGACTTGTTCCTGCCACTTTGACACATGGTACAAATCTATAGAAATACAATTAACCGGGCTCTGATATTGATTATGGTGGTTATGTTTGCTTAAACATCGATCCAACTGGTATGTTGAGGGGCATGGTGAGTATTATTAGGAAGGTTCTTATTGGAAGTCATCCTTTTTTTATTTTGACTGGTTTGACAGCAAGGTCAGTCTGGAAAAGTTTGCAGAAAATTTGTATTGCAGAAAATTAAACAGTATGTTTAAACATAGATAAAGCATAAAAAACTAACAAAACTATATACTTAAACATTTACTGCAGAAACCATTTACTGTGTATACTGTTTGTTAACCTCATATTCACCTCATATGACCACAAATTGACTAAATAGCGTAGCTGATAAGTCATTACACTAACACAGTGTTTTAACTTGCGGGTATGTCAGAATATGAATTTGACCTCTTAAGCTATGATACAGCTCATTGCATGTTGTTTCAACATTACCAGTAAAGGGCGATTTGCCTGCGTGAAAGTTATGTACACCCTGTGTTCACAGAGGCGAGAAGAGGCAAAATGCTGTCGTTGAGTGCTCCGGGACTGAGAGACTAGATGAAGCATACAGACACAGAT
Source organism: Lates calcarifer (assembly GCF_001640805.2). Lineage (NCBI taxonomy): Eukaryota > Metazoa > Chordata > Actinopteri > Centropomidae > Lates > Lates calcarifer. Next base: position 5,608,113 of record NC_066834.1, read on the forward strand.
GCTAGGACAGAGTGAATTTAACTCCATATACTGTGCACTGACAGTAGCAGACAACTAAATCTGTACTTGTACAAGTTGTTCAAAGCAGCATGTTTATGTGGTACAACTGTTTAGAGCCAATGTCACTCTAAAATTAATGAATGGATGAAACCATGTAATGCAAATTCCATCATTTCTCAGCAAAGCTAGTGGAAGTCAGTGGGCCTAAAAGCAGAGTTCTGGTAAGTCTGAATCTATCTGTCTATCTGAATTCAAAAAGGTCTTATAAAAGTAGACTACTCAGACCTTGCAGAAAAGCCCCTCTTTGGCTCAAAATGTATTCAATGTTTGCTTGTTGCTTGCAGGGCTGCATAGTGAATAAATGGTGGTGAAATTTAGTGACTAATGTTGCATGGCAGAGACACAGTTTCATTTAAAACAAATGTGCCACCAAACATTATTCAGACATGAACACTCTAATCACAAGATAAACCATTTATAACAACAAAGGGTGATGCAGTTATGTTTGGCATTCATTGCTCTGCATTAAGCTGTTCCCTGCTTATCCAGCAGCCATGCTGCTGGTATAGCAGGGGCATAATGAGCATCAGCAGGGTAGCAACACTGTGTTGTGTTATCACTTTAAGAGCTACCATAGGCTCAAGTAGATAGGCTGGCACAGGTGGAGGCTGGGTAGGTGGAGATAAAGCTTTAACAAGCAACAGTGTGTAGCAAGAATGTTTTTTGGATGGATTGTGGTTTGTGTATGTAGTGATCAACAGATAAATTAGCAGCACATGATGTCTCTGTCCTGCCTGAAGAAACATAGTGCTCCATGAAAAATAAGTAAACTTGGCAAAAAGTGAAAGCATTAAGAGGTCATTAAAGCATGACAGTGAAACCCTTCTTTTCTTTTAGAATGATATATAGAAGATCTCTGTGAAGGTTGGGTGTGGGTTTTTAATGTTTATGATCCAGTGGACACTTATGTCATTAGACAGAGTACATTGAAAATACTTGCATAGAACATGTATTCACATAACACATTCTATTTTTTTGAAACATTTGAACCATATAATTTCTATTCTTACACCATTCATTCACATATTTTGTCTGTTAAATGGAAATGGTAGGTTTTATTGTGTGCCCTGTGTGTGATTTTGCAGTCGAGTTATCCATTAATCCAGACACACTTACAGTGCATATCTCTTATGGCCAAAATCTGGCTGCTCACTCACTGAGCAGTAAGTACAAGCATGGATTGATTTTGAACTTAGCTTTCAGGATTAATTATTCAGTGCATTTTTTGATGGACCTCTGAAACGGCTTCTCCTGTTGCAATATTAATTGCCTTGCCAAAATGTATTACAGATTTATTTTCAGTCATTGAAGGGTGTCAAAACTACCCACCCCTCCCCACAAAAAGGAGCAGTGCAAACAGAGGGAGGAAAGTGAGAAGATTACAGACCCAATGATTGTGATTTCAACAAATAACTAACAAATCTGTGAAAACACGTTAACATACCCATCTCTCTCCCTCTCTTTCTCTCTGTCTCTCTCTCTCCCTCCCTTCCTTCTTAGGTCACTGTGGTAGGGCATCAACCTGAGTAGCTTCTATTCCAAACCTCCTTTTTGTGTTCTTGATGCTTCTTGGTAACCGCTTTTTGTGCACATATTTAGATTCCTAGCATTAAAAGGCTTCCCCTCTTTGTGTCTTAACATTATTTTTAAGGACATTGCTTTTTTTTGATACTTGAATGTAGAGCATGACAAAAGGGGAAACTGGATGTTGCAGCCGTGTTGTATGTGTCGTGGACTAGTGGGAGACCTGATAATAACCAATGTATATGACTATTAAAGAAGCAGTTTTCTGTTCTGTAATTGTAAGTAGGTTAAGACAAAGCAAGTCTAAAGCTGGAAAAAGAGATTTAAAACTTGTTAGTGAAACCTGTTCTCCTCAGGGAGGTCATTCCGAAGCTTTGCAGCCTTAATGGCGAAAGCAAGGTCACCCTGAGTTTTCAAATTAGATTTGGGTACAGCTAAGAGTGACCTCCGTGATGATCTTAGGCAGCAACTTTAGGCTCATAGGGACTTAAAAGCTCAGTAATATAGCTGGGAGCCAGACCAGTCAGACTCTTAAGCACGAACAGTAGAATCTGAATCTTAAAATCAACCCTGAACTGTAGCTGTAGCCACTGAAACGCAGCTAAAAATGTGTGAAATTCTCTCATCTTAGTAATAAGGATTCAGGTTGCAGTGTTCTGTGCTGATTTAAGTCTGGTCAGGTTATTTTTTCTCAGATGGGTGTATGATGAATTGCAGTGACACAGACACATTATGATAAAAGTATGAATAACTGTTTCTTGTTTTTTTTTATTTGATAAAACACAGAACATGTGTTCTTTAGGTTGTTGTACAATATGTGAAGCACAAATTTAGCTGAACAAAATAAATGACATGCTATGTCAGACAGAAACTTATACAGGATATCAAGATGGTCCGTGTCATTGGGATCATTACAAATATATGGCTGAAATGTAAAACGTATTGGGCCAAGAATGAAGCCTTGCAGTATCCCATGTCATCACTGCGCTAGATGATGTGGCATCTCCAATGGTAACTTTTAAATGGGAATAAACCCAGTTTAAAAGAGAAGCTAGATGTACATGTGATGTTTCAGATGATTCATAACAATTTTATGATCTGTGTTGTCCCGTTATAATAATTTTTTTAGTGATTATTCTCTCCAGGTCCTCAGCCAAGAAAGGTAGTGTAGACTTTGGCCTGAAATTATATGGAGTAGTTGGATGTAATGATGACTTCTTCAGGCATGATTGAACAACTGACATTTACAGTGAGCAGGGATAATGTGTGATCAATGTGAGCTATAAATACTGGTTAAGATGTAAAATGACGATAATTCTAATACTTTCTTGAGGGAGCAAGCAGGGATGAAGTAGACATGATAAGTGTTTTATCTTTGCAATGGCTGCTATCAGATAAACAATAGAATTTCCTGAGAAAAGCCTCTAACCTGGGATCACTTACATAATGATTCAGAAGAATGGTCGTTCTGTAGAGTGACTAATCACATTAAAATTACCTTGGAGTAATGTGAGTTGTTCTCAATTATGGTGGCAAAATTGACAGCTGTTTGTTTTCTATATGCATTCAGTCTTGAAATGGAGTAGTAGTGAAATTTTATACATGAGGATTAGGATTACTATGTGTTAAAGAATTTGTTTACAACTCAAAAAAATCACTCCCCTCTTGTAGTAGTTTGTGGAACATGCTGTAAACAGTTTTCATAGGGACTATTTGTTTAGTAGAACATTGGCTCAATGAAAACTGTTCATAGTGATGGCTCTGAATTATCCAGATTCTTCTGGACACTGGCTATTATTAGTGGTGGTGTTGTTTATTTTGTTCTTAATTAACTTTTCCCAAAGCTTTTAACTTCTTTTTGTTTCCTTTGAAGAGAAAATCTGGAATCCATATCACATGACTTGAGAGAATTGACAGAGACAACAGGAATGTGAGAGACACCTTTTTTTTTGGTCTATATTGATTGTGATGTGATGATACTTCAAGATGAGAGAGAAAGATAAGATGCAATGCTGTGATTCTGTCAGCTCAGTAGCTTTACTATTAGTGTAACTATTGACCATTTAAAGAAGAAAATGTGTATGTCTCAAACAAACTCTTACAAGAACAAAACTAAAGGGGGGTATGATCTATTTATGTATTTATTTGAACAAATTGGATCTGTATGTCAGCAAGTCATCAGTTGTTAACTGTTTTGTTTAACTGCTGTAAAAGTACTCTGATTAGCAGGCATTACTGTGTGTGACTAAAGAGACTCTTCATTTTTGACATGCTCTCCTTTCAGGAGCTTATTGGGAAATGGGAGCAAAGGTATTTCAAGTTATCTCTGTTGAGGGCTTGCTCACATGAGTGGTATATTTTCAGACTACGCGGGCATGTTTGAGCAATGTCTTGTCACTTTTTATAGCACGATGTGTTATGTTGCTTGTTGTGTTTCATTTTAAGTGCCTTGGTGTATAACACAGAAAACCACAATAGAGAGAACGCGTAATATGTCATAGTATGTCACTCTAAGCTTGACTGTAAATTGTACATAATAAATATTTAATTCCAGACTTAAATATTGACAGACCTTTCCTACTTAAAAACATTTGTAGGAAGAAAGTGATGTTCTTGTACATGATAAATATCTGACAAACTCTTATTTACTGGAAATAACAAAGTAATTCCAGAGTTTTTACCAGTTCATAAAAAATAAATTACCTGGAACAAACATGTATGCTTTGTATTTAAAGACTTTACAAAATAAACCTACAGGTAATCAGTGTATATCTCAAGAAATACATTTTTCTTCTTAAATTTGGAAGAACCTATTTGCTGTTTAAAAAAAGTAGACATTGGAGTTTTTACAGCCATATGAATTCTTATACTGCACTGTGTCTATTAAAAAAAAGGGTAATTCTTTTGAGATGTACTTCAGAGTTGCATTTAGCTATGGAGACAACATAAGCCTGAACCAAACGGCAGGTAAACTCTTTAAAGTTTCTTTAATTGTCAACCTTTTACATGAAAAATAAGCGACATTAATGCTGACCTCTGCAGTCTGAAGGAATGCTAATAGGAGAAAGTAATTTATTAATATAAGGAGCTCTAGTATTGTGATCCAGATATCATTAGGCAGCCCAGGAATAGTGTCAACTGCTCAAGTATTCTCCAGACAGAGGTCTAAAGTGTTTGGTTTCACGCCTGAGAAATACAGTGCATATATCGCCTGACCCTGACTGCACTGATGAATCATGCAGCACTGTAACAAAATGTACCCAGGGACCCATGTTAACAAGGAGAGTGAGGCCAACATGGAACACAAGTAACATAACCTTATGCTTAGCATTAACAATTAAATAACAGATGCCAATGGGACTTGCTCCTCTACTTCCCACACAACAGTGAGCACAAGATAAAAAGAGGTAGAGTAATATGAAAGAATAGAACTATGCCCCCAGCCTGTCATGGAGAATCAGGATAATCACAAAAGTTTTTGTCACTGTTTCATAAAGTATTAAGAGTTTAACAAAGGAATGTGGCCTTGCATTTCTCAAGATGTAGCCTGTTAATTTACTAGAATGTTTAGATTCACTAGTAATCAAGCCATAGGCTGAGTACAAACTGCTGGTTAACAGTGAATTCCAGGTAAAATGGCTTTATCTTTAAAATTACACTTTACATTATGTACCATATAATGTGTGCTAGAAGGAGGTTTGTCGAGTGCCAAAATGAAAGGAGAACCTCCAGGTCCTGTTCCAGCAGTAAGAAAACTGAATTTGTCTCAACAGTATGTTCTGTTACTCACTTAATATGTCTAGATAATGATAGAAGTCATTAGTCAGAAGTCATTACAACAGTATTACAACAGTATTTTTTGGTTAGAAACCAAATAATTTGGTTAGAAACCAAATAATACTGTTGTTTATTGAATATTTCTGTTTCTATGTCACTCTTAGTTCAGTAATGTCTTCAATGTCTGCTGTCTGTTCAGTCCCCCCTGCCTTGCTGTTGTTATAGCTAATAAAGAAAACAAATAATTTAAAAAATCATTCAAGAAGCGAGTCTTGTCCAGAGGCTAGCCCAGACCTGATGTCTCAGATGACTCTCGCTATACTGTACCTTTGTGAACCTGCATGGCACAACAACATTTCATTATAACATTATATACATTTAGTCATACAAGTCCAGGAAAGTATAATCTGTATAGTGATCTTCAGAGGTGTCAGTAGGCAAATTTAACAACCTGGACTGAGCCAGGCTAGCTGTTAGCCCTGTTTCTACTCTTTGTGCTAAGCTGAGATAACCAGCTGTTGGCAGTAGCTTCATATTTACTGCACAGATATAAGTGTGTTATTAATCCTAATTTTTATTAATCTTCTCATCATACATCATCTTGCAAGAAAGTGAATAAGTGTATTTCCCAAAATGTCAAAATACTCCTAAAAATGGTTTCTGATCTTTCCAAACTACAATAACATCTTCACCAAGATCTAATCTTCGATAAAACACATGCTGAGATTGATTTTGATGCCAACACACAATGATACAGAGTTATTTCCCCACAGTTTCTCTCATTCCAGCATCCACTCGCTATAGTGAATAGGCAAAGAGAATGCAGCAGTCAAAGGTCACTCTTATGAATGACCTGTCTTATATACAAAACAAGATGAACTGCCATATGGTGTAAAAATCATTGAACAACACAATAAGCAGTGAAATGCTTTGACTTACTCAACAGACTGCACTGCATTTACTGGAGTTTTCCTCTGATTTCATGTAAATTACATTTTGCATTTTGACACAGAGCATAAATCTGGCAGCACCTTACACTCTTTCACAGAAACAGACTTTCAGTTTCTAAAATTAAGCTGGCAAAAACTAGAGTGGTTGTTTTTGTGCTCTCTGCAGTAAGGATGACTGGATAATTTTTGGTTAATTCCTTTTCCCCAGAACAGATTACCAAGATGGTGCAGCATTGTGTTTTAGAATGGCTCACCAAAGCTTCGCCCCTGGCCTTCTTGGTGTACTCAATCATCATCACCTGATTACAAATGAACACAACATTGATACACAGCCATGGGTCCCAAAGACTCATGTTTCAGGATCTGATTAGCTTTGATGTTAATGAGAGCTTTGCCTCTATGGCTAACCCCCAAGGTATGTGGATGAAGCTCTCCATCATCCTCTACTGGATTCTGACACCCCTGCCCAGATGGTGGTGCAGTCTCAACCCTCTCTATCTTTTTTTTTTCACTTGCTAAATACACCGATGGAGTGTTGCCCCTGGGCGTTGACAGTGCATATGGACACCATGAATACCTGCCTGATCTCATTACAGCAGACACACACACAACTTCATAACAAAAGAGAGGAAACATGGTATGTGAACAGCTGGCTTGTCATCCTCACTTCATATAAAACTCTGTTAATGGTTGATTTAATTGATAGATTGATTTCTGTTTTTACTGTTGACCAAGAGTTGAAAAGAGTGTGTAAATGATGTTGGTTTATAGATGAAGTGTTCAGCCACGCTGTTTTTCACATAATGAGGTAAAACATTATGCCACTTGATGAATGCTTTTATCCAAGATGGCTGATGGTGCAGTTGTTTGATGTCACCTTTTCTAGTTGGAGTCAAAACCACAGAAAACATATGGTACATGAATAACAGCAAGTCAATGGACAGCTCCCCATAGGCTTTTGTCTATCACTTTGTAGCGCTCCAAGCTTGTTCCCTGTCTTCCTGCCACAGTTCCTGCATGTCCAATACAAACAAGTTTATGGTAGCATAATTTAAAAGACCATAACAAATAATCTTAAATTTTAGGCAGCACCATAGACTTACATAAGTAAGATAACTTTATTATGTAACACTTTCCAAAACTGCAAAGTGCTTTACAAATATCCAAAATACATTGCACTAAAAGACAATGAGAAGTGTTCAATAAAAGGAATATAAAAACAATTTGATTCACAGGAGTGAAAAAAAGATGTGCTAGATATTCTAGACATGATAAAAATGCCAATCGATACAAAGAAGATCAAAATCTTCAATTAATGTCTTATTCGGCCAGCGTAATACTGGCAGGGATTCTGCTCATGTTGTGACTAGAGGAAGATGATACTTTTTTCTGTACATTTCATCTTTCTTTACTATAGTGGCTACAGTGTCAGTGGTATCCGCATTTATTATTACTTATAATTCAAGGTCAGAAAACATCTCTGTGAGATTGATCATTATAAGTATAATGATTTAAGATCAGTACTTTTTAACTAAAGTCAAATCCCCTACCTATGCCAGTAAAACATGTACAAGCCATCCTTTCCAGGGTTTTTGTATTAAGACTGTCTCAGCGCTAATTCCCAGATACCTAATTCCCAGCCTTACCTTTGTAATATTTCTAATGAGCCCCTAAGCCCCGAGATCCCTCGTTCTGCTGTGTTCCACGTTCCCTTTGATCCTGACGATCCCTTTCCCATGAATCCTCGGGGGGTCCGCGCATGGTGTTACCTGACTGCGTGGTGCTAATGCATTGAATATTCATCCACACCCCTCTGTCTGCAGTATCTGTCCTCCACAACAGGAAAAAAGTCAAACACAGTGTTAGGATATTTCAGAGGGGAAGATTCCATTAACGGGCAGTGATGACTACTACATGGCACAAAACAGTGATTACAGGGTGATAGTCAATTAGATTCTTTTTTTCTTGGTTTGGGAGACAGGTTTAGTCATGAATGGTCAGTGCTATCTGGTTATATACTACAAATGCCTGTGATTACAGTGATATTGGTGGTTTGACATTGCCAGACTGGCCAGCAGCTTCCTGAGCAAACAAGCATGGGCTGCTCTGCTGAGTCTAAGGAAGCTATTGTAACAAGGGCATCACTGTCTCTAGCTAGTATAGTATCATATGTTATTTTATATTGTATATCTGCAGTACTGTATATAGTATAAAGTGAATATACTGTATATAGCATGATTCATAAATGATGTGAGTGTGTGTTTACTGTGTGTTACTGCACACATAAGAACACTTATTTTCCAGAGCAACAAATGATCTCAAGAGTTGAGACAAAATGTTGGCACTCTTCAGTTGAAAGTACATGGATGATGTACATAGAGTAACAGTTCAATTGCCTTTTTATCCTGAAGGCCAACCTAGAGGCACTTTCCACTGCATACACTATGTCAGAGACTAAGGGCAAAACAATTTGTTAAGTATACCACCAAGGTGAAAAACAGCCATAGGTAACTCTGTAGCCTTTAAGAATCACTCTTAGGAATTCAGTCGAGGATAGCAGTTACTGTATTTTGAAAACCAAAGGAGGTCTAAGATGAAATACAAAAACTATATTTATCACTAAAATTAAAGTTGAAATTGGAATATGAGCAAAAATACATACACATGTGCTTTAATGACATGTTTACAAGTTAATTGCATGTCATACAGAGCCATGTGAAATTCTGGTTGCCATCTGTGCCAGACTGTATGAATCATTGTCACAATGTGTAGCAACTGCTTTATGTATAGGGCCATGATACAAATAGAAAACAAACAAAAAACCCTAAAACAAATCCAACAAATCCAACTTGCATCATCTGTCTGTGCCAACAAGTCCTCTAACCTAAATGACCATGTATGTCATTTGTTTCTACCCTCTGATATGACCAGTAGCAGCGTCTCCTGAAGTAGCGCCACGACAGTAGCAGGCATACTAGACCATTGTCACCATTACAATGTATACAATAATGTATACATGGAGTGTACTGGCAATGGCATACTTGACCTCTGTTGCCATGGTTACAAGAATAAACACACCTTCATAAATCCTGAAACTTTTTGTGCAAGGTTTGATGGCTGGCTTGTCCCTATACTGTGTTACATTAGCACTCATACTGCAGAAGCATTTGACTTTCATACATGAGCACTTAATCAGGCAGTGTTTGTGTTTTTCACATTTTCATCTGTCCTGCACAAGTGTATCAGCAGTGCTACAGTCTCTCTGTGTGTTTTTGTTGTGCATTGTGTGTTTATTTTCTAGACCCTGTGCTCCCACACCTGCCCTCTAGACATCCTCAGTGAGTTTCCTGTCTTGAATCAGCTCATTAGTGTTGGAGTATATGTGTCATTTGTCAGATTGTCTGGGTTACTTTCTTGCTTTCAGTGTTCTTGCCTCTGAGGTTGCCTCGCCTGTTCTTAGTTACCTATTACCTGCCTGCTTTCCTGTTACCAACTGTATGCCTAAACAACAAACAAGGAAAAGACTTTTAACCTCAGCTGTCCAACCTGCAACTTTGGGGTTCAGTGTCTATCCACGATTGTTGCAGTGCAGATATTCAACCACAGACACTGCAGCTAACCCACTGCTGCGCGAAGCAGATACTTTCATTTAGCCCTGTGTTATATCAGCCTTGCCCAGATATCTCACCCTTGAACATACTGCCCCTTCCTTTTTAATGCTCCCTTACACTGCTTTTCAGAGGCATCTAATATTGAAGAGCACTGAGAGAAAACAGGGCAATAGGCCTAACCATTGGGACAAATCGCAGTAAATCATATTTGTCAGCCACGGCTGTTCATCATAGAATCATGGGAGTTCAAAGTTTTTCCCAGTTGCATATCTGAAGCTATTTAACCTAAAAAGGAGATTAATATCTTATCCTTGTATTTGTCATCTAAATTATACACTTAACATTTACAGCCATGTTTGTTATTGCATGTGCTGGTGATATACAGAATACTGAATTATCTTTAGCGTTCAGGGAGGCAGGCTTAGAATTTGTCTCTTGATATGTTAAATTGCAATGTTAAATCATTGGATGATAGTTTGGGAGCTGTATTTGTACAGGATCACATTGTTTGTCGAGCACTGCTTGGATAATGGCCTGTGTCTTGTGGGAGTATCAACTTTTTGTTCTGTTTTTTTTTTTTTTTTCCCAATCTTCCTTTACCGGTATCCTCTAACCTACAGTTCTGGATTTCTTAACTCTTTGAATGAATGTATGTATATAAGGGATTTGAACATTATTAATGACTGGAAACAATTAATTTTATATCAGATCATCTCATAATTAGATAGTGGGTAATACTGTTCTCTTTTAGCTCAATCACAATGTATTAATGTTTAAATACTGCAAGGAGGGATAGCTTTTTTTTTTTTTTAATATGCAGTGTCTATTTATTTGGAATGATTTGTGAATGAATATTATATGTTGTGTTTTTCCTCTGTTTATTGCTAAACCACTTTCCCTAAATGAGTTTGAATTTCCCTCATCATTCAACTTTCTTGCTTTATTTCCATGATTAATTCAAGTGCATTTATTTTTTCAAACCAATCTGCATCTGCACCTGTCCGTGGTGGTGTGTGCACACATGCAGTCACAAACTTAGCCTCTTGTGGCACTTTTTGCATAAACCTCCATACAAATGAGTTAAATACCAAACAGACACGGGTGGCCCATGAGCATTACATTGCTCCTTTCTTTTCCCACCTTGTAATAGCCAGAGAAATGTCTACAGACAGTTGAATGGAGCTGGGAAAAGGTTCTGCTGAAGGAAAGTGTTTAGTCTGCACTGAGCTCAGCTATAGCAGGAACTCACTCTTTTCTCTCTTGTGCATTGTAAGGCTATCTACCATCCCAGGCCTCTTTCCTCCACCCTTCTCCCTCATCACTAACGAACTCTCTCTGCCAGGCCTTTCCTCAGGCGGCCCCCTGTAATTATTCCCCAATGCCACAAACTGGTGAGATGGGTGTCCGTTACACACTGTGTGCCTAGCTTAGAAAAACAACAACTGTGGGGCCATTATTTGTCAATCAAACCCAGGGCCAAAACAAAATGCTGTCTGGTACATCCTGAGTCCTAGTTATCATCATTGAAAACTGTCAGGCCAAAGAGCATTTTTATTGATTTCTGTTCTTATTTATTTATTTTTATCATCCTGGCGTTTTCCCTGATCTCTGTTCAGCTTTGCTACGCAGCCTTTCCTACAATCACCTTGCCTCGCTTTGAACAGTAGAGAATATAAAAGTTATTTTTTCTTTTTCATTTTTTTCAGTATTGCAAAAACATTGCAACCAGTTTACACAGAAAGTAGAACAATAAGGTGTTTGTATTTTCACTCCCCAATGTAACAAGATGTGTTACTGCAACAGAAAGCTAAGTTGTTAAAATTGCTAAAAAAAAAAAAATAATTTTATCCTTAGGGCACCTGGACACCTTATAAACAAAGCTTCACATATTAGTTGGTCTCAAATCAGAAGGTATATTTTTCATCAGCAACAAAAGATGAATGGATCTGGATCAATGGATTGTAGAAAATGAATCAATGAAATGATAGAACTACAGTAAACTTTTCTAACCAAAAGAAAAAATCAATCTGCTAAAATAGGCTTTGGCTTCAAACTTTCTGCAAGAAGGTTTGTTTGCTTGTTACCCCTCTGTTGTTCTGGGTTGAAGCATCTCTACAATGGATGCAGGAGGTCGTGGCTCAAGTTGGACAAGCTGGGTTGTTGATTCTAATGGGGATGGAGCTATCTTTTCAGAGTTTGTGTGGTCTTTTAGACTGCTGTCGCTGATCAAACAGACTTTTGTTGTCATTTGCAAAGGTGGCAGATGTGCGGGTGATACACGCACAGCAGGGGAGGTCATCACTTTGGCTGCAGGCAGAGCCTGTTAAAAGTTTCAGTAATGTGCTGCTTATGCACAAACACAGCTGAGGACGTTCTCCTTCGGTGGTTGTCACAACCTTCTCCTGAGAGAGAAAGCTGAAGAAGCAGATGCAGTTTTCTCAAGATTTCTGTATCACTTGTTCTAAAATTAAATAACTTGCTTCCAACCCTATTTTAATATAACAAAGGCACCTGTACGAATGCACAAGAAAATGTCATGAATTGGGTTAAACTTAAATATGAAAAAGCTTTGGGAGAAGCAGGAAATGTACTTTAAAATTTTCAAAAATGTGCACACGTGCAACTTGTGTTTGGTAACCAGATTTTTGGCAGAATTTTAGGAATACCTTTAAGATACCTGTGCCAGGAAAGAAAATTAGTTAATATCATGATTTGCATAAATACTCCTAATATTGAAATCTTGCCAAAAACATTTTTAGCTGCCTGTTATATGTTCATTCTGGTCAGAATGTACAGTATGACTTCTGGTTTTGATGCAAGTCCAATTCTGTGTGATGCAACCCCAGTACATGATGAAACTTTAAATGTCTGTCACAAATTCCCACAAAGCCACAAAAAGCACACGGATGAAAGAGCATACCACCTTTTAAAAACAACAAACACAAAAATTTTTTTTTTTACAGACATATTGAATAAATGCTTATGTGATTATTTTTTGCCACATAATTTACAATTGTAAACAGATACCTGAGGAAATCAATAGAATTCAGTGCTATATATGCAGCTTTTACTGTAACATACAGGGTTGAAAATCGCAGAGGTAGACATCTCCCAGCACAGGTGTAGTTTAATGTTTTTAATCCAAAGCCATTGTTCAAAAAAAGTACACAGAAGAAAGAAAAAATAAAAGTGGTTTTACTTTTACTATACAATTTACCACAGTGAATCAGGATTAGATTAGATTAAGAATATGCACAACAGACACTGCCAGCCACAATCACATGCATTCTACAGTCTCTGTCTTATAGTACCAACCACATTGGTTTTCACTGTGCTTGCACGTGTTGCCTTTCATTCACTTTAATAACACAAGGTACCTTATAGGCCACAATTTATGAACAAAAACACTCTTAAACCAATAACTCCAAACAAATACAGAAAATTGTCATTTTACTTTCCATCTAAACACAAACCGAGCACAATGAACTTGTTTACAATTCTGTTAGCACACTCACGATCCATAACACACATTACCACATCAGAGAGATAGCTTGTGGGACAAGCAGCTAATTAGAGCAACCCACAAACATGCTCAGTCTAAACTTATGACTAGAAAAATACTACACACACTTAATGAAGCTGTGTAAATCACACCAAAGCAACGGTTGTAAAAAAAGAAAAAAAAAGAAAAACAAAACAACAAAAAACCAAAAATGATAATGAAAAAGAAGCTTACAAGTGTTGACATTACGTTTATGAGGAAGGTGTTTGTGGAAAAGTGCTTGATGAATTTGTCAGCTATCTTTTCCAAATTGAATATCCCTTGTGATACATTTGTGGCAGTTGAACAATGCAATATAATTATCTTTAAGATTAACAGTTTGCTACTTTGACAGTTCAGGAAGTTTCACAATTTTTTAACAAATTAATGTAACAAAGCTTTTAATGAATCCCCTTATTCTCCTCTTAGCGGTCAGTAAAAGTTGTAATGAAACCAGCTGATGTCTTTGCGCTTCCTTGGTGAGGGATGTTACAATATATACGATGAATGATGATGTCTTAATTAATAAGAAATGATTTCTGCTAAAGGGGGCAATACTAGCTTCTGAGGCAAAGGGTGTACTTTTTCCAAAGAAGAATATTACATCTATTGATATTTTTGTTGAACATTTGATCAAAAAAACTACTTTTCCATGTGGTTTTGTTTAAGGATATCATCCTTATCTGTAAACACTGTATTAAAGATCAAATATGTTCTTGTTCAGATATGTTGAAGAAGTCAACAATTTCCAGGGGTCTACTTATTTTTTTCATTCAGACTGTATAGTACAGTATAACAAAGAGGGACATGTAGTGTATTTTTAAACAAGGTGTGCTAACTGTACAGTGTCCTGATGAGCCTTGTTTTATCAGAATGGTGCAGTATGTCATCCAGTGAAACCAGGATCTAACTTGAGAGATGCATAGCATGGCAATGGTGAGTTTTTGTTTTTGGGAATGCATCAGGAAAAATGCAGACTTTCACTTACCAGGTGAAATTTCATTGAATAATAAAAAAGGATAAGCTCAAAGACTGTCCAACAAAGAAGAAAGACACCACAGGTCAACAGTGGTACCCAAACCTTCATCTAAAAGACTAAAATTGCTAACAGATGTTTAATAGCGAACACACAGCACATTTCACACAATCAAAGGGGTCCTGAGACTGTGCTGCTTTTACAACAGAAACATCAAAGAACCTCTCAGCAGCTGATGTGGCAGAACGCAAGGGGAAGGTGTGGAATACATTATATCAGTATTCAGACATACTGTTCATGAAGGCAGCTTTCTGCTAATAGAGATAGTTTTTATACTCTACACGTTGCACTGTGACAACAACTGATACCTTGTTTGACACCACTGATTACATCCCAACTGATTATATGTTATAGAACTAGTGTGGCATGGCATTTAATCTATGTTTGGTTATTCACAAAATGAAGTTGTCTCAAGTCTCAAAAAAACTCTGTCACAGGAATGGGGTAAAAATCATTATTCAGTGTTTCAACAGCATACTGAATCACAACGTTTTACAGTTTTTTTTTTTTTTTTCTGTCTTGAATATTTGTGATGACTCTGCCTAAAACAATCTACATCTAAGCTGGGACATTTCATTTCTGAATTAAAGAACTGTAATATCAAACACCCATTTTATTACCTCCTGTCCTCTGCTTTAATTGTGTAATTCGGCAATGTGCAGGATGGTAGGAAGAAGGGGGGTATAGTGTGCCCAGAGACTGTGCTCCAACTCAGACATGTCAGCATCTATCTGCTGGAGTGTTCTTGAAGAAGACACTTGATCTGTACCAGCTCTACGTACAGAGCTGACCTTGGGCTCTGACCTCTCTGTGCAAGGGCAAATCGATAAACTATCATATTGTTTTTATTGCAGGGAGGTTTTGAAGGTCATATAGCCTCAGAGCAGCTGTAATCATCCAAATGAATGCATTTCAGTGAGTTGTCTGCACCCATGCATGTAGGTGCACAGCTAAGAAGCTGAGAAACAAAGTATCACCAGAGAAATTTAAGTCCGTCAGTCTGTTAATAATTTGAATGGACACAGATTTGATAAAAGTCAGTTAAACTGGTGAAGGGGGTACTGCTAGCAACAGAATACCCAACTGAAACCAATCACTGTTGGGAACAGGGAAATAATTAAGAAAACATAGTTTAATGCTGTCCTTAGTTAAGCATGTTTTGGTCTTACATCAGGTATGATCCATTAAAGGACAGTTGTCCTGTGTGAAGCAACTCCATAAGTCATCTGTGCAAGCAGCTTATTACGATCCATCATTACATTTTATTGTTAGGCGACTGGATGGGTTGGGATAATACAGAATTTTCACAGAAGAGGCCGCTTTCTGTTTCTCATGTGAGACAAATGCTTAACATTGTTTCTTTCAGCCATGACTGTTCCTTAACTACCTGTTTATTATTGTAACCTTGATGATGAAGGTCCTGTAACCTTAGGGAATAATTTATTTTCACCTAAACCATAATCTTTTCTTGAACATAACCAATTTGGCAGTTACATAGTTATAGTTATATACGATGGATACTGGAGGATGCTTGTTGGAGCTTTTCTTGCACTTAATGTGGCTCATTGTCCACCTGTCTCCCCTGTGGCTTTTCAGCTCCTGTGTAAGGACATATATGCAGAGATGCACATGAAACAGGAAGCAGGGAGAGAAACGGAAATGATCTTTTGATTTTTTTCTTTGCCATTGTTGGAAGGGCGAGAGGTCCTGTTGGTGGGGCTTGCTGCCTTGCCAAGGCAATGGTAGGGGAAACACAGAATCTCTGTGGTATTATTAGTGATAATTTGTTGTCCTTGTGCATGTTGTCCAGTTGCAGTAATGGGATACATAGATAGGAAGATGAATAGATGGCTATATAGAAAATAAACAAATGGAGAAATAGAGAGAAAAAAATGTAAAGAACTGAATAAAAGTGTTGTGAAAAGTAGTTTGTTAGAATAATTTGTATGAATATATCAAAATCTCCTTGGTAATAATTAAGATTTATTAAGATAATTTGTTTATTCTTTTGAATGTGGAGCCACCATGTTGCCATCCTTTTGTTAAAAAAAAAAGGAAAAAAAAAAGACCGTATTGTGGCTGATGTCCATGCAGGTGACTGTCAGCGTTTTTAGCAGTTAAGTGAGAATTAGTGTTTACACAGATGGTCCTTTTAGTTTGAAACAGAAGGAGCAGGGTAGCATGGCTGTTACTGAGACACATTAATGGTAAATGGTAAATTAATGGTGCAGTTTGTGATTTGATTCTATTGAAACAACACTAAAACTGGTAAATGTGTGAAATAGCCCTGCACAGCTCAGGTGGTTCACTGATCATATTGTATGCATGGAAATTCAGTACCTTGAAGCAAACCCTAAACTTCACCTGGAGTAACCAGTAATAATCCAAATTTAACCTTGAGCTGCTATAGTAGCATCCTCAGAGCTCCATTTGTGTTGACACAGGATGTGTTCAGGTACATTTCTGAGTGTAAGTCACATGCATTTTGGCAGCGTGAGTCCAACACAGTCACTGTAATCACATGAGTAAAATGGAAGAGGATAGACTTGAAATGTAAAAATATATTTTGGGTCACGTTTTATATATAATGTGAGTGAAATTCAAGCTATTACGTAGGTTGAGAAACACGTATTTTCCGTTAAACATACTTGAAAAACACAGCTGCAATGCTTCCCGTGTAGACACCATTAGACATAACTAAGAACATAACCTCAATCATAAAACAAATCCTTAATCTAAACTCCAGCCAAGAAGTAACCCAGAATTAGCGAAGTGGGGACTCTTCCAGTTCAATCCAATCTTTGTGTGTCAGTGTATGCTTATGCACCACAGGTAAATAACTATAGGCCTGTTGCCTTCTCTGCCAAGCAGATTACTCATATAGCACAAGCACAGCAACGCATAAGCCTAATTATCCTCCACTGCACCCAGCTGCAGTTGTCTTTGGCTGTAAACAGTGCAATCAGGGAGGCAGCCATGTGGAATGCATCAGAGGTTCCTCACTTACAGACTCCCAGGTGAGTTTGTATCTGTCTGTGATGGACATAAATGAAGAGAGGGGGAGGCGGAAAATGGAGCTGAGCAGAGGGGGTGGGGACTTGCAAATAGCGTAATAGAAAATATGATTGAAATGTTTGCTGCCCATCCCTTCAAAATTGCTTTAAAATCAATCCCACCTCTTAAGGGAACAGTCCAGCAATTTGGGAAACGCTTGTTTGTTGATTTACCCGGTCTTAAGATGAGAAGATCCATATCAATTTCATCTCTGTGTCATCCAGTACAGAGATAGGAGACGTGATGGGACGTGTGCCTCTATCAGTACAGTTTGTACTAGAAGCAAAGACAAACTGCTAGTCTAGCTTCAAAAAAGTTTGTTGGCCAAAAATTTTTTCAAAGGTGATGCTAAAATTACAGTGTTTGTTTTTACATGTCTACAGTTGTTAAAATTCCACAAGTATCTACAATCTCAGCCTCTACTCCTTCACCATCTTTTTTTTTTACCCAAACTACATCTATTCCAAACTGCAGCTGTCTCCATAATATTTTTTTAAGGGTTGAAATATGTGCACTCACTTCTATCAAATATATATACTAGCATTCAAGAGAAAACAAAATTCAGATATTACAGATTTGATTGTATAATCCGCTAGCTTACAAACAAAACAAAATTTCATTGAATTAGGCCTAGTCCTAACACTAAAATCTGTCCAGTCACCCATCACAACATATTTATTACAACATAATGCTTTAGTTTCACCCTGTTTAAGTAGTCTGTAAACTTACATGAAAAAGATTTAGTGCATTTAGTTTTAGCTTTTGTGGAGAAATACTTGTTTTTAGTATAAGCAACAGATCTTTTTTTCTTTTTAACATCTGTTTGCTCTGTTATACCACTAACATTCTTTTCCGTAGTTTCTATATGAACACAAAGGTTTTCAGGCTTTGATAGGTATCTGTCACCTGTCAATTGAACAAAATAGACAGCCTTTAATTTACTACGAATTTGTCTTGCTTTCCTTTCCTTCCCAGCCTGCTGTGAACGTGGCTGAGGTTAAGCTCCTATAGCAGTGTATTCACCTCAGTTTCCCATGATATAGCAACAGTTTCCTTGTAGCTGATGCAGCACAGAGAGTGTGGCAGATTGCCAGGAAAACAAAACAAAAAAAGGTTTAAAAAGTGCAGTTACATTTAGAAAGAACCTATCTTGTCTTGGTTGTTGCTGTGAGTATCCGTTACAATGATACTGCTATAAGTGCTTCTTACAGTGACACTGCTCCTTTTCTGAGTAAAACTTAACTGAACAGCATCTGGTTTGGATGTGACATGGGACCTCACAGTTATTCATACAAAGTGTACAGTTATGTGACATTAGTAGAGTTGATCAGCACAGTGTGTTGAGGTCTGTGATGTGCCTGCAGTTACAGAATTAAGTCTAATCGCCATTACTTAGCATGTGCAAGCAATGATTTATCCACTCAGTCTTTTTAAGAAACAGTTGAAAGTTGAATGTTACTGACTTCATCCCACTGATGTTGAAGGGGTTTATCTAGTCTGAAGAATAATTACTTAAACTTTGGGGGGAGGATTTTATTGAAAATATTCTGTAAGGATCAAAAAACATCAGATTATTACATACCAGCATCTAACTAGAAACACTGCACTGTCTGCCATGTCTAAGTGACCAGTGTTTTCACACAGAGCCATCTGGTGGGGTAACAAATGCAGTATTGTGTAAATTGTGTAAATCAGAGACAAAAAATACAATTTACAAATCTTGATTAATTATCACTGACCTGCCTCACAGCAGGTTCAACATAGTAAGCCTTTAAAGTGGTAAGTACTAAGTAATAACAGAGGAGCTCGCCATGAATGTCTTCAGGAGGAGGAAGACGTTGTAGTCACAGACAGAGAACAGATAAAGATCAGAGTACTTTACAAGAATGAAGTGTTGATGATCTTTTCATGTATCGTTGCAAATAAGACATAATTCAAGTAAATAAATGTCGTTAACATTTAAGATAAACTTTACTCCTTTTATTGGTTATGTTATGCTGTTCTTGAGACTCCATAACCTTATGTGACCACACACAAAGGCAGCACGTTGTTCATTATGATTAATCTCTTCTTTCAAGCAAGTTTCAATTCTCTCCAAGCTGAATACAGTAACACTCTAAAATTAACATAAATAATTTCACTTGAATAAAAGGCATAAAAGTATTTAAAAAAAACTGTACATACTGCATGTAGCACTTGTTAAGAGGCAATGGTTTGTTATAACCAAATCGTGCGTCTGTGACTCAGGAATTTAAGAACTTTACAAATTAAAGATCCTTTAAACACAGAATAACATCATTGTATGAATCACTGTATTGACTAAAATTTGAGTAACCTTTTACATAGTAAGAAAATATTATCTGTATTTTTTATTTTAAGGGAACAATGTAAAACAAATCAAATGTTTCTAATTAACCCCTCTGCAAATGTTTTACATTATAACTGACTCACAAAATCTTGCCATCTTTGTAACTACAATGGGGCAGTCTTTTCCATCCTTGATCAAAATGTATGTTAGGACGTACTGTAAAGCCTGCAGTAAAAACACAGCTCCATCTACTTCCAACCTGGACTTTATTTCCCAATAGTTTTCCATCAAACAAATTGATCCTAACCTAATTCTTCTGGATTGCTTCATTAATTGCTCCACTAAGGCTACTGACTGTACATCTTATTTGCCTTGATGTATGATTCTCAATGTAGTCCCACAGGGCAAGTGGACACTCAGACAACTCCACAGGCACCCAAACACAGGTTTTTTTTTTTTTTTTCAGCCTTTTTAGTCTCATTTTATGATATTGTAAACAAACAAAAACGAATAGCTGTTCTTTCATCAGTGATCTAATTTAATTGGCCAACTAATCCATGCTGTTTGATCCTCCACATCATCTCACTAATCTCTCTATGCGTGCAGTGCCAGTGTTATTTTATTTAAGTACTTTACACCTGATGTAAAGAACAGGGTAGACAGTGGTAGTGAAGGGAATATAAAACAGAAACAGGCTGTGGCAAACTTGAACCACTGAATGAAGAACAGTGCCTTGACTTATAGAAAGTCATTTTTCTTTGGATCAAGAAATTGTCGCATAGCATTACATATTAAATGTTTTTGACTTTTTTGGTTTTTGTTGACGAATACTAATGGTCAGTCAGATATACCTGTTGCGATTGGCAGTAGGTGAGGATGGTAGACATGCACAAGGGAGAAATAGTGAGTGCTCCACCGATTGGTGTGTGTTTGAGTAGCCTTAGGAAAAAGGTAAAGTAGTGCTGATTATGTGTATGCAGTAGTCTGATAGAGTCAAATGGATCAACTCATGTTAGACAGTTCAGATGTTTGAAAGTCAGATGTGACAAAGAGTAAAACTTAGACTGGCAGCCTGCTGCTCTTTCTTCAAAGTCCAGCTAGTTCTCTGGTACTAAAATTTTAAGTTGAACATTTTGTTATAGTCAGTAAAGAGGTCTGTGACGTGTGTTTTAAATGTGTTTTTATTAAGTGTGTGCCTATGAGAACGTGTGTGTGTGGGACCACTGAATTGCATTGACATACAGTATTTAGTAGTCGAAAAAAAATGTGAGCAGAGATGAAGGTCTTCCTTTTCTACCGCTGCATACAAGTTAAGAAACATGAAGCTTCAGGTTTCAAGGGTGCAAGTACTTACTGATTGGCAGCATTAAAGAGGAGTCAAAACACAGATTTGATTAAAGTTTAATCAAAAGATTTTATAAGCTATTTATGAACACACACAGGTTTTCTAAGAAATCCTAAAAAACTGCAGGATTTCATCAGGGTTTAGAAGGACAAGGTCATAACTTTTTATTTATTCATGTAGACTGTTCATCTTTGTTGGCAAATGTTTACATTTATGAAATCTATCTTTTCATTGCAAAGATTATTCAGAGAAATGTGCAATCTCAGGACAGAGATGTATCGTGTCTGTATGAAACAAGCAACGAGCCAACATGTCCTTCCAACAAAAGCAATGTTAACATTGTGTATTCATACACTGCCATGCTTAAGGTGATGAAGAGGGGGAAAACATAGCTTTAAAAAAACTTGTGACTCTAGAGCCACTCTGACCAACATACTACAAGCCATCAAGATTCAAACATGATAAAACACAACTACTCTGTGATGTCAAGTCCAACGCCGGTGCTTTTTCTGACCGTTATTTTTGTGCCATTGCAATCCATTGAATTATTGATAGTAAGCAGTGGCATTTTTTATTCAATGTCCATGCTTCCTCTAGACTTCACTCAGCACTCAGGTAGTAACTGGCTAAAATAGAGCCTTGGCTTTTTTTTCCCCTTCGTTTTCTTGTCATGTGTGTCCAACCCTTCCAGCGACGTCCTTTTGCTATCTGATATTTTCTCTCAAAATCCCCAGCCACATCTCAACCATACACAGCTTCTGTCTTCACAGTTGTCTATCCCTAATAGGTTGACAGGTTTGTGGCAGAAGATGCTGGTTGATTTATTGGGTGCTTCGGGTTCTAGTGGTGCATGTCTGACTTGCATCTTCTTAGCCATTTTGCTCTTTCTCTCGGGTGTCCTTTGTAGCACATGTGCTAACCAAACAAATAATGGCATATTTTTATTGCAAGTGTAATTAAATGTTACAAGCACTAACATAATACATGTTAGACATGTATTATTAAAACCAAATATTATATTTTTGAGAAATTTCAGGAGCGTGGACATTTTCTGGCCTATAGAAACACACAGCTACAGAACCCTGTCATACAAACGAAGAGATAGCAAGCACTTTAAGCCCAAGTATGTGCTGACGGCTGAACACCCTGTCTTTTCTCATTCAAAAACCCACTGGTTGGAACCAGTATTCCAAGTCAACGGCATCTTTTTCGACAGAAACCTGACATTGCGGGAAGCTTAAGTGCTGCTCTGCGTTTTCTGGTTTTCATGCACAATGACTCCTTGGGGCCCCAGCACTAAAAGCCATTAGCGCTCCCAGTGGCGTAAAACTTGCATGAACCTATAAATCTTTAAAGGCAGTGGATTGAATTCGTGCTGCTGATAAAGGATAGGTTTTGGATGAACAGTGCCGCAGCTGACTCAAGTTGCCAACAGTACAGGCTCTGATGTTTATTAAAGCAGTAAGAGAACATGAAAACTTCATTCTCTAAGGATTTGTTATTCAAACACTGCAAAAGCCTCTTCAATGGATGGATCTTTAACAGAGAAAGGAATCTATCCATTGTATCTTCTAAAATATTTAGATGTCACATTTTGATTTGCATGAGATAAGGACAAGATTTTTTGCCCCGCTCTGGTTAGAAAGATAAAAAAAGAAAAGAGAGCTGACTGCCAAGTTCAACAGAATGATAAAATGTTAAAAACAACCACTCATACTCACGTCTGTTTCACTTTACAAGGATGTTCCACATATTGGCCTAAGCACATGTATTTCACCAAGAAGTTCACCCTCCACTAACAACTCTGTCAGAAAAAAATAAACCCATGCAGGTGGTCTGAATTTTCTCTGTTTCTGTATTATGTCCATGTCCTGTACTTTTAAGGTTACCTCTTCTATCAAAGAGGGGCTGGGAGAGAGACAGTGTAGTGTTTATGCCAAACTGTGAAGGACAGTAGGAGGGGCAGAGACAAACAGGGAGGTGGGAATCCAATCGCCCAGCACAAGGGCGAATTATCTGACCAAGGTGCTGAGAGTGGGGTGTCTTCAGCCACTAATTGATAAGAGCCTTCTATCTTTAGTAAGCAGCAGTGTTTGGCTCAGGACATCAAAACCTTGGCTGTGGCTGAAAGGCTTGTTGTGTCCCACTCCCTCCTCATCCCGGGCTATCGAGGGAGGGTAAAAGTCAGGATGTCACCTTGCCAGGGGGTCACTTCTCCACTTTCCTGCCTGAAACATTGGAGTTGTTTTCACTAATGAACTCATGAATTTGAGCCTTCTACTACTTTTATTTCCATACTAAAAATTGATGATAGCACCTTAGTGTCTTTTTTAGTTTGCTTTCATATAATTTAATCTCAGAGAAAAGCAGAAAACAATACATGACATTGTGTGACTTCATAATAATAATCATGTTTCCATTGGACAACTAGTAAGGGATGAATAAGTCAAATAACATTTAGCCAAACCCAAATCAGGGAGTAGTGCCGTTGAATGAGTGCTCTAAATGATTACAAATGTATGATTTACTTTGTTCCTAAAAAGAAACAGAATTTTGTAAAGCAGTATAAACTTTAATATCAATTGCAACATGAACTTTGTGAGCACATATTTTTGTCACTGTGATCTGATCAAAATCTACAGGACAGACATGATCATCATAGGTGTAGAAAACAAATATACAAATACAAATACACAGAAAGCACAAACATGACACCCCAGTGGCATTAAGCAAATGTCTAAAAAGCCTATAGGAGTTTTAGTTCAATGGTCCAGTGAGCCAGCACAATAATAATTAATATAAAACCATGTGCAGATGCTCTCAGCCCACACACTCATACAAGCTGACTGTACTCGATCTGCCAGTGCGATATGTTGGAGGCTCAACTGATGTAAATGAGTGGCTGCCGAAGAAAGACAAACATTTAGACAGATTTTAGCTCTCAACTAAATAAATCTCTCTTTTCTGAACCCAAATTAAAATTATGACATAAAACTCTCTCACTTCAAAAAATTGATACATTTCTAAGTTTAGACTATTGCCAGTGTTTAATTTACCCAGTTCTTCATCCTTGACAAAGGGGAAAATACAACAGTTTGGTGCCAACTGCTGCAAAGACAGGCTCATTTCTCTGGGGTCATGGCATTGATTAGCCACAGATGCCCTGGAGCCCAGAAACGAGGCAGGTTTGCAGCTGACCTGAATTAGACTGTAAAGACGACATCTGAGCCAGTTCAATTAGCAAATTCTAATCTACACTGATTACTCTAAAGCCAAATCACTACTGACGGCTAACTACTCTCTTGAGTGACAGTCAGACTCCCAGAGTGCTCTTTCAAATGCTTTACCTTTTGATGGGTTAAAGTCAAAGGAAACTTAATCTGCAATTGAGCTTTTTTCTAATTATGTAAACAATATACAGTAGGTATATTATATGTGTTCTCTGCTGCAGAGCAACTGAATCAACACAAAACATCAGATGACTGTTAAAAATGTGTATATGTTGATATTTCTCACACAAGCCCAAATGCCAGGATGGTGGGAGTGTTAGAGGGCCACAGAGAAGCAGAGATATTATGCATTACCAACAAGCTGTTTAATGTCACACGTCTGCACAAAGCTGCAGCTATAATGGTAAAATGTAAGTAACAAGGATGATATCACTGCTGATTCACAATTAGTTTGGAAAACTGTTGCTGGGCTCTATAAAATGCCAACAATGGAGCCATCACACCCTGTACTAAGTCTTGTTTACCTAGCCCAGTTTGTTTCATATTGGGTCCCGGATGAAATCTGCACTGAATACAGACATCCCTTTTCCTTCTCTCATGCAATAAATTGCTTCAAATTTTTATTTTGAAAAATCCAACCAAATTTACAGGTTGTCAAACTACACATAAGGCCAGCTTTAGATAGCTGGCTAGTGATCAATTAATTACACATGAAAGGTGCCCAGTGGAGAGCAGTATTCTTCTTCTGTGCCAAAATAATTCAAAATTATTAAGAACCAAGCATTCAAGACAAGATGATAAAATTAAAGTAATTAAAAGCAGGGTAGGAGTGAACTGTCATTGGTAACATTTCTTGGAATGTTGGCAAGACAACCAACACTTTCATTGTTTTAATTGCTTTTGTGGGGACGAACAAACATATTCAGCACAGTTTTTGACCATTATGGAGCACCATAGTGAGTGCCATGTGATTTATTTCTGTGCATCTTATCTAAACATTTAAATGAGTTTATCATATTTATATTGAGGAAAAGTATTTATTTTATGTCACAATATAAAATTATATTGCAAATTTATTAAAAACTGATAAATAGCTATAATAGCTGATAATGACAGTAATACTGGAAATATTGTGTTATCATAATGTTAAACCTAATGTAAACATTGTTCTCAACATCTCTGACAATTTATCAGTTTTTAGTCTACCAGAAATTTTTATTTTGTTGTATTGGAAGATGTCCGTGAAGATTGTCAGTCATCCAGGACATGGTTATCCAAGACAGGTTGAATCGAGGGCAAGTGGTCTTGGTTGTAGATACTTGAAGATGTAGCACCTCTCATCCAAGAAGCTTCTTCAGCTCTGACTGACTGGTTGAGAGACCCAGGTATTTAACCTCTGTGGGGTTGTTGGAAGATGTTCTCTTTACAGTGCAGTGCTGATATGGTTTGGTTTGGAGGCCAAGTTCCAAACTTACAGTTTTGTGTGTTCTGTAGTTTCAAGTGAGAAAACCCAATACTGCAATTTATGAATTAAACTTTTGGTTTTGAGATACACATTAGCATTCATCTGTAGAAGCATTTAATTAAGGATCTCATTTCACTTGCATTTCATTGTTTGAAATTATGAAATTGTGACCGAGAACAGATGGAATTTACACCAAACAGCTCTGGTTTGCATATTGACTCCTCAGCTGTTTTTGTAGATATGAGGTTTAAACAGTAGTATATTTTTGTCAAAACAAAAAATCGAAATATATTTTCTATTGATTTTCTCTGCCTTTTGTGAATGATGAATAGCTTCCATTGTTTATCATTACAATGTGAATGGCCCCTGCATGTCCTCTAATGGGCACTCAGCTGATGGCAGCAGACAGTAAGGTATACTCATGATGCCCGTAAATTCGGCCTTGTTCTGACATCAACTAACACGCCCAGCAAATCACTGGACTGGCAGATTTCAGTCCTCCCTTATGCCTTCACTGTGCTCCCACCTCTTTCTAGTACTCCACCATGATTAATGCCCCACCACCATCAAAAACATACACTGCAAGTTGCATATCTAATGTAAAAACACTCAATGAGCCTTCTCAGGTGGGTTTGAGGGTCAGACGGAGTTTATGACCTCCCATCACCACAAATCCTCTCAGTGTCCTTCTGAGGCTGCTCACAGCGGAGAAGGAATAAATTACAGGCTGAACAGAAACATGGGCTCCCTTTTTAACATCAAATTCTAGCTTTGTATCACTGTTATTTTGTAGCCCTCTCCAGTCGTTCACATCCACAAAACCCTGAACCCCAGCTTTACTTTCACAATCACCATACTTACTCCAAAGCATGGTGAAATGAATGTGACCCAACCAATCTAACTTCTCAGATAGCATGAAACCTAAATCGCTCAAGTAAAATACACAAGGACCTCACAGAGTTATGTTCTCCTCTGAAACCTCTCTTTTTTCACCAAAACTTGATAGAAATTCACCAGCACACAGATACTGCTATGATTTTCACAGATGCTTGCATTAGTATTCTGCGGGGATGTATCCCGGTGACATGTAATACATCATAGTCACCAGGAGGCACTTCCACTGCAGAGTTGACGTGCAAATATGGGCAGAGCATGTTTCAGTGTTTTATGCTGCACTCTTCATCCTAAAAATGTCCTCTGAAGTTTCAGGACAGACACGTGGGTACATGTATGTATTGTATGTGCTGCCGCATACTGCATTAAAACACACTCAGCATGGTGGTAAGTAAATGCATTCCACACAACACCAGGCCCCACCTGCCAACACGCTCACACACACCAACACGTTGCACATCAGGGTCATAGAGTCTTCGCATCATGGGATATTTGTAAAATGTGATATGAAGGGTGTGTTTGAGTGTGTGTGTGTGTGTTTAGGGACAGGAATGTTCTCACCTCGAACAGTAAGCGAGGCAGGAAGGCTGAGTGCCCTTGACTAACCTTGTAGGTTTTACTGTGCTTTTATGAGAGGGTATAAATCATCATGATGTTCAAAAAAAAAAAAAAAAAAAAAAAAAAACTCCTGTTTTACAATGTGCAGCCAGATTGACAAGGCAAATGTGCACCCCTATAACAAAGCCTATTACAAATACTGTCTGGAATATACCGGGCTGAGTTTCAATATAGCTCAAAATAATGAAAGGATGTCTGTGTTATTCTATGTCAGTCAGAATGGAGAAACAATGAGAAGTATTTTCAGTGGACACATTAAAATGAATTACTCTTGTGGGGAACATAAACACAGTGCACTGCTGCTGTACTTGCAGGTGAATGGAAAATACACAAATTATCATATTGATTGCTTTTCGCCTCAATGAGGAGATTTCCATCTTTAGTTCATAAATGTGTACATACAAACAAAGGTTGGGAAGAAGAGGGGTTTAATGGCATCCACCGAGAGAGATTCCTCGTCTAGACAGTTTTCAACAGAAACCATAAAAGAGCAGCTCTCCACTACTGCTCTCTACAATGTAAACAGCTCAGGCCCAAACCTCTCCACTCAACAACACGTTTGCTCGCTATGCTTCCCACTCATATATTCATGTATTCATGTGTTTATCAGAACTTCCTAGCTTGCGTTGCCATTTTCTCCTTATAATGATGAGCGAATGCACTTCCATAGTGGAATGGAAATAATCATGGATCCCATGAAAACTCAGACACACATTTGTTGTTTTTTTTTTTTTTTTTTGTGAGATAGAGACTAGGTAGAGGAAGTGATGAGACCAGCAGAGCGAAAGACCAAACCTGTTGCGCAAAACCTTACAACCATAACCAACTGTAGGCTTAATTAACATCCTCAGTGCTCTGCTGGGAACTTTTCTTACCCTTTTTTTTGTGAATGAGATGCAAGTGCACCGTTGCATTCTAGCTGTGTCCTGGTGTGAGAAATTGTTTTGAAATAAATCATACAAAAAACAGGGTGAGTAGGGAGAGAGAAGGACAAAGTTGTGTATAAAATAACCACAAAGAAGCAACTCTTTAATTTGATGATGTGTATATTTTTCCACCTCATTATGTCCACAGAAGTTAACATATTCATAGTGCGTAAGCAGGTGTAAGTTAGGTTTATTTTTTCCCCAGATTTTTGTTAGTTCAGGATATATTCTGAGGTATGTTTACAGTTCTATCAGTACTAGCAGCTGTGGG
This sequence comes from Lates calcarifer, assembly GCF_001640805.2. Classification (NCBI taxonomy): domain Eukaryota; kingdom Metazoa; phylum Chordata; class Actinopteri; family Centropomidae; genus Lates; species Lates calcarifer. Next base: position 5,636,723 of record NC_066834.1, read on the forward strand.
TCTCTGTACCTTCCTGCCTCAAACATCATCTATCTCTAACACTAGTGGGCAGTCACATTCCACACAGGCTCATTCTGTGCTTTACCTGGATACCAGCTTGTTGCACACACACACCAATGCACATGTAGCTTGTAGCCCTCTTTGTCTCACCCCCCCTCCCACTGTCTCTTTTGTGTCTTTTCTTCAGCTCTTCACCAACTCAGTTGAGTTGTATAGTAGAGGAGCAGCTGCAGCCACTGGTCTGCCAAGCAGAGCAATCAACAGACTGGTGAGGGAAAATGTCGTCCTGGTGAGGACCGAGAAAATGGCTTTTTAATTAATGTTTTGATTTTGGGTAGTATATCACTCTTGAGACAAATGATTGAGCTGAGTGGCATTTAAATGAGAGGGTTACAACCACTGAATGACCATTCAAAGTCATCATGGAGTTTATTGGATATTAATTAGGAGACAAGGAGGAGGAGGAGAAAAGGGGAGAGGAAGTGGGGAAATGCCCTCCCCAAATGAGAGAAAGAGAGAGGAAACACAAGCATTAAGAGAAGTTAATGTAATTTGAACTCTGAGTAGGGTGTTTGAATGACACAGAGAGAGGAAGAGTGTGTGTGTATGTGTGGCAAGACATTAAGCATGTTTTCTTGATGTTTGAGTTGGAATTCCTAGCAATTGTCTGCAGCCAATACTGCCATCTGAAATTTAGCATATAATCAAGGAATACTGCTACTACATAGCCTCATGGTAGATAAATATATTAATGTGTACAATGTTTGCTTAACCAAGAACATGGTTTAATAGACTGTACACACAGATTTATAAACCAATTTCTCAGATTTATAAACTGTGTAAACGGATTACTAAATTTGGTGCATGTTTTTATGACTTGATGACAGTTGGCTGTATATAAAAATGGACAGCCTATGTACAGAAATGAAGCCAAAATATCTAAGATACAAGAACTGCTTGATGTCATTTGGAACCAGGGTTTGCAAAGTAGTGATTTACTGTTGGAGCTGTGGTATTGAGATCCCACTCATACATCTGCCCAACCACTCATGAGTCAATCACAGCTGTCAATCATGACATCACACCTGCTTTTTATAACTAATCAAGCCAAAGTTATTAGAAGAATTAAGACTTGAACATACAACTTTGGTGGAAGCAGGGGGAAGCTTACTCCAAAGTTCAAAAATACATCTACACACTTCTAAAACTCACTAATATACAATTTTTTTTAACCTGTTGACCCTTTCAGATGGGGTTTGACCTATGTCACTGTGTCTATGTTGGATACAAGAGAAGAGTATCAAATGTCCCTCTGTTATCTTTGAATTTGATAGAGACAACATCATTCTGGAGGATAAATTTTGTTTTTTTGAGGATCCCCTATATGAACTTAATATAAGTTCCCTTTTTTCCTGCTGTTCACTTTGATCCTGTCTTTGATCCCGGATCCCTGTCTGTATCAAAGTGATTCAAGGAAAATGGCTTGTACTGTATGTTGCATGTTAGAAGATTTGAGGTTAGTGCACTGATTTATAGATGGATTCCAACTTTTGACTTGACCTCTTCCTGCTCACTTTGATCTTTGCCTTCAGTCTTTTTGTAGACGCTGGGGTCACACATGTTCACACTCTATTGTTATTCTTAATGTTTTCAATTCATATCCTGCCTTCCTCTTCAGTGTCAAACTACATGTCCATACATCCAGGTCAAACACGACCAATTTCAAGTCAGATATGTCCATCTTGGTCAATAGCTTTCATAATCCCTTTTTTATGTCTTTGTATTTATTTAGCGTTATAGTGTATTGATGAGTGACTTTGTTCTCTCCCTTAAAAGCCTCTACAAGGGTAATTTGCAAAACTTCTCCTTTGTTTTTCTTTACTGACACACTGTGTATTAAAATGTCATCTTCTCTTCCTCCTCCTCTGTCATCTATTTATGGTCTGCACATCAGTAATCTAACATGTTTTCTATGTTTTTTTGTCACCTCCTGCATCTCTTAACCCTGGGAGCGGTTTTGCACTGAGCAGACGTCATGCTCGGGCATGTAATTCTATTTACACTGCTTTGCTTGTTTGGGGAGGCAAGAGGAATATACTACACCTGCCACGTTGATCACAATATGTCACCCAGTGTTATGGTAGGAGTTTTTTTTCACTTTTTACTGGAGTTATTGGAGGAAGTTCTGTGGCAGAGACACATAAGTTAGTCTGTGCAGCTGTGGCTACAGGCAATATTAAAGTTGTAAAGAAATTCAAAGGTAACACTTAATATTAAGCTCCACTTATTCACCATTAACTAGTTGCTTATTAGCATGCCTATTGGCTCTTAGAATACAGAACCTGTGTGGGTGAATAAGTGTCAAACTATTGATGAATTACTTATGATCAAGACCTCTCTTTACAATAGGGAACATATTCTGAGTCACAAAGCCTTAATTTAGACTTATTTGGACTCTATTAACACTTGTAGTGTTTTGATTTGTTACGTGAGTATAGATTATATTTATCAAGTCGTAATGAGGGAGAATTACTTTTCTAATGTTACTACTACCTTACAAGGTCCATACTGAGCAAAGCATATTAAGATCATAATTCATGTATAACAACTTCCTTACTAAACATCATTAAGCAGTAATTAAGAGGTTATTGAGGGAAAGCTCTTAGTTAATGTCCTAGTAGCTGTAGAATATGATCATGCAGAGTAAGGGATTAATAAGTGCTGTAAAATGACTAATTAAGAGCCAATATGCATGCTAATAAGCAACTAGTTAATGGTGAATAAGTGAAGCCTAATATAAAGTGTTACTAATATAAAACACCTCTTATCTGCATGATCTTCTTTCCTTGGTCTTTCTAGGGTTTCAAGGCTTTTGCCATTAAAAGTTAGGAAACAAGTAATGCTGCTGGATAATAGGATAATGATTAACCAAGACATACTTTGAGTTATATTTCTGCTTCATGCAACCATCATGCTTATAGTGTAATAGTGTAGTGTAATTTTGTAAAGAAAAGGAAAAAAATCTAGAGGACAAAAACAGGCCCTATGCTGTCAAAAGATTTTGACTAACCTCCCCTAAGCACCATATATATGTATAGACCCTGCTAACCCACAGTGGCAAGTTTCTATGTATGTTTTCTTTGGTACCTTGAGGGAGGGGTACTGCTTTCTGGTCTGTGAGGCAATGATAAATCACTAGTCAGGTGAAGATGAAAGCCTGCGGGCCAAACTGCTTCAAAGTGTGGCCTTCATGACTCGCCAGCTTATCTTGAAAGGACTGGAACAGTCCTCAAAAACCAGACTGTTCTGAGTTGGTCTGATTGAGTTTCAGTTGTGCTTCATCCGGAGGAGTTTTGTGGTGTCTCTCTGTCTGAAATGACAAACATCCCTTTCTCCTAATGTCATCTTAAAAATCTTTCAGCCCGCTCAGTAAGACATGTCTTATTGATACAGAGCGATGAAAACTAGATGGAGGTCCTATCCATTATCTTCTGATTCTTTGGTCTTTGTTGTTTAATTTCCTGTGTTACATGGTGTCTTCATTCATTGACTATTCATTAAACTTCTCTCTCAGAGTGACTGTACAATCATAGCTTAGCCTTTAGTTTTTTGTGGATTATCACACAACACTGAGTTGACATTTTATCACATATGTAGCTATCAAATGAATGTTTAAGTTTTGCGTGCTGGATTCCAGTTTTCATACCAGTCAATCCGAGACGTAAAACTGTCAGCCTGAGATAGCTAACATTTGAGCTGACAAAATCTACCACCAACAGCAGTTCTTTTAGCCAGCAAATGTGACAGTAACTAATTAAAAACAAGTGGCCTGCATTTGTCTAATTCAGTCTGAAATTAAGGACCCAGTATTTCAAAAATGACCCAGCCCTATGGACAGACAAGAACGTTTGTATTTGTGATTCAGCCAAACCCCAGAATATGTTCAATGTCAACAATTTTTATTTCTAGATGCAATGTTATTAAAAGTGTAGCTCTCTACAATATGTGTGCTTGGCAACTATGGTACCATTAAGATTAGGGAAATAATGTAATTATGGCAAATTAGCAATGGTTATTGTTGATAATATTAATTACATGGTCTGTGACAGTGGTCAGTGAAACTCTTAGAGCTTGTTGCGGCATTGTGCCAGATTTTATAGGTTCTATGTACACACCGGAGTTTGAGGGGAAAAAAACTACTGGAATTTCAGGTAAACTACTCACTCACACAACTGCCTGGTTGTAAATGCCCCAGGAGGGTTCATGTTTGAGCTTCTTGTTCTTTGTGTCTTGATCTTTGCTTTATCCCTACCTACATAAGACAACATCCATTCTTCTGCAGAGAGGAAAGACACTGCATTCATCACACACAAAATCTTAGAAAAGAAACCTGTGTGAACAGTGATTTTTTAAATGCATTTTCAAAATTGCTTTAAAATTCTGTTCATAGCAAGAATGAAGTGGCAACCTTCCATCTATCTTCTCTAAAGCATCCTGGCACAGAGAACAATAATCCAGCAAAGGAAAAGCTAAATTTCATTTCATTGTTTACGGGTGAATGCCTAAACAAAATGTAAACTCTCAGTGAGAAGATAGCATGGTGAAAAGGCAGAATGATTCTCTTCTTCTTTGCCTTCTCATTCATCTCAATGTAAAAGGTGTTGAGTTTTTTTTTGTCTTTTTTAGTCTTGCCCCTCAGATACATTTATACTATGTCCTTAAATTTTAATAGTGTTCTATTTTTCTGTAGCAGTGCATGTTAGTAAAATAAGATTAAATAACAGCCACCCAACAAAGAAAAAAAAACAACCTCCAAACAGGTATTCTATTATTATTAGGTGTTATTGTTTTTGAGGGTTGTATATATGCTCACAAAGTGCACAGTAAGAATTAAATGCAGATAGAGCCAATGAGCTACTCTCTTGTTTGTTGTGAGAATTTTTCATATGAGTGTTCCAAGTTCAACAGCCTCTCTTAACTGCACAAACTGGTTGTAAGTTGTGTGTTTTTGCCTGATGAGTACATGTGGGTTTGTGAAATTTGATCATTAGCATAATTGAGGCTGCTGTAATCGCCATATAAGGCTACCTGTTCTGCATTTTTTGTGGGTAATTTTCACTCACAAAATTGTCATGGATAGAATAAAACAACTGAGTCTCAAGTTTTGCTATTAGAAATCAATAAACCAAACAAAGATTGGGATCTGCAACATTTCTTAAATATGAATAATACAACAAGGTGCAGTCAGTGCAGCGCTGTCCTGTGTCAGAAATAAAGACTAAGTGTTCTGACATGAAGTTAGTCCTAAAAAAATTTCTCTCTGAAGCGAAGTGGTCCATGACTAATATGAGAGGAAAGCCATGGAAGTATTTTAGTTGAGAGAATTTTAGGCAATAGTCTATAGTCTACGGTAGGAGATGTTGCACTTTCAGGTGCAACAGAGGATGATCTTGGAAAGAGATCTGCATAAAGACCCTGAGGCAGCTGTCAGAGTGAGAGAATTTTTCTAACAACTACTGAACTGTATAAGTTGCTGTGCCAAAATATGCCAATAAAAATCACAGTAATCTGAAAAACAAACCAAAAAAACCCCCAAAACTTTTAAGTAAATTGGCAGACCATGATGATGACAATCTGGTGATTATCTCTGCATCAAGTTTGTCTTAGTTATACGTCTTAATCGATTTTGGTATCATATGTAAACTGTTAGGCCTCCTCCCATGGTCTAAAGACATACAAGTTAGGTTCATTATTGACTCAAAATTGGCAGCAGGTGTGAATGTAAGTGTGAATAGTTGTTTGTCTCCATATGTCAGCCCTGTGATAGACTGGCAACCTGTCCAGGGTGCACTCTGCCTTTTGCCCAATTTCAGCTGTGATTCTCTCCAACCCTTAAACAATAGACAATGGAATTAACCTTAAATTCACTATTCAAATTAAGGCCTATGATTGCAGGTCAGATTAGTGTTTTTTCCCCCCTGTGCAGAGAAATAGACTAAATAAATACACACACACACACACACACACATATATGTGTGTGTGTGTGTGTGTGTGTGTGTGTGTAACGGTAAACTACTTGTGATTGTTCTTCATACTTAAAAGAAAAATATAAGAAAATTGATGAATGGTACAAATTATCTTAATAATTTAATAATTTGTATGTTCCACTCGTGGTTCTTGCATGAGGCCCATTGTGTGTTGGGATTAGGAGATCAAATAATTGTTCAGAATTGCTGAGAATCTTAAAAATGTTCAGGTATCTCATCTTCCTGCAATAACTGCTTTATGAAAGGGGAAAGGACTGTACAGGAGCTTATTAAATGATATGTTCAAAACTACTACATCTTACCAATTGAGTGTGTATTGGTACTCCCCAATAATTAGTAATAGTAATTAATCTGTAATAATTTTATCTGATTTTGGTTTCTTGGAGGTTGATTAAAAAAAAACAACAGAGGCCTCATTGTGAACTTGTGTACCACTGAAATCTAGATCTTTTCTATTGCGGAACAGACTAAATTGCGGGGTGAATTACTCATCAACTTGTATTGTTGGACATATGCTACTGATCTTGTTCATTGTTCACAGTACACTCTTACTCTCCTGTGATTCATTTGAATCAATTCTAGAAGGCTGATTTCTGTTGTTGCAATGCTTTTCACTGGATTCAGTTGCAAGTGGGAAATGCAGCAGGTTGTTTGAAATTTGTGTGTCTACAGTGATGGTGCATATACAATGTCCTGTCATACTACATATAAAATATTAGCAATGGAAACAAAGTAATAGTCATTGCTGTTTGTGAACCTCTCCTTTTTTGTGCATGCTATAATGCATATTATACTGTAAAATGTAAAGATTAATTTTTAAAAAAAGTGTTAAACACTACTGATGTACCATGAGCCTATTTTATCCTTTGATGTTGCTGTTGTTCAGTTTTTGCTGTTAAACACATGTTAAAAAACTTTGATTGCCACCAACAATGGTGTGTGCTTGTAGAAAAATCTAAAATGTACAGTAAATACAAGGGTTTGGTCTAAATCCACCCAAATCACAGAGTAACTATTTCTTGATGCATATACAGTTTTGCACAAACAGTTCTTCCATTTGTGAATCTGCAGCTATAGCAGTTTGTTTGTTCACATTACATTTACTGAGAAAATAGCTGAATGTGAATGTAATATTGTTTACAGCCAACCTGGAAATCCTAAATGCCTGACTTTTCATCCCCACACATGAAAGCAGCATAACTGTAGTGGCTATAATCATTTAACCGTGTGTATATGAGATCTGAATCTAATCAACTGATACTTGGGCAAATGAATTTAAAGAGCTACCTGTCTGGTTGTAGCTTTGGCTTCGGGTTCTGGTAGCAAAGCATTAGTTCATGTTTGTGATAGGGAGGTCAAGGCCTTCCCCACTGAATTTTCTTGGAAGTGTCAGAGCACTTGGTGTAGAGGCCATTGTGATAAAGAGCTAGCTGTTGCCAGTATGATGTATGAAACTGATATGAGAACCCATTCACTTGGTGGGGTTTTTACAAAAATATTTAGATCATAATAAATCTCACTAGTCTCACAATTTCCCTGTTTCTGTTTATATTCAGAAGGTTGAGTTAAAGCAAGTGCTGCGGAACTGCTAATTACCGCATTCATCACCAAAAACTCCTCGAATGCATTGAACAAATAGATGATATCTCAGAGTGTAAGAGACAAGGTTGTATTTTTCTCTTAATTAAGACATTTAAAACAGACCTCCTCTCTAAGGGTTGAATGCTCCGTCTTCTCCTCTTTGTCACTGAATTGCCTGGTAGACCATGAACTACCAAGCTCATTTTCTTTTGGGGAGTAAATGAGCTTTTAATGAACAGATGGGACATTTTTGTCATTGAGCTTGTACCTTGTTCATTTGTCACTCTCCCCCCTGTATCTGAATCAGAATTACTATTTAGTGATCTAATGTTCCTCAAGAGTATTTATTCTATTTTTATTTTAAATAAAACCTGACAAATTGCTACCATTATCCAGTTTTTGTCAATGCATTCATTTTGTCAACGTTTGGGCAAACCCTCTGTGCCTTTTGTAGTGGCGCCCCTTCAGTCAGCTTGTGTTTTGACTTTGACTGAAAGGTCCTGCCATACAGCACCACCACCATGGCTTAGTAATTTACCATAGTTGAATCAACACCTCATTCCCAACAAAAATAATTTTCTACACCACAAACATATTATTACTAATTGCGTGGCTATTGCATAGGATTGCATTTACAAACGTGTTACTGTGTGTGCCGACTGTAAGTTGATGTGATATCCTCAAAATTAATGTGTGTGAGACTTTACTGCTCTTGAGAGGGAGAGCGAAGCCATGAACTAACAAACACAGGAGTCCATATATCTTTTAAACAGGATTTTTTGGGGATTTGGGGATAATTTCTGACATTTATTTTGACAGTGGTAGTTGGACACTCTCACTGGAGGGTCTTCATGCAATGCAAATAAATACACTCATTTAGACACCTGCATTACTTACAGTGTCTCTACAATGAACAGCTGTTATTCATACCAAGTATATAACTTGAGTACTAAACTAATATCATTATATAAGACTCTATATACCCACTCTGAAGAAGTACACATAATGATATGTAAAGACCATTGTTTGTCACTATAATTACACACTGCTTTTTGAAATTAAATCATGTTGTAGAAACAACTGATTTGCTTTGTGCCAAAGCTAGTAACATAAGCCTTATGGGATATTAACAGAGGCTCATTTTGGCTCTTAAAGTGGGTCATGAAGATCAGGTTTAAAGAGACTGACTCACATATTACTCATGATGACTAAATATTATGAACACGACAGAAGATAAAGAATGATCTGAAGTGTGCAGCCTTGAAATCATTTGAAGTGTGCAGAAATATGCTTTTGTGTTCTGCTGATGGTATAAGCCACTGGTGGTTTGGTCCCCCCCCCCGTTGGCTTGCAAGTTTTAAAGTGATTATACCGACTCAAAAGACCAAATCAAAAATGTGAATAAAATCTTGGCATATGTTTTATGGTCTCTAGACATTCAGAAATGTAAATGTGACGTGAAAGAAAATTAGGCAGAATTTGTAAATTAGGTACAACAGCAACTACAGCTTGGTTTCATATCTCATTATTAACAAAATTATCATAAAATGCAATTTGAATTTGACTTCTTTTCAAACATTTAGCCATTAATATTGTCGTTTCTTTTTCTCTCCCCTCCTCTTTAGTGAAAGATTGTTTCCATCATAGAATAGATACGACACTACGCGAGATATAGTATATATATATTTTATACTCTGTCAGGTGTCTTCTTGGGGCAAACCTATATACTTCCAATCTGTAGGGGGCAGCCCCCTTCATGTTTCCTGCACCTCCATGTCCTTGTAGTTAGAAACTGCCTGATGTGGGCAGGCTAAAAAGTAGTAAAGTAAAAAAAACCCTCTTGAGTATTCCAAAAATTACTCATAAAAGCATTTTCCATATCATCATCTGCCAGCTCTAATTCTGTGGTTATGGTTATGGTTAGGAAAACATTACTATCACAGACTGCACATGAAACCAATGCTGACTTGGTAGCACATAGGACATGATTTGTTGTTTCTTTAGACTGTTGTCCAGACCACAACCTCCCTTATGTTGTGATGGAAGTGATGGGTGTTACACTTCTTCCAACATTTTTTGGATTACTTTTTCTCACTTGCAACAATTCCTCATTATTAAATTAATGATATCTGACATTATTTGTGACGATAATGATATTTATGAATTGATTTGTGGCATCTCTCTTAAAGTCTCTCATACAAATGTATTGTTCACACTATAGGTAGTCTGATATTCTAGTGCTTTTCCTAATCCACTTTCATTAATAGAACAGTACCCCCTCTTTCTCCATCTGGTTTTTCAGTAATTGGTGAATCATCCTCTAAATCTCTAGTAGCATCCATCTATGCCTGTGAAGGTACCGCCAAAAAGCTATGAAGTCATCACGGACTCAGATCCCTTGAAAGGTTTCCAGCACTTTGTTGAAATCATTCCTCGAAGAGTTCAGGATGTTCTGAGGGAAGATGTGTTTGTGTCTGTGTTTGTGTGTGTGCGTGAGTGAGGTGTGAGGGGGCACCTGGTACTCAGTGTGCTAAATAAATCCTCATCTCACAGGGAACAGTGGTTCTAATTTTTTGTAATTCAAAATTTTAATGTGAAAGTAATTTTTTGTTAAAATGTTTTCAACACAACCAGTTCCTTCCTGCACACACATACAAGACTCAAGATTGATTGAAATGCAAGACCCCAGTTTGACTTATCTCCTCCCCTTTTTCCTCTCTCTTGATAGGGTGTGCAAGTTCTGGTACAAACCGGATACTTGAAGTTAAGCCACTGTCCTTAAACATACTATGTTACTGTCTCTTAATTATGTTACAGCAGCATTGAGGCAATATGTTTTTGTATAATGCTTTTTTTTAGTCCAAAATAATTGGGCAAGTATTCACAAAATCCACAGAAAGTGAGAAGAAATCTCCTCAGACCCGTTCAATTAAAATAGTCATGAAAAACAGGAAACAGCCTTGGCTCACACTGACTGAGAACTCCCACTAAGACAAATTTTTGATCTTTGTAGGTGTAACTATTGAGACACAGACACATTTACATTTCCAGACTGCTTGACTGTAATCAAGGTTAAATGACCAGCTAAATAACAAATATTGTAGAAAAGTGGCAGTTGTTTAGGATGAATTAGAAAACAAGAATGAATTTAAGCCTCCCATAGCTGTACTAAAAACACTGAAATACTGTGCAGGGATGCTTTGAGATGTAAAATATGGTAAATCTAATTATTGTACTGTTGTACTTAGTGGCCATCTGGGAGGATTTTTGTTTGAACACCAGTGTTAATCCTTTATTGTTCCTCACATAACTCGCTAAATATAAACATGCATGAAACACTACAAAAAGACTGGTAAAGGGAAGGCTGTGAGTGAAACCGAATTTATTCTTTCACTGACAACAGTGTTGGATGAGAAACAATCAACTGAAGCTGAAGCTGCTTCTTATAAAATTCATCTGCTGGCATATTCGTGTATTGTCCTTAGACTAAAAAAATAGCTCTTTGTGGTTATAATTACAAGAGCAACTATTCCTCCATAAGATATTCCCTCATTTGTTGTTTTGATGATGGTGGTGGGGAGCACTGTCAGAGCATGTCAGTCCAAAGTCACTTATAGGTATTCAACTGGACTGAGATCTGGTGACTACAAAGGCCATTGCATATGATTCACACAGTTTTCATCCTCATGTAACCATTTAGATTTAATAATTTCCTTTAATTTGTCAACCATATGTGAATTAACAATATTTCCTCAATATGTTAATAGAAAAATAACTTATTGCAATTATGTTTCCTTCTAAAAGAATTTTCAGTTGTTACTTAGTTGAATATATAATCAGCTTTGTAATGTTTCACAAGGACGAAAATGCATGTAACGCACTTGTTGAGCCTAAGTAATGCAATACATACTGCATTTTGGTGAACGCACTGGAAACACTGTATGAAAACATAACTATTTGTTTAAAGTAAAAGTCCACAGGACTTGCACTAGTATAGGCCTACAAAGAGATGTAACATCATCAGGTGACATGTATTGTGGGTATTCATGTTTTCATTAATTTGTTCATTCATTTATATTCATTATCCTCTTTATTTACATGAATCAGTCTTGCCAAAGAGCCACTCTTTCAGCATTCAGTGTGTGGAACAAATTGTTCACATTAATGGTGCTATTTTGCACAGTTGTGGCGTAGCATGTTTTAAAGTTAATCCCCCTAAGCCAGTTATTTGATTCCTTCTGAACTCCTGACATTCTTTTCTTAATCATATAAAAGTCAAACTGTCAAACTGTGAAAGATTCTTTTTCACTTGAACTATATGCATCTAGTAGACAGCTTTTTTAGGTGGTGGTGAGAAAAGAAGCAAACCTTATTTACCTCGCTGTTTTCCTTAAATGTCTTTCAGCTTAATGTATTTACTTGGTGTCTGTAAAGAGCTTGTAAAGTACCTCAGTAAAACCATTTCAGTATACATGTAGTACATACAACTGGTTCCCTTGCAACTGCTTATAGTGTGACATATATATATAGGACATTTTGGATGTCAGCTCAGGTAATGACCTGCTCCTTCATTTGTTTCACCTGCTGAACAAGGGTTACGTTAGAGCTATTGTTCAGCTTCAAATACGTCTATATGCAGACACTAAAGCGAAATCAGAGAGGCTTGTTTTTTTTATAGTCAGTGAGTCCTGGGAATGGCATGACTAATTTGAGTCTCAAACAAGACCTTGGTGCTTTCTTAAAAGTATGGATGTTAAACAAATATACGAATATAACTGCAGTGATAATAGATTTATTAATATCAATTTATTTAAATCAAATGACCTAATTCCAAATGATAACCTGAGGATGTCAACCTTGTAAAATATCTGGCTGGAGTCTAGGTGTGTTGGTGAAGGTAACAGGGCTTACAGGCAAAAACACCTAATACCCCCCGCCAAACTAAAGCATTCGCATTTTGTCGGAGATCCTCACATCATTCTAAACCATTTCAGTACTGAGACAAAATTTCCTCCTTTAGAGTGGAGCATTTGGCAGGAAGGCTGATCTTAAATAGTTAGATGCTGAAACTGATTTGGACAGGTGAAGACTGATGAGGTGTATATAGCCTGTGGCAACTGTTTCAAGTTGTGTGAGTGTGGAACAACCCTGCCTGTCACCAGCGATGAGTCTCAGCAACAGAGAATGGCGACATCAAGATTTTTCCATCTTAATCGCTCCTTCATCTGTCAGCTCCACCCTTAGGGGGAAACCAATGGTGTCATTTGCCAATGCAAAGCCCACCTCCTTGGGTAATTAATAGATGAAAGACCTGTTGTAAACGCTTGTGATATTAAGATGTTTGTTTTTCCGGTTTTCATTTGGGGAAAAACCCATTTGCATTTATACATTCTTGAAGACGTTCTCTGCTCTATTTTCACTGCTCTCTGTACCTTCACAGCATTAAAAGGGGCTTTCGCTCAATGATTTATAAAATAGAATTTTAAAGTGGATATAATCAATAGTTTTCTATTTACAGTCACAGAATTACTTGTATGTGAAAGTCACATAATCATAGTAACAAGTACTACCCACTCATCACCAAATAGCAGAAAGACAAAGTAGGTGACTAGCTGGTGAACACAGTAGAGCATTTAGCAAACTAAAAGGTCAGATATTTCCATCAGGAGTTTTTAGAGACCAAAAACAGGGGTGAATGTTGCCCAAAAACACTAATCTAATTGAATGATTATGTTGCTCCATGTCTGCTTTAGTGACTGTATATAAAGATGGATGATGTGTCTCCATTTTCTCCCACTGTACAAAAATGAAGCCAAATATCCCAGAGCCAGAGTCTGTGTGGTAGTAATCTGTGGTAGAGCTGTGGGTTGGTATTCACCCTCCCAATCCAATTGTGGCCAGTCAGTCATGGCTGTAAATCATGATATCACACCCCCTTTTTGTAGCATAAAATAATTATTAAAACCAAACTTATGGGAATAATGCGTGTGGTGTGTACTTACCCATACTGTTTAGAATATTTAAAGTAAAAATTTGTGTTCTCAGTAATTCAGACTAGCACTGAAAATTCTGATAAGGTTTGCTGTTAGTTTCTTAGCAACTACTTCTAGGCCATTGGTAATTCACTGAAAGGGTTGTCACATTAAGATAGACATGCTTCTTGATCAAATGTCAATGCTTTTTTGTGAAGTAGATATCTAAAAAAAAGTGACAGATTTAACTTGATATGACTGGATTTTGACAAATTGACTACTGGCCCAAGGTCAGTGAACCTGATTTTAGTCATAATGCAGAGCTGGTATTTATGCCAGTAACCATAATAGTGGCTACATGCTGTAATCCTAGTTGTATAATCACCACCCTACCAGTGCTGTGTGGAGCAGAGGTCAGGGTTGGGGAGAGGCAGGTCCCAGGTTGACAACCAAGACCATTGCCAGATGTGGTAACAGGGAGCAAGGATGAAGTGACAGTTGCCAGGAGGATGATCACTGGACTGGAGAAACAGACCGGACCACTCAGGGTGTCTGCCTGAGCACTGGCAACTGGCAGGGCAGAACTACCCAGGCAGTGGAAACAGTGGTGGAACAGCTTGGGAAGGCAGCCAGGGGACAGGAGAGACTGCTTAGGAGTGTGGCCCAGATGCTGGAGAAACAGGCAGAAGCATTTAGGATGGTGGCTTGGGGAAAACAGACAGGACCACAAAAGTCAATGAATCCAGCCACATAGTGGATCCAAAATCAAGGGGCAGGCATGGACAGGACCAATAGACTCTGAGAGGCTGGATGCTGGAGGATCCTTGGGGGGGCGAGGTACCATACAGGGCTCAGGCTGAGAATGAAGGGGACATGGGCCAAGTTCTGAAGGGAACAGACCAGAGCAGAGTCTTACAAAAGTCAAGCAAAGCAACAGATAGACGATTGCTCTGACAGTGAGACAGATCAACACTCAGAACTCAGGAACAGACATGGACTGAGGGACAGTCTTTGGCTGAGGGACAGAAGAGACCAGCATCCAGGTCTGGTTGTGAAATGGGAACTCGTTCAAACACTGAGAAAGGAACAGATGTAGGCTGAGAAGTGGAGACAGATACAGACTGAATGAGAAGCAGAAAAAAGAGTGACTGAGAGGCAGAAATGGAGGCTATGAAAATTATAGTAATCATTTATTTCTTCTGTACTCTTCTCCCAAATTTTGGTTTGCATGAACAAAATTTTGTTTTAAGTTTTGTGGAAGAAAACGGATCCTACGATCGGCCATTAAAAGACAGATAGATAGAGCTCACGACAGCAGGGCACGTACAATGTAGGGACAGCAGGGACTGGTTCAATTTATGTTCAGGGAAAATCTATGTAGCTACACTTGCTATATAATTTAGAAAAAATGTATTAACATTCTTGTGGTATAAAAACAAATAGGTAAATATAAACTTTGACATTACCAGAGTTTCCTTGGCATACTGCCCAGTAGAGAGCCCTGATCTGGTTTGGTTTCACTTCCTAGAATTCTCACAAATTATAAAACATGGTAAGAGTGAGCATCCATCTAAGCTGAAACATCCACAATAATTGTAATGTACAAACTCCGCTCCAGTGGGAAAAAGAATGACAGTGTGTCACTAACGTTTGCAAGGGAATATAGCAATAATATCAAGAGTCGCACATTTCAAAAGTCTCCACAGGGCCCTCAAGAATGGATCCAAACCTCTCAGATCAATGCTGGCATGGCTGTCAGGGAGTTGGTACTATAGTGTTGTTTTACCCAACAGTTAAGGCCTTTTGGGCAGAGACAACTGACACACTCTTTGGCACACTGAACATAATTTTTTTGAGTCTTGTTTTATCCCTGTTGGGGGCAAAGGGCTCCCAGATACAGAGCTAGAGATCACAAACAGCAACTGGTTTTGCCTTTTTGGCTAAATGTAATTTTGATAGATTGGAAGAGAAAAAAAAATCATTGTTTCTGATGTTGTAACATCAGAAGCAACATCTGATGTTGTTTACATAGCTGATTGAGACATCTGTATGTTTGGCAATTATTGGTAATTACTATTATCATACTATGCTGTTGTTTGCAGTTGTTTGAGTTGGACTGGGAATTCTAAAAGAAAAAAAAATCTCTGGAGAGACACAGGTATTGTCACAGAGCATTCTCATCCCTCTGATATTATTTCCGTACTTCTCTTGAGGAGTAAGCTTGCACTTAAAGCCACTTCAGGTCTGGGCACTGTATCAAATATATTTGTTCAAATGAAGATCTGTCCATCCCTTCCTACCCACAGGGATAACACAGATTTGTTTACTTCTCAATCTCACAGAATCCTTGAAATATTCTCAGTGTAGCTCTTTTTTGACATTTACTGTTTAAAAGGTCATGACACAAGAGTGACAGATAATGATTTTAGAAATTAAATATGCTACTGAAAACATAATCTGTTTTTAACATTACATTCACCATGTTGTGAAAATAATGAAAATAATGGCAGACTTTATACCAAAACCTTTTGAAAACAGTTATGAAACATGCAATACTATAATAATGAGTGTAACATCAATCAAGCTTATACATATATTCTAAGCAAAAGTTCACAGTGACAATTGTAACAAATCTCCATGACACAACTTGAATGACTTCATAATATTAGGTACTGCAATCTGAAACCAAAAATTAAAAGGAAACATAATGCAGCAGATGGCATCAAACACAACTAGGGGTAACTGAAACCAAACCCTTTCAGCATCAAGATGCTAGTGAAGTCTGTCGTCTGTAAAGACCAACAGTGCAGATGGTGCAGGAAAACAAACAAATCACCACCCTCACCAAATTATCCATACCTTTGACCCCAGCCTCAGTGGAAACCTCAGAAACCTTATGAAGGCATGTCCTACTATTGATTCTGCCCTGCCTCTGATGTCTCTTAGATGCTGTGAGTCCGTTTTGTAACTGTTTGGACAGTGACATTCAGTGCATTAACCCTGCACTCAAGGAAACTGGATTTCAAAAGAAATAACAACTTTGAGATTAAAGTGCTGACTTTCAGCTTCAAGGGTGTTTGAGGCTGTTCACATCCATATTTGGTGAACAATGTCTTTGACTTGTAGCTTGGCAGTCTATACAAAGCACTACATTTACATCATTAACCTCATGTGGATGTAAACAACTTCAAAGTTAAAAGTTGGCACTTTAACCTTGTAGACATTGTTTTGTTTCCACTATGCTGAAGCCAAAACAAAACTATCCTATAACACATATGAACTGTTACTGATATCTGATGTTTTACATCATCAACGCAATCTATTCAGTCACAGTATGTCTCACTGCATAACCCTGCTTGAAAATAACAGGTTTCCAGTCAGAATTTCCAATTATATTGATGCATTCTGTCTGTGTGAATGAGCTTTGCAATTTGGCAGATTGGCCTGGTTATATTAGCGAACACTGTGCTGATTGGCATTGCTAATAGCACCTTTAGTCATGACTTTGGCTGTGGTATGCACCTCCATTTGTGACAGATTATGTTACTGAACTGATTAATGTGCCATCCCCTCCACAGGGTGTTGAATGATGTGGCTCACCCCTGTGACCTCTGCTCCATATGAGACACGGCCAGACCCAGATCTGACCCTGAATCTCTTTTTCTGGCATACGTCATAAGCGAAGCATCCACAACCCTCCCAATACATCCACTGGACTTTAAATGAACCTCCACTACACCCGTTAGTCTCCTGAAGGAGAAGTAACTGTTATCAATATGGTCATCTCTTTGCTTAATCATGCCTCTGAGTTATTGTTTAGCAGAAAAACTAAGCACAAAAACCACTTGTACATATGTAAAAAGCACGAACAGAACAATATTACTCATTAATGCAATCTTATTAAACATCTAATAACACAGAGGGCATATTAAATTATGCTCCCAATGTAAAAGCTAATCAGCAGAGCTATGTTTCTTATTGTATTGGTGCAGAAATTATACTCTGTAACTCTGGTAATATGCTACAAAAATGGACAATTTAGCAACATCAACTTGATACAGACCATCGTTTCCTCCAATTTCTTAAGTGTCACAAAACTATACTGTATATTATTATATTATAAAATACATAATACGTTTTAGCAAGTTGTTTAAGTTATACGTCTTATTGATCAAACTTGGATACGTTTCTGTCTTGTGTTCTATACACAGGCTACAGGCCAGTGTAATTAAATGACAGTTTAATTAATACAACTTTTTGTTAATTATATTTAAGATTGTCACTGATTCAGGGCAATAAAACTGACCAAATTGTTATTGCTGTTTAGTTGAGAGTTGGTAATATTATTGGTGTAATGACATTCATTCAATGGCCCCTAATGTATGATTCACTCTATTACCCTCGTCTTTTTGAAATTTAGTTCTTAAATTAATATTCCATTTTCATGTTAATTATCTAACAACATTTTCAAGGCTTCATTAGTTTGTTGTATTAATTTGACATAGAGACGAGTTCCAGTGACAGACTACAGTGACGATTTTTTCATACACTGTGGGATTTAACAAGAGATAAACTCTTCACAACACAAAGTCAAAGCAGACTCCTTGAGTCCCCTTCAATATAACAAAAACTGGGAAGAAAAATAAATGAAGAGACGACAATGTGCTAAATGGGTTCAAATGTGTGTCGCAGTTAACCATTACAAGGTCACTGATACATTTAAATGCTCCAGAGGAGAGAGAAAGTGAGAAAGGATTGATTGGACAGATTCAACGTCCCGCTCTCCTCATTAGACTCATTTCTCAGCTGCCTGGGGTTAATTACCACACACACACCTCACGCTGTTGTTCCACTTACATCATAATTACTGTGGCGAAGATCGAGAACAATCTAAAGCTCGTGATATGAGGCCTTCCACCATCAGCCAGCCACACATGCATGCAAATAACACATTACGCACACATATATACATGAGCGCACACACATGCTCACATCACAGCAGCATCGCCATCAATATTATCTGCCTGAACCTCCCGGTATATTCCCAAATCCCCCTCCCTCCCCAGGAGCCAGCTGTTTTTGGGATTGATTTCATTTATTTAATGACGGCTGTGCTAATGACCCTTCGCACACGGTTGATGGTGTCACAGACACCACAACATCTCAGGAATGAGGATTGGTTGGGGGCCTGGAGAGTGAGGGGTGGGTGATATTGAAGAGGGCAGAATGAAATAGGGAGAGCACAACAGAAAGACGGGAAGCTGGAGACAGCATGTACGCAGGCGGTCTTTGTCTTTCTCAAACAAACAAGGACACTGGATCTAGGATAGAAATTAATAACCATTCCATGGACTAATTTTTACTCTGTGGCACAGATGAAAGAGACCTATCCACCTCTCATCAGAGACTGGTGGCTGGTTAGCATGACTCTAGTGGATATTTGTTTTCTGAAGCTCTAGTGTGGTGGCTTTGGAGCAAGCCCTGGGTATACAAATGGATTTTTTTGCAATTACCACTGTCTTGGGGACAAAAAAAGACATCTCATTTTTAAAAGGTGTCAGAATCAAATGGAAAAACCCTTCAGGTTACCGTGAAGAATCTAAAAAAAACAGTGTGTGCAAAGCAGCTATTTTGACCCAGCTCTAAAGCTGATTATTTTGCCAAGAAATTTGCATTTTTTATAGAATAAATACATTCATTTTAGTTATACTTTGTAACTTTGTGAAAGACTTATTGTTCAGCTTTATTTCAAGTATCTTGCACAGTTACTTATCAAAATTATATCTTTTAGACCAACTTGCAAATTTAACTGAATTTTGTTTAATCTTTTAAAACAGAATTAAATAAGTTAAATTAAATTTAGTTTGGCCACTTTTTGAATAGCAAGGCACAATGTTGAGTAATGGCACTACTATGTTTCCTAAGAAGACCTACATTACAGAGTTAAAATATGGTTGCGTTTCAGTGAATGTGGATGCGCATAGAAAATTTCGCCAGCCAGTGAGAGCTCTCCATCACTGGTTCTTGGACGCATTGTTGGGGGACATGGAAAGCATTACATCACTCTTGATAGACCTGATCTGGGCCACACAGCAGTGTGAAATACGTGGGGCCTATCACAGGCTCTCACCCTTGCTCTAATATGGATCGTCACACAGACTCTCATACTGTTTCTCACCTAGGCTCTCAACAGAATGTTCATCACATCTCTTGCACAGACCCTCATCCTGTTTCTCACCCTGGAAGCTCTTACATTGTTAATCACACTGACTCTAATGTAGGATCTCACACTAAGTCTGAGAACCTAGGCAATATGGATAGATGGTGCTTTACAATGTGTCCTCTTGAGAGAAGTCTGAGAGAAATCCCCTAGTTGTTCTGAGTAGTTGGGGTAGTTTTTTTTATTTTTTTTTTTAAGTTGTACAATTATGGCAAAGTTTAGACGGGGTTGTGTGTAAATGCATTGTAAAGAATCAAATTCATTAGTAAGAAGTCACTGTTTATTTATGTGTTTTAACAAATATCATATCACAGTACACCACGGTTAGGCAAATTGTGGTGTGCCTTTGTGTGGTGTAATTTAGAGTACACAATGTTCTAGTAGCTGCAGTGCATTAGAAGCCAACAAAACAACAACAAAACTGTGAGCCAAGTCAAGGTTACGGCACAGTATATTCCTATTAAATGTGTGGGTAAATAAAAGGAGTTATGCACATATTTTTTTCTGTTCACATTATTTTGTTCTTTTCTCATGGAATATTAAGATACTTTCGTCTCAGACAGCTAAGCATATCTGAAATGATTTAATTATTGTGAATATTTTTACTTCCCCATACATTTTAAGCACAAAATCCTGGTCAAATCTTGTTTTAATTATTTATTCTCTTTTTTTCAGATTTCCTTCAAAGCAGGCAGTCAGTTGCACCCAACAAACACAGATGTTGTGGGAGTTTTCCTTTGTGTATAGTACATGTCAAGTGAGGCTCAGAGGTTATTTTCAATGTGCATATGTTGGAGATGGTTTGATGTATCCTGTTTAAATAGCACACGCGATGCATTCAGCCAGATAAAACACTGAGACCAAGAGCTCCAGATTTATTTTCACTCCCTAACTCCATAACACAGATCGTGTGCCCTTATGTAGAAACTGCATCTTACAACCTTATAGTCACAGATACCATCACTGCACTAATGTCCTACCTTTTTACAGATAATCTTGCAAGTAGCAGCTGCAGAGCATAGTCTTTAAATCATTTGCTTGTAGTAGTGCAGCTGGTAAGGCAATGTGCAGCCAGCCATACCTCAGACTGTACATTACAAAGAGATGGAGATCGACTGCATCCCACCACCTCTGGCATGCACAAACACTTTACATAAGTGGCATAGGCTGCTGGTGGCATATGGATAAAAAGCCACTAGCAGTACAGTACATGAAATAAAAAATTGTTGTTTTTCCTTTAGCATTGGTTCACAGTGCTAGAGCGCAGACCAGAATCTTGATGTGTAAGTGGTGTTAGATGTTTAAGATTAGAAATTCACCATCAGCACTGAGCACCATGACCATTTCACTGAAAGCCATCTCTCAGATGACACATTTACATCAAGGACTGAGTTGAGTGCAGAGACTCTGCACCTTCTAACAACCATTCTCTGCCCTAACTATGTCTGTGGCAAAACCATCAAGCCGCAAAAACAACATTCTAAAAACAGTGAAATCACACAAGGACATGTACAGTTTACACCATTAATATTTTGTGATTTACACCCAAGGAATGCAGAGTTTTAACAGTGTGAGGTCTCATAAAAATCACACATAGTTGGTTGGCTGTGATACCTTTCTGTCTTCCATTAGCACCAATTGAGGTGCAAATATTACCACAGGCCTAATTTTTGAGGTCAATACTGTAAATGGGAAGATTGATTTCCCATAATGCTTCCTCACTTGTATTTGTTGTGCACTAAATGCAGAGACTTTTCCAGTGAGAATGTGTTTACTCTGAACAGTATTGATAGTATAAACCTAGATGATCAGCACAGTTCAATGAACTTTAGGAAAAATTGTAATATTGTAGCTTTATTTGTCATTTAAAGCAGTTGGCAAGGTATTCTTGGAAATGCCACAGTTATTGCAAGATTACACGGTGGCAAGGCTGTGGACAGACACATCGCAGTCTGCATCCGTCTTTATAGATTATTGTATTTCACATTAAAAACTGTGTCCAGTGAAAATGTAAGCAGCTGTCAGTTGGTGAAATTCCACCTCCACACAGCCTCGACACTGTCCATCAGAACTGGCGAATGTTGTACTAATGGGCTGAAAAAAAACTAGGGGAGTTGTGACCCTGTCTGTTGTCAGTGTGGTTGGTTCATCCCCAGAAATATATTTTAACAAGGCAACTGTGTTATGATTGGTTTTCTTCTCCTTTTTGATGCTGATTGGTTGCATCTTGTTCATATCAAAGCACTGCAGTGGTGAAACTGACAACAGAAAATCCAGCAATAATGTCAACAAATCAAAGATGTCAGTTTTGGTTGCAGAATTGGCAAGAAGAACAATAAACTATACTCCCACATACATACAAAACACACTCAAAGGGCATCTTATCCAAGTAGAATGCCATTAAGGTACATCAGATGCATGTCAGGAAATGACCACTAAACATTTCTTTTCTTAAGAAAATAAAATACAACTTATTTTGAATCCATAGCTGATGGTTACACACGCTCGCACAGGTAAAGGGGCATCCATGAACACACAAATGTCAAACAAACTTTACACACATCATGAACGCAGCACTATGAATACAGCATTTTCATTCATGTTTCATTTCATTTAATTTCACTCAGTCAATAGTTTGCTTGGTTTTCAGACCATAGTATCATGAAAACATTGAAAGCCATCCCCTAAAATTAGATTTCAGGTTGCCCTCCTCCATTTTAAATTTCAATCAGGGATGACAGTTTCATTAAACAGTCATTTTTCTGTTAAGTACTCCCTCTTCCACTTAAATTTGCTCCCAGAAAGGATCCTAATTGAAATGTCCCACTGCTATGACCTTGGAATGGTAATTCTAAACCAAGACATTTATCTCTGCCTTTGTCGTCAGTTTAACTTATGTCCTCTGATAAAAAATGTTGGGTCAAGCATACATCAAGCTGATCGCTGTCAACCAAATGCAATTTGTACAGGGTAACACAGCCCCAATGTTAATTCAAACTGCATTATTTAATGAACTTAAAGACAATCTTCAGAGAGTTAAGAAGACAATCGTTTTTTTATGATACTCATTTAAAAACAAACTTGAAAACTAGCGCTCTCTTGTCACTATGAGTTGCAATTAATCTCTCACCAAATTTGCTATTTATGCAAAATAATGCAGCTTGTTTTGGTCAAGGTCAGCAGACGTTACATTGCATTTTGCTGCAATTGCTCTTTTCATTCCTTTTGTGTTCACTTTTTCATCCGACAAGGACAAATACACATTTTCTGCACAGTAGTATGTCATGTCATTAGTAATCCATCTACTGTTATTAGACAGATGTATTTAAACTGGTAAAATCACACATTTCAATAGCCATGCTATTGTTAGGGCTTAAGGCATGATCTGTTGAGCAGTGGTCAAGCACTTTGGTCCACATGAGGATGAATCCTGCTGACTTTGGTGATCCCATGACTTTTCATTGAACACCACCATGAGGTTTCCATTTGTGATTTTGCGTGAAATATCTTAACAGTAATTCTTTGGATTGCAATAAGTTTGATTATCCCATGCCATTATCCCACTTTTGGGCGATTGTCAGGCCAAATTTTTCAGTTTCATAATCTTGCTAATGACATGCTCATTGTTTAGTGTGAGTCTGTACTTAAAGCTTATCTGGCCACATTGGCCTGTGCCCATTCTTTTCAAATTCAAGATTGTTCTTGATGTTTGATATGTGATTAAATTAGCCATATTGAAGTCAGGATTCAAATGAAAATGTGTTCTTTACCATAGCTGTTTACCAAAGAAACATTTGGGTTGGCATTGTGTAGAAGACTGCACAAAATATTTTTGCCTTCTTTCACTGTTATATGAGTTATATGCGTTATAAAATATTTTTTAGCCACACTTGCAGCATGACTCTAGTCAGCACTTCAGTCTAGAGGGAAATATCTCAAATTGCAGGTTGGATTGCAATGCATTTTACATTTGCATTTACACTTGAAATAACTTGTTGACCTTAGTTTGTGTTGATGCTGGTCTGTGGGGTCAGATATTATATTTCCATCATATATGTGCTGGATTTTACCAAATGAAGGTCAGAGAATCAAAATGTTAGTAAAGTGCAGGCTAATGATCAACAGTGGGCAGAAATATTTGATTTCTTCACAGTTCTTCACATTTTCTGATCCTGCACGTCTGTTGAGAAGACTTCACAGTACTCAAAGAACTTTGACAAAATTATAACAATTGCAATTAATGTGGCACAGACATTCATGGGCCTCATAGGATGAATCCTTGTGACTTTGGTGATTGTGGCTTTTCATCTAACATCACTTACAACACTTCATGACAAGATAGAATAGACTAATGCTTTTATACCTGAGGTAAACTTCATGGTATAACAGTTCATAATTTACTATATCTCAAACCCTACAGTATAAAGCAAAGTGTTGTGACATTTCATGTGTATGTATTCATGCTTCCCATAGAATGCATCCTTTGGATAATGATTCCTCCTTTAATGTTAGCCTTAGTCACTGTGTGCCACACAGCATTATGATGTTGCCACAACTTACCCTTTAACATGTACCTTTTCAAAGGGAAATCCCATGACTTTCCTTAAAGATCACTGGCAGTCTTGTATATTGGACATTCACTCTAAATCATCTTGCATAATGTTGATACCTGAAGATACTGCTCATTTTGCAGCTTCCCACACATTTTCAGATCCACTGTCTTGAGATGGTTCATTACTGTTTACTGGAGCCTCAACTCGAATCATAGCGACATCAGATATAGCTCATCTCAGTGCCCCAACCTTCATATAAAGATTCAGGACAGTCAGTGCTCTCCTTCTGACAGCTAATCTCTCATAATTTATCATAAACCATCTGTGATCATTGAGAAAAATTGACAAGGGAGAGCAAAGCAAGGGTGGACTTCTTATTGGTCTGCATACGACTTTGCCAGCCTATCATTGTGTCTTTTCATTAGTATATCAGAATCAGTGTGTGATAATTATGGTAGTCACTGGTTATATACTCCTGGATCATTTGCCAGCAGTTGGCGACTGTGGAGGCTGACTCATGCAATAAATTCACATAGCAGCAACTTTGCTTGCACTGTGACTTGAAATGACATTCACATCAGGGGCTTTGTCCAGTCAACAGTAAGTTTCAATTTTCAAGTCAAAGACAATTTTGCTGAACATGAGTAATGGACAAATATTTGCTCAATTTAGGCCTACAGTGGATGAGGACATTGGTATTATATGGCACAAGGAGGACAGGGATTACCACAGAAGCTAGTTGCCAGTACCTGAATACTTCAACCAATTAGATTTTATCAAACTGAACCGCCACACAGTTCGACATGGCCATAAAGACACACAGTAACACAATGCAAGGGAGTTTTAAATATTTCTCCTAAAAGGCCAGTCCAAGGCAAGGAAGTTGTGCAGATTGTGTTCATTCATTTATTTATTGTTTGTCTGGAGAACCCCAGACACTAGATCTGTCTTAGATGCCAAAGGCAGGGAGCTTAGGCACTTGTTTTATATCAGTTGGTTTGTTCTTTGAATATCCTAACTTGGAAAACAAACACTTTGTGCCTGGCTAGTGCACAGCTTAAAAAGTACCAGCCAAATTAGCCTGGCTCAAAATACAGTAGATAAGAGTACAACAATCTTGATGTAGCCATACAGCTTTTCGTGTATACAAAAAAAGATCCTTAACATTTTTTAAAATCGCTTCATGTACTGTATATAATTATTTACTGTGATATTGAAGTCATTGATTTTGTGATTAACTACAGACAGTCTCTCTCAGAATTAGCTCTCTGCCATACTGTTTCTGTTTCCTGCCACCTGCTTGTGTGCACAAATTAAAATGGCGTCACTGGGAAACCTCCCCAGTTGATTCCAAGTTAGAGGCTACTCAGTGTGCTGTGTGATATTTTTGTAATGCTGTTGGATGGTGTAAACATGTCAAACTTTGCAAAAGTGTAAATACAGCATGAAGTGGGGAAAAACCGGGAATTATGGTTTGCATGCAGCATGGCTTTTTAGACACATCCCTGCCGAACTCTGTGGGCACGCCATTTTCCATCTAATACCATATCTTGTTTTATGTAAAGTTTTAATTATCTCCAATACACTGTTATTCTGAAGACAAGTGAATCATATTGTGAATTACAGATGTATGTAGGTACATAATAATGCACCAAAAATAAAAGTGCTGAATAGCCATAGAAGGAAAGACAGAAATGTTCATGTTTTGGTAGCTTACTAATGCCCTGCAGCCCATTTCTGTGGCACTAATGGGTATTTTGAGTAGAGAAAATACCATAATGGTTTGTAATAGTTTTTTTCAGGTTTTTAGTAATGCTGCCATTTACCAGCAGAATATTTTACAGGATTTGTTGAGTATGAGAACTTCACAACTGCAGTGTAAGATAATTCAATTTTAAATCTCTATGCACTTTTTAGTGTTAACCTGACTGTATGTTCAAGAGGTAAGTAAGGACATTGTTAAGATATTTCACTTGATATGTGCTAAAACTCTTGACATTAGTTCTCAACCATGCCCTTTAGCCATTTAGTTGCTCTGACATTTGTGTTATTTAACTATACAAAGTGCCTACATGGAAAAACTGATGTGGATGTTAAAGAGAGGTGGGGAGGCTGAAATAG
Organism: Lates calcarifer; assembly: GCF_001640805.2. Classification (NCBI taxonomy): domain Eukaryota; kingdom Metazoa; phylum Chordata; class Actinopteri; family Centropomidae; genus Lates; species Lates calcarifer. The sequence goes on from NC_066834.1 coordinate 5,663,217, forward strand.
CACTGCATGGTGTAGAAGAGGTAGCATGAGTGTAAAAGTACCTGAGAAAAGTTCACAGTACGTGTCATATTGATTTCATGTAATCAAAGGTTAAATTTTAATTACACTCTTGCTCCATACAGAAATATATATATAAAAAGAGTTAAGAATTTAAAGCAGGTGTAGCACCACACATGCACAGAGTAAAATAAAATTTTAGCATTAAGACATGATGTTAAGGATGCAAGAGAAAAAAAGAGAAAAAAGACATTTAAAAATGTTTTGAAATATTTGACCTCCCTTACATGGGCAAGAAAAGGCCAGTTTATTTGTATAGCACCTTTCAGACAAGGATGGAAGTCAAACTGCTTTACACAAGGCTATGATACATTAGAACTAGAAGCGAAAAAAATGTCAAAGTACAATACACAATACAATATTTAAGAAAATGGATGTCTCTCATATTTCTATACTGTTTGCTGGTTAAATTTTCTTAGCAGTTACATCTTTGTCAGTCCCTACCTTGTCAGATTTTTTTTTTCTTTTTTAAAATGGCTTTTACTGCTCTGCTACAATGTAGAACCACTCAAAAGAAATTTATCTAAAGTCCTATGATTATATATGTTCCAGTTTTTCAGCTAAGTTTCTTGTCAAATTCAGTCTATTATGCATATATCGTTCACTGTAAAATAATTGCTTAGACACAGCATGCAGTCCATTAACTTGCAGCAGGCTTCCCATTAAACTTGCATAATGGTGAGATGGGTAACATGACAAGCACTGTAATGTAATGGCTTCTCCTCACTGCCAAATATGGAATGACTTTGCGTCATACATCATTATAAAGTCAGAGATGCCAAACCTTTGAGGGAAGTTGGCCACACATCTGCCAAAATCACCATGCATGAGTGAGGATAAAACACAGTCCAAACTCTAAGTGTCTTGATGTTGTATGCATGCATAGTGTATAATTCACTCAAAACACTTAACCATTGTGACATGTTAGAATCAGGCACCTCACTTCCCTCTTTGGAAGGAAAGAGGATATTACTGGTCTTCAATTAAATTTCAACCAGATTTCATCTCTGGGCATGTGTGTGTTTTAGGGATTCTCCTCTCAGTTCAAGGAAAGACAATGTCCAGAATGGATCAAAAATGGATTTAAAAGTGTTAGGCTAACTTGTATGCAGCCAAGCCCATCTACCTCAGTTGTGTTGATAAAAACCCTACCATGCATTCATGCACAATGGCTCGTTTTATGGTGTCATTTGTCCCGCAAATATCAGACAGTTCTCCACAGTCTTATCTCAGTCTTATCTTAATATAGCCAGTCTCAATTTGCATTATGTTTAAAGGCAATATACTGTATTTAATATATTTTATTTCTCCTTAATTTTTGCCCTATGTTAAGCAATAGAAGTCAGTGTGGCTAAACCACAGGGGAGTTTATCAGTAAACACAGTCAAAAAGATAAATCATCACCAATCTCCTTTTCTTATCACCAAGGTGAGCTTAAACCAACATTTGTGTGCACGAATAGTGATTGAAAGGGTCAATTGCATGCCAGCAGCAACCTGCTGAAGGTCAGTTTTCTTGTTTGGTGTCTTTGCTTTGTGGTTTCTTTAGACAGAGGTCGTCACGACACATTGTTTTCTCAAAGGCATCCATCAAAGCCATCTCCTTTGGCATTGATTACCTTGGCTCATTAAGAAGCCTTCTGAAGACTACCATCATTTCTCCCACCCTCTTATATACACACACATACACACACACACACACACACACCAACAGCACCACCACACATGGACATACTTCACATATACATGCATGAATGCATGTATTAGATTATTTTAAATGAAAACACGGTGCTATGATTTCCACCATAAGTGATGAGATGAAGCTATTGGTATTTTAGTGCTACTTTATAAACCATCCATTATGCAGAGATAGATATGTGTTGCATTCAACAGTTAATGTATGATTTAAGAGGAAACTGTAAATTTTCATATAATGTTGCACAGTGGGTTTCTGACACAGCTGAAGCTTCTGTCAAGCCAAATACATTGCAGGGGAGCGCACACACACTCTGTGAATCTAGACACAAGTGCTTGATTTTTTCATTCAAACTACTTCTTTTAAATCAATAGTGCCAGTGATGCCTGATTGCATTTTGTAAGAAATGCAATTGAATGGTGACTTCAGTGCAACTCAAATCAATGCTATTTGTCGATCCAGGAAATTACTTGTGTCGTGAAACCTGAGACCGTAACAAGACAGGAATACCCTGCCAATGACATTTGTTTAAGAGGAAATTGTCTCCATTTTTGGGCCTCCCAACATTGAGCTGGATCTGTTTGATCTCTCTCTATTATGCTTCTATAACATCCAAGTAAGAGCCTGACTGCATAGGTTTTTAAAAAAAGAAACAAAGACAACTTTGGCTGTGCATTGAGAGGGAAGAATTAAGACAAATTTGTTTGATCCACTCCTCTAGAGCCTGTAGATTAAAGCCATATTGACTGTGACTCTAATGTGGTGACTTAGAGTAGGGAAGCATGGGTCCTAAGTGTCATATTAGGTTTTGGCACAGCCAGGTCAGTATGACATAGCTCAAGGAGAAAGAAATGGGACTGGTGAAGATGAGCCAGAAAAGTAGGCTCAAATGGATCAGGTAGCTGGCAGAAAGACGCGTCACAGAACATTGTCAAGGGGCAGGTATTTTTAGGTCCGACAGCCACAGTTCACTGGCACTTTTACAAGAAGGATTGTAGGGCGACTGCAAAAGATAGGGAAAGAATGGAGGAGGAGAGAAAGACGGTGACAGGAGAGAGAGAGTACAATAATAAATTGTCATTGAGGGAACCTTTGGTGTAAGATAACTACTGGCAGAGACATGAGCGCAACATGGGTCCCTCAGGGTCTTTACACACACGTCTTAATTTTGTGATGATGCTGGAACTCTTTTGTTTGATAGTTTAGACTGAGCCAACATATTTCCCTTGGTCACAGGTATCACTGAAATGATTTGACTCTTAAAGTGGGGATATACCACAGAGATATTTATTTGCACAGTTAAACACATTTGTGTCTATAATTGAGGAATAATTGCACTGACTCCTTCAGCCTGTGTCTGCCACACAATATGACTTTAACAGCTTCACAAAGTTTTTGGATGCAAAGGGCATTTACAAGTGCAATACTGTACTGTGTAATTATGTTCTATAACATATAATGCATAAAAATATTTTATTTATACAACTCTAGCACAGTGAAAGAGCTCTGAAGAAGTCAAAACTGTAGGAACACTTTTTTGTCTAAAGTACAACTGTATTGTTTAAGTACATATTCTATAAGATTCTGTGTGTTTTTTCTACATAACTGTCCTCAGTTCTGTAGACAGTGGTTAACATAAACTTCTACATGGTGCACAAATACTTGTAACTTATAACTTTTGTGTACTTCAAATAAATACATCAAATTTCAACAGTATGTGCCTTTACCTTCCCCTAGATGCCCAGTGCTTGTATAATTTCTCAAACATGGTAGCACATACATGCACTCACATTTCTGTGTTGTATTTGTCTGACATAGACATTTAATACTCAAGAAAACAGCATCCTAATTGACCTTGTCCTTGGTGGAAAATGCCATAATGTCAAGAAAAGCTTAGACTGAACACATGAGGCTTAAAAAAAGATATACTTAAAGATGTGAATTCAAGCCAGGAATATCAAAGATCATATGACAGTGGAGTGTTTACACCACAGTACACAGTCTTTTCTTGTGACCCTCTTAATGTGCTAAAAGAAACCCTGTATTAAACTCAGCTACTTACCTCAAGGACAAAACTAACATTGAGAGGAAGAGGTGTAATTTATGAGATCCTTTGTCCCCCTGGAAATAAAACATACATTAAAGAAGAAGGCCAAGGTTTTGGTGTGAGGAAAAAACAAAAAACAGGAATGCAAAAAGCAGATTTCTGGAGCAGATTTCTGGATATGAGCAACAGAACAACAAGGCAGCATGTAAAACCTTTTGACAGAAAACTCAGAGAGCACTAATCATGGACTCTGTGTTACATCTTAAAGGTACAAGTTCTGAAAATAGATAAGGAGCCAACAAAAATCTGAAAATTGATCTAGTGGATTAAAAGCCAGTATGAAGAAACTGATGAAATATCCCAAGCCCAGGATCCTGTGCAGGATCCAATACTATGACACCAATTACAATCTTGGTGGTACATGTGGTGGTGATATCACACAGCCAGCTGGGAAGCTTCTTTAAAAGAAGGTGTTATAATAACACCTTATATATTATATTACCAATGTAACTTGTAAACCAACCAACCATTTGTTTTCTTTCTTTTGTTTTGCATGGGGCTAGAATTTCAGCTCTTGTCTTTCAAAGCCTCAGCACAAAGCCTACACGTCTACATATTTTATGAGAAGGCGATGTGATGAATAATTGCTCAAAGTTAAAACTAAGCAGACATTTCAATCTAAATAATTATTATCAGTGCTGCTTGGTAAGCTTGACTGAGCAGCAAATATAAAGCGTAGACACTTATGTCAGCTAGAAACTATCAGCTGATTAGAACCACTCAAGTAACCAGTCAGCCAGGGTCTTTCAGGTGTGTCACGGCACAAGTATACATACAGTGGAGAGTTCTTTCCAATTTGTTAATTACATACGCCACCCCATCTCCTCGTCTACTGTCCTCCAGCATGTGACCCGGAAATCAATTGAGGTCTGCTGTCATTGAGAATTTTCTAGTCTGTGGGGAACAGGTAGGATCCCGAAGCTACCATCTTCTCTCTCTAAATGAAGTGACCAGCAAAATATCTAAGAGAATACAAAGCATTGGTAGTTAGGTATTTTGGCGGTTATGTATAGTAAGGCAGATAACTACATACTTACACTATGCTTTATGGTCAGAGCATGACAAACACTTGCCAAGCAGCAGAACATTTCACAAATCTGAGGTAGAAAACAATTCTAATGATAAAATCTAACGTAATAAATCTAAAACATAACTTCTCCTGCGATATGATTGGTAGTGATTTGTGATTCATTTCTGTGCACGCAATCTAAGCAACGAAAAATAATTTTGTTTAACATTTTGTTATACTGCCATCAAGGAATATTATATCATCATTTTGTACTATGATTGTTGTCCTTGGGGACCCATGGCTCAAGTTTACATTGATGGCTCTTTCTAGCAGGACAGACGCTTTTGGTTCTTATGCTATTCACTCTGCTATCTAAAAAAGTCCTTGCTCCTAAGGCTGCACTTTCTCCAGGGAGCACCCCAGTAGTGTTTGCAATTCTGAATGACACTGGCTGGTCAAACACAAAACTAATAGCTATTAGCAAGTACTGATAATCATTAGCATCATTATTAGATCTTGTCATGGGGGTTTCTTTTAATGATATTGGTATTTTAATAACAGTTATGAAGCTGAATTCCCAGTAGGAAGAAGATAAAGAGGGAGAGAGAAATGAAATTAAACAAAGGAATATAATTGTTTCAATATGGTCAAAAATGAAGGAAAAAAATCCACTGGAGAAAAATGTCTGGAATCTGGTGTTTCCAATCTCCTTTTTCATCTCTGCCCCGTCTTCTTTAAATCTTAAACAAACCCACCTCTTTTTAGTCCATTATCAGTTTAATTAGATTAATCTCCATAGCTCTTCACATCCATTAGAAACATACTATAAATATGAATGTGTAAAAAAGATTTTTAGATTCTGATTTGGTTCCATTAATTCAGTGTGTTTCTTGGATCCTGGGAATGCATTATCAAAAAGGTCCATTTATCACACCATTTGGCTAAGTATACATTATTTGATCATACCTATAGTTATATGTATATAGTTCATCCATTTTAGAGAAAATGGGATGGATCATGTGTGTGTTTCCATCCACTTATGATCCATCTATTTTGAGAAACTAACCTTTGTCACAGTGGTGTCAGTCTTGATGGCCAGGGGCACAAAACACTGGGGAGAGCCATGGCAGCTCAGCCCTTTCTGAGGTTGACCGATGACAAAAGTTTCAATGCACACCAGGAGATATTATCAGCTTGGCAGTTCCTCGTTTCCATGGACAGTAATAGCGAGGAGTAAATCAATTTCTTCCACATATGCCATCCACATGTGGCAGGAACAGCTATGTTAGTTTTAAGGAGGCAGCTGGCAAGCTGCAAGTTACTGCTTCTGCTCATTAAACTGACCCTCATGCCATACTGAAGTTTCTGCTACAAGATGAGATTATGTGAGATAGGCTGATTATTTTTCACCACCGTTTCAGCTTCATCCACACTCTCTTCATTACCATTTTCACTTGTACTACAACTTAGCAGTTAGGTTTCAACAACTATCAACTCTCAACAACTATTAGCTTCACTGAACATGTGTCCAATGCATCAGTAGGGTGAAGACTCATCGTTTTGTCAAGAATATATTTCTATTATTCTATAAACTAATTTTGACAATAGTTTATATTTGATATCACACATAAAGTCATTCTTTACCTACCTTTTTTATTCCTGTAATGCAGTATGACACTGGTAGTTTTAGGATTTAGTGAGACATACTCTTTGATGCCTGTCTCTTAAATGGTGTAATTATAATATTACATAGAGACTGACTTGTTGAGTGGCCTATCCCCTTGTCATTTTTATTAGATTTTATTTTGCTGGCTCAGTCTGTTGGTCCTATTGAGACACTACCAAAATAAAGGGGAATGATTTCTTGGCAAGGTGGATATGTCACTGTCATTGTCAGCAATGCATTAGTCAATCTTTCACATTGTCAGCAGATTGTCAGCATAATAATCATATGCAAAGTGTTAGTATACAGGATAGTATTTGGGATATTTTGCCAGTGTGAAACTCAGAGAAAACACTGCTCAGTGGTTGTTATTAGTAATACTTGCAAGATGCACCAAGTTTCTGTCCCTAAACTGTGGGCACATACAGTTAAGTTTTGAGTGCCTAGTTGCTGGAGACCAAAGCAAAGCTAAAAGGTGATTGAATATTGCACACATACACAACTCCAAATGAATGCTAATGTTACTCCTGCTGGATGTTAAGGCATTTGTTTGCAAATTATCTAGCCATAACAGCTTTGTGAGGCGATGATGTGTGAAGCGTGAATGTTTGTTAAAAGGAGTTCTTCTCTCCCCAAAGGGCCCCAAAAAAATCAATTAACACAGCTTCAATCCCAACGGATGGATTTTATGAGATTTATGAAAATTGCTATTACACTTCATTTTTGGTTGTAGGCTATTTAAAATTGTGTCTACAATATTTTTTCCCTGCACTTTGTCCACCGTCTTGCATCTAAATACAGCAGGAGTATTACTTTCAGATGAATCACAATTACAATCCAAATCTGATCACCTCTGCATGGTTTAGAAGATCCTAAACTATTGTGAGTGAGTATAACAAACTAACAAATTAACAATACAGCAGAGAGCCACCTCATCCACCTTGGAATGGATTTTACAGTCCAATTACTTGGAGCCATTTGTTAAACCTCCATTTTCTCATGATTTTCAGTAAGTCCCTTAAAACCCTGCTTCTTGTGGCAACTAAAAATGTCTAAGAACTTCCCAGATTTCATCTTTACAACCTAAAATATGCATAAACCAGTTAAAAGGCATGGGGAACTTTGAGGACAGGCTTCAGTCTGTAGTGATGTTTGGTGCCTCATCCTCATTATATATCTCAAACAATGCCCAAGGGCCTCATTTTGACCAATGTTGATGTGAACATGGCCCCAAAATACATTGTACACACAGTCTCTCTCTCTCTCTCTCTCTCTCTCTCACACACACACACACACACACACACATACAGTGAAGATGTTTTGCATCCATTCCTTGATGCTAATCTCACTTGAGGATTATACATTCTGAGAACAGTGATTCCCAGATGTCAAAGTCAGTGCTTATTTTCATGTTTCAGTGCGGAAGCCAGCAGTCTTGGGAACACATAGTCATTAACATGCCGCTCTGTTACAATGCAATGTTTCCACTCATTCTCTCTCCCTCTCTACCCCCTCTTCCACAAGTCTTTCCTTCTTTCTCATTTCTCCCATCCCATCTACTGTGTTTTTCTGTCCTGCGGTAAGAAAACAATACAGACATTTTTCTAGACTTGGCAGGTCTTGAAACCATGCCAGCATGCGAAAAGTTGAACAAGGTTTGTTTTCTCTGTTGTTTACCAATTTTAGGGAATACATACCTTACTGGAATTACGTGTGCCAACAACATTAAGCCACATGTTTACCTAGGGATTTGTGTCAGATTGCCCTCTTATCTAAACACAGTCAGGCGTGGACAAAACATACTGTCACTATGTATCAGAAATAGGTTGAGATTCTCTTTGAATAAGGTTGAGATGCATATTCACACTCTGTAGCAAACTAATACTTGATTAGCTTAAGTATTTACAAAAAAATTAACCATTTTATTGGTACCCTAAGAAGGAATTGTGCAGTTTGCCTTTTAGTAATACACCAAAACTCAACTCGGATGTTCTCACTTCCTTTGTCACACACAAAAAACTCACTAATTTCAAGCACAATTATAAGAAATCCACTCCCAGCTGTACCTCTGGAGAATATCTCCCTAATTAATGACTTAATTAAAAACACTTGTGGGATTATGAAAGAGGTCATATTTGTCCCTATTCAATCAGACACATTCTATTTGGGTGCACTGGAGAGCAGAGTAAGTGATATAGTTCATTACTTCAAAGGCACACATTCAGCAAAGAGAGCGTGATGTCATACAAGAGTTTTTGTAATCACATCTGCTACCTTTGGCAGTTTTTTGAAGACTATGGTTCATAATATTTTGCAGCTGATGATTTAAAGGATTTTGCTGAGAGTACACATCTACTGTACAGAGGATGCATACGCAGTATGGTGTGTGTTGGTGCGTGTCAGAGGACTCGTCACCACATTTAAGAGTGTGAGGATCAGTGACAGCACTCAAAGTCAGATTAAGTGTCTTGTTGCTGAAGAGAATCCAAGATCGTTCGTGTCTCATGGGACAGCTGAAGTGAAGGCAAGTTTTCTACATCTGAAGACAAGTCACTTTGTTTTTATCTGTTCAATGTCGTTGCCCCAGCCTCTCATTGGCTAATCAATGAAACCCAAGAGGGCTCATCAGGCACCAAGGAATGTCAGCCAAAATCCTTTGATCCGCTGACCTTCATCCGCTCATGCTCCAGCAGAAATACCATAAAGAGTGATCCATGTTTGCATGCTTTTAATGGGCCTCGGAGGGCCTTGTTGACAGTCCTTTGGTTTCCAAAGGGTCAGTTCTGTAACTGTACAGCGTAGCTGTGAAAACCTTTGGATATTTGCCTCTGACATCTCCCCAAAGACTCAGGCACCATCATAGACATGACAGTCAACTAAGAGGCTTATTAGTAATACATGATTAAGTGATTACTTGTTAAACAGTAAAATACTGATTATGTTGGAAATTGAGCATGGGTTAAATATGGAAACATCTAACTCTAATTCCTTCAAGTGAGGCACCAAGCTGCTGAGACATTTGTGTATAACCTTTGCAGAGAGAGACATAAAGAAACACACAACTGTTTTTTTTTAAACGACTAGACAAAATTAAGAGATTAATCTCAACATGGTGACTGCAAAACATGTTTGTTGACTGCAGGCTGTATATGTGTGTGTGTATGTATGTGTGTGTACTCAGATGTTGTAATGGCTCTCTGGCTGGGACTGAGAAACTGATTCGGCTCTCTGAGGCAACCATTTATCTTAATCTGGGGTGACCTAAATCCTCGACATCTCCTGCTGTACAGTCTTTCCCTTTAAAACAGAATTTCACACTCCATCCTCCCATGTACCATCCTTCTCTTAACCATAATTGATGACTGTAACCTTTTAATGGTCCACCATATTCATCCACAGCAAAGCACCCTCCATGTTGTCCGTGGACAGGCACAAAAAAGTGACATTGCCACTGCATGAAAATGAAGAGGAGCAATGAGACAAGGTTTATTCAAGCATGTTACAAAAGGGTAATCTATAATCAGAGTGTGAGTCTGACATCCTGACACTGTTGGCAGATCTGGTGGATAAATCAGAAAAATGAGGACAGTAGTCACATTTCATGCACTGATTTGTGAATTGTATGATGTCTCAAGAAGACATTGCAAAAAGGACACTAAACTAATGAAGAATATCAGGCAACATATTTAATTTTGCAATACTGAAAAAAGTGTAAAACAATTTTCACAAATATCACCAGTAATTACTGTATTTTAGTAATTATTCTTCTTATTCTTATTATTATATTTAAGGCACTGTTTACATGTTTTGTTAATTAACTGGCAGTTATTAGTATTGTAAGCTGAAGACAGGATTAGGGCTTAAAAAATAAAACACCAATGATAAATCATTCACTGAGGCTACAGGTTACATAGTGCAATGCATGGACTTCCTACATGGTTTTTTAATAAAGCTTGTATTACCAAAATCATAACTCATAAATCATAGGTCTTTTAATAAAAAAATGCCCAAAACAATAAATTTAAAATGACAACTAGCAGTAACAGCAGCAACAGCAATGGCAACATCTTTTTACATTAGCACATACAGTATTTTTTATGTTTTAGCATTTTTAATGTTATGCACAATGATTGTACTAATGTGTTGAAACTGTGGGCATTTACATGTGCACCAGAGGTTGTCAATCACTGACAATGGAAAAACATCTGATGAAAATTCCTGTTAAGTGCAGTGGTTTGTTTCCATTCAGCCATTTGAAACTGAACTGTCTCTGTCACATAGTGTTGATGTTTTTGACCCCACCGCAACAACGAGCCCAGCCGTAGAAACACAAATGTTCGTGACTAGCTGAGTGATTGTCTGTGACTGACTGAGAAACTGAGTGATCGAAGTTTCACCTTTGGTTGGCTGAGTATTGGAGTTTCCCCATTGGCCATTGCTCTTTTAAAATGAATTGGTGTGAACACCTTGACTGGTGATGTGTCCAGGTTGTACCCGGCCTTTTGCCCAATGTCATCTGGGATTGGTTCCAGTCCCCCCCGTGACCATTAAAGATAAGCAGTATAGATAATAGATGGATGAGTGAACAGTTTCTACTATTATCATTGTGGGGGCTTTTACAGGCAGTGCTATCAATTTAGAACTTTTGTTACTAAATTTTTCACTTTTCTGACCCCTAGCGACTTTGTTTCCTTCTTCTGTCTCTTTATGGGCAACAGCTGTGTTAGAACAGTGCAAGGGGTTTTGTTGGAGGGGGCATATTTTTAAGGTGAGCCGAAATAGGATCCAGGATGTCCATTCATAGTAGTACTGTAGAACCATAAATTTGATTGCTAATCAGTTGCTAAAACAATGGACTTCCATCTATAATACTCTGAGAGAGGATCTTTATCAAAGTTTGTTTTTCCACGCAGGGCTTAAGTAGGTCTAAATGCAGCCTTGGAAGTGGCTGAAATTATGTTCAATTCAAGAAATAGATGCTTTGTACATTTGTAATAAAGTAATATTGCCATTTGTTCATTGGTGATCAGTAATATTTATTGTAATACATTTTATGAAATTGTTAACATACCATGTGGGCAAAACTAGAAACAATGTGAGAGAATCAGTTTCAAATCCGTGTAGCACTGGTGCATCTGAATCTCTGCAATGTATTGGTATAGTTGTAGGAATCTCAAGTCAACCATTGTCCCTATGAATAAGTTCCATAATGTGGAGGCAGTGTGAGCACAAGCAAGATTCAATTTGGATGGATACCCAGTGTGGTTTCAGAACCGTAGCATGAACATGACAAAAAGGATGTTCAAACCTCAGATTGTCACATCTCCAGCCAGACTTGTTGGCAGAGCAGGCAGAATTTCTCTGTTTTAATCTGAGACAAATGTGTGGAAAGGTGTGAGCAAAGAGGAAGAAAGGGCAGATATAATTATGTTATAAGGGAACGGGGCAGTGGATAGAAAGGAGGAGAGAGGAAGGTGTTCACTTTCAGCTCCAGTGAGGCTCAGGCGGGTTTGGCTGCAGCACAGATACTGCTTATCACCTTGTGTATGGAGAGCTCCACAGCTTTGGGCACCTGAGGAAACATGCTGCTACCTCAGTATGGAGGAAGAGGATAGGCCCAAAAATGCTGAATCTTAATGCATTTTCACCATGTGAAGACTTACCACTTAACATGAAACCATGCACAAATGCGATAGCATGCACAGATTACAATTTTTTGTTGTTTTTTTCATAAAACTTGCAAACAGTGTGAAAATGAATACACATGGAAATCCTAGCATCCACAACCTCAACACCCACAGTAACCAAATGCTTTTTTTCCTTTTCTCTTTTAATTTCTTGTAAAACTCCACAATAACATCAGAAGTAATCCTGTTATTTTAGAGTTAAATGCAAAAAGATTATTGCTTGTATTGACTCTCCACTCTGCTTTAAATTTTGTTTTGCCTCCTCACTGCCAACAGAAGTAACAGTGTGCAGTAATGGAAAAAGTGATTATAGTCCCCATTAAACACTATAATTAGCTGCATGATACTCATATTACGAAAACTGCAATGCACGTGCTGTTCAGCATGATGGATTGCAATATTTAAGGCAGCAATATGTTTATGTAATGCAAGCAGTTTTAATGAATGTTTCAAATAATGAAAGGCTCTCACTTCCGGGTAGTAAGGCAGGACTGCCGAAGCTTCTGACTGTGACAAATCTATTGGCAGGTTAGACCTGACAAATCGATAAATGATTAAATTAAAAGAAATAAAAATAAAAACGTGCATTTTTTATAGGTGACATGAAAGTCAACCTGTTAACAGGATTATATGGCTGTGTAGACATACACAACATACATTATAATGTAGACACAAGCTTTCTGTTTACAAAAAAAAGATGTTTTCTCACCAAAAGGGATATGTGAGATAGATGTACCTAGAAGCACATAGTGGTCTGACACTGAATTACTGTGATGGTCAGGGTGATGGATGAGTGTATGAATCTGCCAGCAAATCCAGTAACTCATGTCTGAGGGGTAAAAAAACTAATCATTTTTACAGCTGGTTTTTAATGATTAGTGTTGTAGTGTTTGTTAACAAAGACTAAAATCTTATCCTACAGGTGCAGCTGAACTAGATAAATGATTTACACAGCTTTTAGTAATCTAATGTGACTAATAACACAGCAACAAGAAAATGGCATGTGAAATTTGTGATGCTATCCCCATTGTGTGGGGCATGTAAATGTTACACATTTCTTGCTACTTCTATTAAAATTTGTAAGAAAAAATAGTAATATAAATGATTATCAGGTGCTTTATTGTTTTAATGTTAGGGCAACATAAGCTAAGTTAGCTTATGTTAGCTAAGCTAAGAAATAACAACAGCTTAATTTTAAGGTTAAAATAAGTCAAGAAGATGTGTGCTTTCAGAGAGAGCATTGCGCTAAAAAGGTAAACCATATGTATAAACCCAAAGTACAGCAATAAATGCATAAATCACTCTGGGGAAGGCCAGGACAGGTGGTGCCAGAGCACTTAGAAAAGTGCAAAAAGTGCCAGGTTTCAAAATAACAGTCATTCTTTCTTAGTATGTAGGTGCTGTGATGAAAGAGGTCCTCATCCTGATAGCACTCAGCCTTCTTCCTGGGGGGGGGGGGGGCAGTGGACTTACTGAGTTATAGAGGTCGGAATATGCACAATTCAGAGGAAGATTGCAACCTGTCTTTTCTATGGCTGTAAATACAGTTCTCTCTAACCGTATCCTGTTGTGAAAGTGTGTATCCAATGCTGCAAGAAGTGTACATGTTAATATATACAGCCTTTTATTAGCTTAAAAAGAAAATAACAGGACAATATCTTCTCATCAGATTTCAGCATGATTTATTTAACCACATTGTTGCATGCTATGAAAACAATAACACCTGCCTAGCCCTCTATAACAGTCCACCTTCAGAACAGCTAAGGTAAGGTTAGTTCAGTCAGACCACAATGAGAGCCTGCAGGGAACATTGTCAGAAACTGAAACCTTTGGCCTCTGACTTTTTGTCCATAAATGACACTGGACCCTGTTTTCACAGAGTTCCATAAGATAATTCTTTTTCAGGAAGGCAGTGGGATGTAGGGAGGAACAAGTTGCTGGATGATGCACTCTGCCCTGTAACAGGTGTTGTGGAATAAAAATGTGGCTTGTAGACTGCACAATGCATTTCATCTAATGAGAGCTTTTTTCTGCCTAGAAAAAAACAGCTGTGAAAAAAAGTGTGATATCATGAAAGTTAGACACCCACTGCATGTCAGCTCTTCTTCTAATGTAACAAAATGTAAATAATAAAATACTGTCCAGCCATGGCTAACATGTTTGATGAATACCAGCATCTCATAAACAATAGGCCTGTCAGCTAGGTCAGCCATCAATTTATTATTCATTATAGTACGAGATATCCCATGTCAAAAGTTTACGGTTAAAAGACAGTCCACGCTTTTGATGTAACGTGTGGAAAGTTTTGTTTGTAGTTAATTGTCTTCACTTGGTGAGCATCATAACAGCTGCCTGGGGAGTTTTCTGGTCACTGTTTTGTAATGCTATAGTAATAACTAGCACTGTCTTGAGCTAAACAAAATTCTTTTGGCAATTTTTCATTGATCCATGATGCTGCCTTGTCTGTGTATCACTTGCTGTCAGTCCAGATATATACTCTGTATCTGGAACTGGTGTGCGGTTATGCAGGTGCTGCTGTTTGCCAGCAAACACTCATGAATGCACCAGATGTTCACTGCTGTGACATAGTGTGTTGTTGCAATGTATATGGACATAATTCCACTTCTGAACATTTGTGTCAGTATAAGGTTAGAGTTAAGCATGGATGACTCAACAATACCTGCAATACATCATATAAACAGCAAGTCATTTAATGTAATAATTAATTTGCATTAATGATAGACTGTTTATAATAACCTAAATAGTAAAAAAAAGAAAAAAAAAATTCTAAATTGATAAGCAAGTGCAAAATGTGCAGTCAGTAATTTGCACATGGTACAGTCAATATCAAATGAAGGAGGGTATTCCGGCATGTATGTGTTTCTGAGAAGAAGAGGAAGAAAGAGGGAGAAAAAGAGGGATGGAGTAAAAGTAGGAAAGCATCTAACAATAACCGATCAGTCAGGTTGGTTGTGCACAGTACCATAACTAATTAAATTGATGTAAAGATGTTTGTTTTTTGACCTGATTTTAGACTTAAAAACAAAAATATAAATGTTGCCAGTAAAACCCGTCAGTACAATAAACCCAGATGTACAAGGACTTTTCTGTTTTGCATTTATTGCTTTGTTTTGTAGTACATAGAGTGGTGAAAGTTTAGTGTTCAAAGTCTAGTCTCAATTCAAACACTCATACAGAATTTACAGTACAATCACACTGTCTCTGCCCCGGTAAGCAATAATGAACAAGAACTACTATTTGCTCATCAGCCTTGTCCCAGTTCTCAGACCCTGGTGATACTCACCTGAAGGGAAAATATGACCTTGGAACAATATCACAAATGATCCACACTACTGTGCAGCCCTATTCATGCTGTGGAACAAATCAGCATACAGATTTATACACCTCTGCTATAGACAGTAAAGACAGCAGAGCACTGACATTTTATCAGAGTGCACCCACCTGCCACCAGCAACAAATATTCAAATCACAAATGTCATCATCACAGCATCTTTTGGCCAACTCATAAGAAAAATATTAACCAGTACTGGACATAGATTGGAAACTGGCTTTGTCATATTCACTGTCCTCTCTGCTCTGTTCATGCTGTTTCTAAAATTCCAAATACAAATGCAATCTATTCCATAGCCCAAGAACTTATGAATAAAAAGGTCCCAGAAATTGCACATTGATAACAACACTCAAAAACTAAATCTTTCATTATGGACACTTGGCAGAGACAACTTTATCAGCAACAAAACTCACAATAAAGTAGAACAAATGTGTTCTCATGGTTGAAAGGAGGCATTTTGGTTTTCACTATTGACATCCTATCAGTAGATCCAGTCATCTTCTGATCCATCAGAGCTTTTGATGAGCAGAGTGACATCCAAGGTGTTCAGAAGAGGCCTAAATGACCAACATATCTTCATTTAACACCTCTAGACACAGTATTAAAGAAGAACAGAAGCAACAAGGCATTTCTACCACCAGGGGTGTAAATTAGCCAGACCCAATGGAGCATTATCACTCATGTTAGGAGTATAATGGATTGTGTTATTAAGCTCTGTCAAGCAGAATCCGCTTGTCTCCTTATCTTTACAATGAATATTGTGAGCAAAATGCTTTCATAACTGATGGGATTGATGGCCCACAGTACTAAAAAGAGTAACAAAAATTGTTTCCAGTTTCTGAGTCTGACTATGTCCGACTAAGATAATTGAAAAGATGTTAGTATTCATTAATTCACTGAGTGTTACATCTTTTTATTCAGGGACATTTGAGGAATGTCTAAAGCATTTTTATTAAAATTAATGCAATACAATTTCCAATCTCCACCTCAATGTGCAATTTATGAATCTATATGACACGCTCCATCCCCGCTAAAGAAAAAAACAACAACAATAACACTCAGCATCATCTAATCTTTATCAAATTTCATGTGTGTGCTATCTGATTTTTATTTCAGGGGTTTAGTCAGGGGTCATATGAGGTGAATTATTGATTTTTTTTCCCCCTTACCACCTCATGCAGTGCCATATATTTGTTGTTATTTACCCAGAGTGGATAGCCCTCATCAAGGTTCACACATGCCTATGAGCATGGACACAAATACATCTACATGTGACAGAGGCTCAGCAAAAACAATTAAACAAGTCTCCAGGCAGCAGATGGGCCTTTGCAAGACAGGTGTGACAAGGAGAGAATGAGATTAATTCTTATTAGATGGTTTCAAACTAAGCTCCAACTCAACAGAAGCGGTATCACACACTGAGAAAGCAACAGAGCCGCATAAAAGTCTCTATTGAATTTGCTTCAAAAATTGAAATTACAGTTTCTCTTCTATTTAGATGACTGTTTACCTTTCCACTCTTGGTGCGTTGTCATTCAACAGAATATGCCAGTGCAGTCTGTATTGTTATAGATTCAGCCAGTTGCATCAAAGCAAATTAAAACACAATCATATTTTTTCATCTTAGAAGTCTCCAAGAGGGCATTCCCTTTCAGTAACCCATAAAAATGGATTTGAGCATTTTTATAATTGATTACTGCAGATCTGCAGTCTACCTTCTGGCTGCTCTAACCCTTACACTCTCTAATAACGTCCACATCAAACTCGGGAGCCAAACTGTGAAGAGTGGAGGTGAGCTAGAGAACACGTTTCTCACAGTCTCTGCTTTAGTCTGTCTTTTTTGGCTCACTGTAAATGTGCTAACTAAACCTCTGACATAGAAAGCATTGCTTGGCTTTGCTCCATAGTGACTCACTGGTTTACTTACTCCCTATAAACCTCATCTTACATAAGTCAGTGAACAAAACATCAGTTCTACCCTGCTTTAAAAACTGCTTGGGTAGATACACATAGATATAAAATAAGTATGTGTTTGCACAGTCACAGACACAATCATGAGGGAACCTAAAGGTTATAGAGGAGGCTGTATTATTCAGCAGCGGCTATTGCTCAGGAGGACCTCTTCTCTGTGTAAATAAAGGTTAATAAGGGAGGCAGTCTTCATAGATTGTTATGGAATACTAGTAAATCCTCTTTGAGACCATGGCTTGTGGTTTTTACTCTCTGCCAGGTTCACATTACAGATCAATATGTTTTGACACTCAAGTGAAGCAATATAAGATCTGCCTCCATGCATTACTGTGATCCTCATCCTTTCGCCAGCCAGAGGAATAAAATTCTCATTTCATTCATTATTCTGGGTGATACTAAGTTATTAGGTTAAGTTTAACTTTAGAATTGGCAAATACATTTCTGTGCATTCACGTAAATATTGTTAAAGATAAATAGAGTCATGACTGATTTGTCTTTTTGACATTTATTATATGCTGCAAGATGCTCAATTTCTCACTGATGTGTATAAGGAATATTGTAAATGCAATCTTACAACATAATCCATCAATAGACATTTTCGTCTCCATTTGTATGTCCTTATGCTCTTTGCACTGGAGTAAATTTCAGCCACACTGATGTAATTTTGTGGCTGTACATCATAACTAATGCAATGTAATGTTGGCATCAAGACTGTAGTCAGCTCTGCCATTTAAGAGGTGATAAATTAACACAGTCTAGACTCTACTTGCTTGATCCAAGATAGTAAATTACTGTCTATTTTTTTGAGTGTGTTGATTCCTTAATTTGTTGCATCCCAGAGGTTAGCCTGTTGTTTTAATTTCTATAATGATTATCATTATATACTGATATATGATGATGCTTGCATACACAAGGGGAACATGTCCCTCATACAATGATATAGGAATACAGCAGGCAATTTATCCATGGTTGCACAAATGGACCATCAAAGGTATGTTCTAATATTTGGTTTGTTTGTTTATTTTGTGACAGCGTTTGTTGCTGTTTGTTTTTGGGTGTGCTACCACAAAATAGTGTGTGCGTGTCGTTTCAAAAGCCATTTCCTTTTCATCTGGGGTTAGAGCTTTCTTATTTTCCTCATTACTTCCCAAGGAAATGTGGGGGGAATTTGCATACTGGTAGAATTGAAAACAACATTGAGGAACCAATATGCTGGCTCACTCAGGAAAAGGGGCTTTGATCGCTTTCTAAATGAGGGTGGGATTGTCAGGCCCTTCATTGTGAGTGATTGTATGCTGAGCCAAAAGGTGTGATCTGCTCATTGTTTTACTTTATAATGAAACCTAAACTGTTGCAGTTAGCAGTATTCCTCTCTGTCTTCCTCTTCAAGTATCTATCTGTATCTTGTATTATATGGTTAATCTGTTTCCATAGAGACCACAGTATCTGACTGCAGTTGTTATGTGTATTATTCTAGGCAACGTAGTGATGAATAGCTTGCACAAAGTCTCTACTGAAGTAGCATTCAATCAAATTTCATACTTCTAGAACACGATCAGGCCTTTTATTCAGCTTGGTGGTTTTCTGCGCCTTATTTATCAGGGAAAAACACAGCTCATACTAACTCATGTTTGATATACACTGAACTGTGGTGTTAAAATTCAATGTTTAAATTTGTTGTTTTTTTGTCAGCTGCAGAAGTGGAAGAATTTTTAAAAAATCCTTTACTTAAGTAAAGATAGAAACACTATGTGCATACAGTTATCAGCTAAATGTACTCAAATATCATAAGTAAAAAAGTAAAGCTCATACTGTCCATATACACACTTTCTGAATCTACAATGTAACTACTGTAGGTATAAATTTAAATGTAATGAAGTAAAAAGTCCTTCACCCTGAGGTGTAGTGGTGTAGAAGTATTAAGGGGTATAAAATGGAAATACTCAAGTAAAATTCAGACACCTCAGAACCGTTCCGAAGGGAGTTAAAATGATATTCCAACTACTGGTCAGTTTTTAGATATGAAGGCACATATGAAATATTTGAATCACTTTGAAACACAGTTTTGCAAAAGCTGGTGTTACAGCTATAAGAGGAATTAGTTTTCCAATTTGAATTGAATCAGTTATAATGTATTTTAACATAGTGTCTCAAAATGTTGTCCAAACTAGACTGAAAAATTGAAACAAACCCAAAACTCAATTCAGTAATGTCTCACTGACTTTCACAGTGACTAACATTTTTCCTTATTCTCCCTCATACCTATAAGCATGCATTCCTCTTATACATGTGTATCTTATCTCAATCTTGCTGATCAAGAGAAAAACAACAGTGCTGCCTTCAGGCCTCTGCTCTGCCCACAGTGTGTCAGTGTGATTTATTGTTCAGGGCTTGATTCAGAGTGTGTCACCCACCCAAAACCTATGTTTGTACACCTCATCCACCTGCTGAAATTATCCATTCATTTATGCCACAATAAATGCATGTATGTTAATCTAATTTTTAAGGTTACATTGTACAACCAAAGGACAGTGTGCAATGTTACTGCGACACTATTTTAATATTCCCCAAACAGAGGCAGATATAAAATATCTACTTCCTGAAATAATCATTTCTGCATGCTCTGCTGCTCCACCTCCAGGAGATTGTATCTGGCTGCTCTGTCTTCATCTGCCCTGCTGAACTAATTCTTGATGCTTTGGAAATAGAAAACCTTAGGCCCATAATAATTCCTATAGGGAGGGTCAGCTCTCTAACACCAATAGTACATTCCAAAAAATGAAATATTGTGTCATGAGTTGATATATGACTAATTGTTGGGCCAATTACAACATTGTTTTACAAACAACGCAGCTGAAAGACAGTATAAACAAAAAGGAGCAAATCTGGACATGTCAGTGCCCATTTATATATATGAGGGTGGCAGAATATTAAAAGACTTGCTGTTGCTTAAGCTCTCTCTAATCTTACCCAAAGTTCTTTTTGAAAATATTAGATATGACAAGATGCTTGGTTGCTGGACTTTTTTGGACATAGATGAGAGTTTTTGTCCAAATTGTGTTTTTTTTTCCAGTTAATAAACCAGGGAACAGGCTCAGTTCTGTTCACTAACTGGGCGTCATTGTTGACTGCTTTTCTGCAGGACTGATTGGTACTGTCAGCCAATTATGACATTTAGTCATTAATAATAGTATCAATACATGAATTAATACACCTACATCGACAGACTATGCTGTCCACCAGCATTTTAAGCCATAGAAACAATTATTTACATGCTGCCTTCAGTAGAGATCAATATTTATTCTATGTAATTTGACTTAAAAAAATTTTAAGATGACTGCACTGGGTCTGTCAATAATGAATGGTAATGAGTTAGGGTCTGTATTGCTGTAATAACCATAAGATACTATCAATTTGAAACAGGAAATAAACAGTCTCCTGTGTTTAAGTTCAGTGTGTCATCAACCCATCTATTCATGACCTCCTCTTTATGCAGAGTTTGTGGCAACATAACAACATCACCTGACTTACTCCCTCGCTCCTGTCATACTCACTATAGCTACTAGAGAGCTTCGTCACTTTAATGTGAATGTGTCATTTTAGGGCTTTTGCTGAAAAGACTGATGCAGTCTCAAATGACTGCTAGATGTCACTTAACAATATGTGACTACGGCTTGTGATAAGTTGCTTACACAGGTGATCTATGGAGTCATTTTTTATTTTGAGCACAGTCTAAGATACACACAATAGACATTTATAAAACTCATAGTATTTAAAGTTGAAAAGGTGAATAAATGTAGGTGTTTTATTAGGGTTTTATAAACAGAGGGGTTGGTGATTGTTAAAACTGTGACAACTTTAACAGAGGTGCTTTTACAGGTTTCCAGTGAAATAGATAACTGCATTAAAAACAAAGTCACTAACAGGTAGCATGGTAGGCCATTGCTGCGGAGTACACAGCATTTTCAGTGTGTTCTGGTTAATGTTTGTTTGAATTTGATTGATATTTGTGTTGTGGGAAGGCTAGTAAACACACCCTGCATGTTAGATTTGCAACCTGAACAGAATAAATCACACTTTAAAAAACAGTTGTTGCACTGAGTATCTACAAAATGATGTGAAATGGAAGTACTTGACACGTGGTTCTGAGGATTAAACTCAAGAGATAACAGTGTTTGTGTTTTTCTCCGCTTGTGACCAGCGCAGGTATAAATGTGTAGTACAATAGACATACTTGTCCACCCATCACCCCTATCCCATCCCCTTATATTAGATTGCCGTTTACAGATTGGGACTCAGGGGAGCAGACAGTTACTTTAGGTTTCATCACTTTTTATTCATAATTCATGGGTTTCACAGCGATGAAAATAACCACATCAGCATTCAAGCATTTTCAGTGATTTCAAGTATGCAGACAAACATTACTTTGTGCTTTGTCAAGCATTTGGAGTTTTCTACACAAACAGGCTGGAAGATTTCGGCGAATGAATTGCTAAAGCTCTCACCGGCTCTCGCTCTCTCATATTAGAACTGCAGGTCATTTGTCATTTAGGCAGTGGAAACTTCTTTCTTTCTGTCTCTGCTGTTCTCACTCTGCTTTATTCAATGCTGACCAATTCTCTCTTCTCAGTTCATTTCATTTCTTCATATTTTCTCATTTCCTCTTGTTTGTGTCTTTGCATTATATTTGATGTTTTCAACAACGTGACATTGTGCTGTAGATGAAACATTCTTTAGAAATCCACCTTGTAGGATAGTGTAAAGGAAAAACTGCTTAACAAACAACACTGCTGGAAAACTACGAGCAAAAGTACTGCAAAAATGACTACATGTAAAATTCATGATATATTCTTAAGTTGCTTTAGTTTGAAAATGGCCTGCTTTGCCTGTACTCTTTTAATCTTGTAAGCAATGACTTTCTTTTCAAAGCAGTTAATTTGAAGTCCAAAACAAACTGTAAATAATGGATTACTGGAACTTTCTCCTTCTTAACCCACATGGTGTAATAACCTGTCAAGATTTTCCCCAATTTATTTATTTACCCTCTTAGTGACATACTCTCTTGGAGCATTCCGGCATTTGTTTGAGTCTCAAAGCGAGTGCAAATAATCTCTCAGAAGAAAATTAAGCAGACAACAACCAGTGATGCTGCTCTGCCGAGGGCCAAGCGTGTGGGCATATGCTGGGTCTGACTAATACTTGTATTGCATTACTTAGACAGCTTCTTTCTTTGCTTATTTGTAGATATCAACGCACAAAGGCTTTGAAATATCTGTCTCCCACTAATCTCCTCTAGGTTTGCAATAGGCTATTATAATAACATGGTTTAAGTAAATAGCCTATCTCCTTTGGTGGTGGCAATATTTTTAATCTTTAAGGTTCATTTGTTGATCATAATGCAATCTAAAGAGAGGGTGCACTCATTGTGTGCGCTGTGTTATCGGAAACCAACACAACATAGTGAAAATAAGTTAATTTAAGTGACCACTCCTGCTGACAAACAGCATTTGGTGTGATAATGCACTACTACTGTAAATTCCCAGGTGACAGTCCTTGTACATCCACAAACATCAAATTGTTCTTGAACAAAACACTGAAAACCTACACACACCCCTAAATGGCTTCCTTTTCCTTTTTTTTTTTTTTTTTTTGTTGTTGTTGTTGTTGTTGGGTTTTTTTGATGAGCATTAACAAAATGTATGTAAGGGAAAACAGTCAGTTTATGATGAATTAATAATAGTCATTTAGAATTCATGAGTTCCTCATTAATGTCAATGATGTGTAAATTTCTAACTAAATTACTTGGGGCATATTAATACATCTTTCGTGTCTTTGGTTTTTGTATGTGTGTATGTACTACAGTACATATCTATATTATATACAGTATATTTGAGTGATTTGTAATACATGACCAATGCAAATGTAAACTTGTTAAGAGAAGCTGCAAAAAGTTGGTTCATCGTTAGCTCTTGATATGTTTGTGAGAATGTGTGTAGATCTGCTGCATGCCTAATTTTTTGTCATATATACAATAATTTGGGCCAGTTACAGAGTCCTTGGCTAAAAGATTTTTCATATTTAATTCAAATCCGACAGGTAGATGGTATGGTGATATGGTTTTGTTCTTGACTGTTGTGATGAAGAGATTGTTGAAGGCAGTTTTACCAGTCGGTCTTTGAATGTGTTGTGTAATAACCCTCAGCTACAGTCATGAGCACTGGGTAGTCACCAAAAGAATGAGATTGTGGACATGAGCTGAAATAACTTTTCTTAGCAGAATGATAGCTGTGAAGATTATCACTCATCTAGGTCATGGTTATCCAATAAGGGCTGAATCAAGGGTGAGTGGACTTGGTTTTAGATACCTGAAGGCTTTATGGAGGCAACTTGGCAAAATATTTAACTTCTTGAAAATGTTTCACCTCTCATCCAAAGGGATTCTTCAGTTCAGATTGACTGGTTGGGAGGCCCAGGTATTTAACCTCTGTGGGGTCGTTATTAAAGCCATTGTCACTTGGTTCTTTAGTGCTCTGGGCTGTTGTAATGACACTTGTTTAACAGTTACCTAAGGCCAAGCATAAATGAACATCGTCTTTGGAGTCATGAGGCCACTTGTAAATGGCTGTTGAATCTCCTGAAAAGGAATAAAAGGACAGCATTATAAGTGGGGGATATGCTATTCTTTGCGTGTTTGAGTTTGAGGTTGTTGCTTGGGGAAAAGATGTTTGGGACACCTTGTTTGGCATCCTGCCAACAATCCCAAGATAAGTGGCAGAAAGTAATTTTTATCATGTTTTCAGACATTGGCGCTGCATTTTACATTCTTTACATTTAACAGAATGTGCCTTTAGAATTTTTCAGGAAATATCATCCATTTACAACTGACCAATTTTCAGTAGCGAAATAACTATGAAGACAACAAGGCTATTGATATTGTTTCCAAAAGTCAATAAACAACAGTCCAATATAAAAACAATATCTACCATGTATGATGTGGCTATAATAACAACAAATATGAACAGCTCACCACTACAGGTAGTTATCAGGAATGACCATCAGTGGAAGAAGTCAAGCCTGTCTGTGTGGTCTTTTAAAGTCATGAAGTAACTGCTCCAGGGGCCCGTTGTGATATATTTTTCTGGTCTGTATGATGCAATAAGAGGCAGGTGCTGCCTCAGCATATCCTTTGTATATGGTTTTCCTTAACTGTCCTGAATGTGCCTTTCTTTGTTCTCTAGTCTTTTGCATGTGTACTGCTTGGACAGCTACATCAGATTCGTAGTAGGCAACAGTGTAATGTGTAGTGTGGTGTACTGTAGGTAAGCTAAGTCCTGCACTGTGAGTTTGAGGCAACAAAAACTGCCCTCTTTTGGTTAGTGCACAGTGCTGTTTATATTCTTTCCCAAAGAATTATTTCATTCACTGGACTTAAATATGGAAAGTATAACTTTATATATACTTTATAACAAAAACGAGGGAAACTAGCAATACGCAAAAGATGAATTACTGCAATAGTATCACTACTGCTCTTGAACACACCACAGTTCAACAAGTTTTATATCAGAGATGAACATGTAGGAAAATCTCCAAATCAACTGTAGTAAATGGAACATAAAAACACTAGTAAGATTGTTGGAAAATCATAACAAAAGATGCAGGAGTAACTAAGAGGAAACAATGGATTTGCTATGCTGTGGGTAAGCAGTACTATAGAGAGGCATCCTCTGTTGCCAAGCACTGTAGAAAGTTCTTAAAGCAGTCAGTGAAATTAAATCTGTACAACACTTGCCTCTTCCTCTGCCTGTGAGATACAATATGTATGTCAAGCAAAAGATGCTGATGAGGATAAAACACAATGTCAGTGGCAGATACTTTGATTTTTCAAGTTGTCTAACCCATACTGAAAGTAATCATTAAAATGTTAATCTCTCTTATTCAACTCCCTGGCACTGTTCTAAACTCTAGGACTACTATGGTAATTTATTAAAGTTAACATATTTTGTGCAGTCCAGCCATGCTTAAAACCAGTGTTTCCAGCTTCAGTGGACATTTTAATGTCAGACTTTGTTTTAACTATAACTGGATAAATGGGCCTGTAATCATAACAAAATGGAGGCGGGACTAATTCAAGGTTATCCAATAAATACCCCAAAAGCAAACTACTCAAACCATAATTACTTTAATAGTATATCTGTACAGAGGCCAGACTGTAGAAAACAAAGTTAGACAGTTGGTTAATCAGTGGGAACATTATTTGTTTATAGCACATCTGTGATTTAATTATTTGAGGCATTCTGTCCCTTTTGTTCGCACTGTTAGGCACTGTTAGTGTATTGTTGCGAGGTTTTAGTCAATTTGGGCTCACTTGTCTAATCACTTGTTCCTTGCATTTGGATGAGGCTACTGAGTCGATAGGAACGCTGCCCAGAAGTGCTGTTTTGTATTTGCTCTGGCTTTGCCAAGATGAGCTTGGCTGCGACCAAACTGTGAGTGGTTCAGTGTGTGTTTCCAGAATATAGGACAGTTCTTTCTTTTTTAATTTCACAAATTCAATAAAAACATAAAAAATTAACAGCAGAGTATATTCTTAACACAAAAGACAAGCAGCCAATTCCCAGTAATGGCTTTGATGAAAATGTCACAATAGGTTTGTAATGTATTTAAATTAAAAAATGTATATTATATTTGATATATTATATATATTTAAGTATTACTACTGTATTTTCAATGCACATTCGTCTGATCTGTGAGTAGGACAAAACAAATACAGGATGGATGGATGGATAAAATGCAACAACTTTATATGGTTTATGTGAGAAAGCCATGTTAATCCTACATATTACTTACTTGTACCATTACTTACTTATTTTTTAATTATGTTTGTAAGGGTTTCAGTGGTACTGTGTATTCTAAATCTGAAAATGCACCCTTCCTGACCCACAAATTAAGATTTTCAGGACATTTGTCTTTGCCTCTTTACATACAAATGAATGAAGAAAAAAACAGCCCATTTGTCTTTTTAAAAATGGAAAATGTCAGTAGCTGTGTGGCTAGCTAACTGAGCTAAAAATAATACAGTTTTAAGGTAGTTTGAATGCTGTTTTTTTCTGTTTTGTTTGATTGGCCAGAATTTAAAAAAAAAAAAAAAATTGAACATTTGGGGCATGCAGTTTCAAATATGAGTACAGCAATTGAAATATACTGCAGAGAGCACATTGTGACTATTTTTATAGGTTGAATTCATATTTAGCACAACATTTAAATGAAGAGGCCAAGATTATGGAACACAAGTGTACTGAGCTGTCATCCTGTTTTAAGTAGGTGAATAGTGGACAGCAGAAAATGGAATCATTCTTGCCACCAAGACTGCAGCACAGGGCAGTGCACCGCTGGTACCACCACACCCTCTACTATGCCTAAAAATCCCCATTGTTCTGCAGAAAAATACCATTTTGCCAGTGAGACACTGAGACCCACACTGTGTGCCGACATGAAAATGGGGTGTGAAAGTGTTTACAAATTGCTATTTGCTATTAGGTTAACGGGACAGACTTCCCTAATCCTGCCAAGAATTCTGCACAAAGCAGCCTGGAGCACACAGCAAAGGAAGCTTGTTTTTCTGCTATAATGTGACTACAGCACAGTATAGGTAGACCAAGTTTTCACTAAAACAAGTCGCCAGGTTGTACATGTCTTCACTCTGGTGTGGCCATTCACAACTTTGGACCATTTAACATTTCCCTTCCCATCAGCTGACAATCTGAAAGGAAAGGGCTCAATAAAGGTTGTGGGTAATATAGTATTTCACATAGAACTTGAGTATAAAACTCAATTTCCTAACAACAGAGATGTTATCTGATTTAAAAATGGCTTCTGTGAAAAGCTTTGCAGGTATGCTCCTGATAAGTGCACCTTAAGCTGTTAAAATGTTCTGCCTAATCATCAAATTCCCTATGAAAAAAAAATGAACAGGCTATTTCCTTGTATGGGTGTATGGGTTCCTTTGTGTGCTTTGATTCCCTTCACAGTCTGCATACCAAGTCAGACAGAGAGTTTAAGTTTCCCATATAGTAGGTGTGATCAGGACTTTGAATACATTTTTTTGTATTCATTTACTGTTATTTGTTATTCCTTGTGATGAACTTGGGATCTGGCATGGAGGTTTCCTAATGGTTCAACTTGTGCCTGCCCCTTGTGAGTCTGACCAGGGAGACTGTGGTGCAGACAGGAAATAGTGTGACATTCTTATAGTCCCACAAAAATGGATGGATGTGGTCACTTATGTCAAGGCTCCTCTTTATACTGGCCCTTCACTGGTGAAATGTATTCCCCATTGAAGTCAGGACAGCAGAGTCACTGCCCATCTCCTGCGACTGGCTGAAAGCCAGCCATTTCCATCATGCAAGCTCAAGCCTAACATTGACTGGTCTGAATAACCCGTATCACAAAGCTGGTTATCAGCTGTCTCAGTCAACTCTGGGTTTTCCTATCCAGCTATGAGTGCGTTCATGTGAAAGAGGCAGAGTTGTTAATTACAAGCGACATTGTCAGGACCATGAATGGAGTACTTAATATGATATGAAACAAGACGGTGATACCCACGGGTAAATTTGGATATAACAACAGCAGAAAGAGATTAATAAACAATGTGAAATGCAAAGAATATAATTATGTAACCAGAACAGAATAAGAAGCTGCAGAAACTGATGAAATAATCCCAAACATTAAAGTAAAGCTATGAATAAGTGTGGTGGGTATTTTATGTTTATATATATATATATATATATATATATATATATATATATATATGAGATAATGTTATGCACTTAAAAAAAGTTGAAATTAATGTGATAATGTCTCAGGGATAGAAGAGAGGAAAAGAAAAGTAGGTAATGCCTGATAAGGTTTATCTGACAGACATATTTGATTAATAATCATGGGGAATATTTAACAGAGTGTGGGTTGTTTTTCTAATAAAAGACAACAGAGGGCATAGTTTTTACCTTCAATTATCATCACAAAGTCTCATCATGTTATTTTGAGCTGCAGTGATGGAATAAGAGTATGAAAACATCAACACTGTCAGGAATCCTGTTGGGAATCAAAGAAACTTTTGCACAATTAAAATTCAGCTGTAATTTTCATTATGTAGTTATTTAGTTTGGTAAACTCTCCCTCCATTTGTTAGAAACTTTTAAAACCAGAGTGACACATGGAAAGCCTGGAACAGCAAAACAATTTGACTGATCTATAAAAATATCTATTGCTTTTTATTACTTGACATTTTATTGTTAAATCTTTTGTCCCTGTTGGGTTGCTGCAGGAATGATGACTCATGTTTCCAGTGACAGGTTTTGTCACAGGTTTTATCCTGCTCTGGAGCAGGTTAGCCATATGGCACAGGTTACCATGGTGATCTACCCTGGTTCAAAGTTAGCCAGTTTCATGATATCGGAGAACCGAAGCCCAAAGATAACTGGCTAGCCCAGTAATCTCACTTTGCTTTGCAGGGCCCAGGATTCAGGAAATAGGAATAAATGATGAGAGAATTATTAATGAAAATTTTAAGAACATTTTTTGCTTTAAAACTGAATGGTAGCTAACGTGAATTCTTGCACAAGCATGGAGATGTAAATGTGGCAATACATAGTATTTAACATGTGTCACATTGCCATTAAAGTGTTTTTTAACAGAAATCTACAGGCACCAAAGAATCCATGATTGCTAAAAAGTACAGAAAGCAGAGTATTTTTGTTACTGACATGCCTCTGTGTTGACAATATTACTGTCTCTCTCTTCCTCTGAGAGTCTTTCA